>NW_011494802.1:2043535-2070130 GCF_000754665.1 Bison bison bison
CATCACTGACTCGATGGACGTGAGTCTGAATGAACTCCGGGAGTTGGTGATGGACAGGGAGGCCTGGCATGCTGCGATTCATGGGGTTGCAAAGAGTCGGACATGACTGAGCGACTGATCTGATCTGATGGTAGTTTTATTCCTAGTTTTTAAAGGAATCTCCATATTGTTCTCCATGATGGCTATATTAAATACTTTAAAATATAGGAAAAATATTCTCTATTAAAAGCACTAAATCAAGGTCCAGAGAGCCCATGTAGAATGAGTCAGGAGTAGAATCTAAGTCTGGCTCCCTCCAAAGTCCCTGCTTTTAAAATCCATGTCTGAAGGAGGAGACTCTCCTGGTAAGCTAGTCAAAGGGAAAGGAATAGCAGTTATGTTTAACTTTAAAGAAGCCAGGTTAAAAATACCTCAAAAAGACACCTGTGATCTCAATCTAGGTTAATTTTCTATTGCACAAATTATAATAAAGTTTTAAAATACAGATCACTACATGAGACATTACATCTATCTTGTGGGGGAAAATCCAGTGGTGCTAATTAAATAGTCTATTTCTTTAAAAGCAGTAATTGAGGCTTGTAATACAGAAAAACAATTCTGGGATTCTACTGTTCATAAACCTAAGTGAATGAATACAACTATGGTTTATTTATGTAGTGTTGAAACTGTACGCTACACAGCACTGTACAACAGAGGAGAGAGACTGAATACAAATAAATGAACCTGACTATTCATTTCCTCAGTTGGCTGCGGGTTACCACTGTTTAGAAAAGGATGGTGTCACTGAAGAAATTTACACAGGAAGGTTGATTCAAGTCGCCATATGCAGGAGTTTATGAACACAGAAAGCTCCACACATCAGTAAATGTGTTCATCCCCTAAACAGCACTAAAATAAGGCTGGCTTGTGCAGGCAGGCCATAAAATCAAGGCAGCACACAATTAAGGGTAAAAGTGCTATATATCCTCCAACACCTAAGAGGGCAGCCGCATAACAACTTCCTGTGTGAAGCAGGAGACAGTGCTTGAAGGAATGCATCATTTGTAGTGGTTGCGGGGGAAAGGAGGCGAAAATCATTTCTATTTTAATATTTTGAGAAATGTGTATAAATCTTTTGTTTCCTAAGCTTTCTGGAAGTATTAAAAGCAATCTTGTTGCCTTTACTTTGTTACCTACATTTTCTCAGATCAATTTCATCTTTTCACTTCTCTTTTCAAGTCTTCAAAGCCAGTCAGCTCAGAAGTGGGGCATCTGTTCAGTGCTTTGAGGCTTTAACAGGATGCCTGTGTAGCCACTTCAGATATTATAACTGGCAGCCCCAACTGACGACCCCAAATTCCCCTGAGTCCCTGCAGAGGCAACCACCTATTGATTTCCTAATTTTTCATCACCAGAAGGCATGGATTTCCTTTCCCGCTAATTATATACTTAATTTGAAATCAGGAAAGGGCAATGGGTAATGCATATTGCGTGTGAGTTAACCTTCTTCAGTTAACCTTCTCAGGTCCCTCTTCATGTTGAATATGAAGAGAGAAAATTAAAGAGTGCACAGAGGGAGGTAATTTATCTAAGATCAACCAAGAAAGGGCTCTGATGAGCTTCAGGAAGGCGTGCAGAGGCCCTTCCTTCCTCTTTTCTGTTTTGGGATTTGACATTGTTGGAAAGTTTATGATATCAGGACCTTTGCTCTGATCTCTGCCCAAAGTCTCAGGGTGGAATGGAATTGTTCTCTCATGGAATCATGGAACAGTAGCACTAGGAATAAATGTTACTCTCTGGATTTACAAATTGATTTCACAGTTGAATGCTATGTCTTGAATCAGGGGAACACTTTTGTAATCTGAAAAATATTCTAATTTGAATAGGGTAGAAACAGTATTATTTCTCCTAAAACTTAGTGTGTTATATAATTTCTGGGTAAAAGTTCAGCCATATTAAAATTAGGGAGGAGGCTGTCCCTATGCCTGAACTCACACATTGTCTTTTTGGGTTTTATGAGTGAGAGAGAATGAGAGGAGTTTTATTCTATTGGGTAATTTGAGTATTTCCTATTTAAAGGGAAAGGAAATGGTGCAGGGGTCATGTTTTCTAAGTTTTGTGGTTTCCAGAACACTACTTGAATATACGTAAGATGGTGGTCACAGCCGTTTTCATGACTGTCACCTCCCCACCTTTTCTTACCATCTTTCAGGCTCATTTTGTACTTGTCACTATTTTTGCACATGCAAAGGTGAAACTAGAGTAAATTTTTCAAATATACTTATGCTCCAAGAATTACCCATCCCATTTGCCTTTCAATGTGGCTTTTGTGGTTTTGGAAAAGAATCTATTAAAAATCTTGTCTGACACTTGAGCTTTGAAATTCGAACAAAATTGGAGAGCACTACTCAACTGAATGTCATAAGATCTAAGTCGAAAACTTTCGAGACTTTCCCATTCATTTCTCTCTTACTGCCACTACTTTTTACAGCTATCTAGATTTATTGGCTTACTACATAACACCTTGTTAAATTGGCCACTTGCTGGGGTTTGGGTCATCTGGGGACACGTTAGCTATTAATTCTCTTCTTTACTGGGATCTGCTATCACTGGTCTTAGATGAGATATATGAGAGGTTAACATCAGTGCTGGGTCTGTGTCCATACACAATGTTATTCTGCTTCATTAAAGAAAATGATTTCTGTTCTGTAATTTTTCTGTTTACTGAGGCTATCTTTAAGAAGATTCTGTTCAATTCTGATTTAATAGGTATTTAGAAACTGATGTTTTTCACTGTATTAGTTTTCTATGGCTGCTGAAACAAATACCATAAACTTAGTGGTTTAAACAACACTAGATTTATCATTTTCTAGTTCTGGAGGTCAGAAGTCTGGCACGGGTCTCCCTGGGCTAAAAATCAAGGTGTCTGCCAGGCTGTGTTCCTTTCTGTGGGCTCTGAGTAGGCACATGTCCTTGCGTTTTCCAGCTTCTAGAAGCTGCCATATTCTTTGACTTGTGGCTCTTTCCTCCATCTTCAAGTCAGCAGTGGCAAGCTGAACCTTTCTCAGGTCACACCACATTACTTGGACTGTTCTTCTGCTGCCTGCTTCCACATTTAAGAACCTTGATTTCATTGGGGCCACACAAATAATCCAGGATTATCTCCCTATTTTAAGATCAGCTTATTGACAATCTTAATTCCATCTCTGCAACCCCCAATTCCCTTTAAGGTAACACATTCACTGTTTCCTATGGCTAGTTGGATATATGGGTAGTTTTGGAGAACATTTTCTTGCTTACCAGACCAAGTTATATTTTTTTCCAGATAAAAATTATTTCATGAAAACATAGACACTAAAAGGTTAAAAAATGATCAACATACCACTCAATAAATTTTCATAACTTGTTCATAATATGTGTTCCTTTGTGACTGGCTTCTTTCATTTAGCATAATGTTTTAAAAATTCACCCATGTTGTAGCATGTACCAACACATTTCTTTTATTGCTGAATAACAGTCCATTGTATGGATACATCACATTTTTAAAATACATTAATTTGTGAATGACGCTACTATAAATACTTATGTACAAGTTTTCGTGCAGACATGTGTTTTCAGTTTTCTTGGATACATTCCTAGGCATGTAATCCCTGGATTGATCACATGATAATTCTATGCTTAAATGTTTGAGTAACTACTGAACTGTTCTCCAAAGTAAGGGTGCCATTTTACATTCCCACTAACAGTGTATGAGAATTCTGATTTCTCTGCATCCTGTGGTTGTCTCTCTTTTCAATAATAGCCGTTTTCAGGGGTATAAAATGGCATCTCATTGTGGCATTGACTTGCATTTCCCTAATGGCCAATAATGTTGCATCTTTTCATGTGCTTAGGGGCTTTTGTATCTTCCTTAGAAAACTGTTTAGGTTCTTTGCCCACTTTTAGGTTCAGTTGCCTTTTTATCATTGAGTTGTAATACTTTGTTATGCATTCTAGATATAGATATCTTATCAAGCACATGATTTGCAAAATTTTTCTTTCATTTTGGGCTCTCTTTTAATTTTCTTAATGATGTCCTTTTAAGCACAAAAGTTTTAAAATTTTGATCAAGTCCAATTTGTCTATTTTTATTGTGGTGTTTGTGCTTTTGGTATTGTGTTAAAAATACTGCCTAATCCAAGCTCGTGCATACTTATGCCCATATTTTAGTCCTTGTTGGTATACTTTTTATATACAATATGAGGTAAGATTCCAAATTTTTTGTTCTGTATGTGGATATCTAGTTGTCCTAGGACCATTGTTGAAATATAAAAATTCCCATTTCACCTATTTTTAATGAACTCATCTACTAAGTACATTTTTAGTGGCTTCTTTGACTCAGGGCTTCCCTTGTGGCTCAGATAGTAAAGAATCTGTCAGCAATGTGGGATACCCAGGTTTGATTCCTTGGAGAAGGAAATGACAATCCACTCCAGTATTCTTGCCTAGAGAATTCCATGGACCGAAGAGCCTGGTGGGCTACAGTCATGGGGTCACAAAGAATCCAACACAATTGGGCAGCTACACTTTTCACTTTTTTTTTTTTTTTGACTCAGAATTGGTTATATGATTTACTCATTAGTTTCTTTACTCTCATTGCCTTCTGGTATTCTGGTATGTAAATATATTATAACTTATTCATCCATTCTACCTTTGCTGAGCGCTTGGGTAGTGTCTAGTTTGTGGCTATAATGAATAGTGCTGATATGAACATTCTAACACATGTCTTTTGGTGAAAAGAAAATCTTGAGGATTCAACTAGAAATTCTGTAGATTAGTTATTAATCTGAAAGAGGTGCCTTAGGCCATCCAACTGTAGGGCTTTCTTGGGAAAAGTCCAAGTTTGGTATAAAAGCAAGGAATGATAATAAATGTGGTGCTGGAGGCCTGCCTTGTTAGGATGGTTTTTTCCTCCAACAAATACTCCTTGAGTCTGTATGTATTCCAGGTTTTGTACTGGGCACTGGAAGGAAGCCAATGTAGGGAACAGACATGTTAAAATGTAAATCGGAAATTACAGGTATTGTATGACTTGCTGAGTTCTCTGATAGTCAGTGTACAGCTGGTTTGCAAAGTGTGATATTCTTGCCCAGAATCCTGGGAGTCAGTGAAAGTTCTCAGAAGTGGTATGTTATTCAAGTTGGGATCCAAATGATGGATAGATCCCCATATATGGAGGTGCTAGTTGGAAGAATAATGCTATGGTCAGAAAATAATGCCTACTGTCTATACTAGGTAGACACATTCCACATCAAGGATCAGGTGAGTCCATGGTTTACCTAGAACTGGATTAGGTGAAAGATTAGTGTTTTCTTAGTTGGCTGGATTTTTAGCTTCCTCTGTTACTGGTAGGTACATGGAATCTTAGAAATGCAGAGATTCTTAGCTTCTTTAAAAGTTTGTTTTTTTGTTTCCTCAATCTCTGTTTACTAAAAGAAAAAGAGAAAGAATGGCAAGAAAGTGAAGAAGTAGAGACAACAACAAAAAATACGGAAAAGGCAGAAAAAAAGACGTTAAAAAACTTGGACAATCATACCTCAATAAATTTGGTTTCCTTTGTACTCACATGTACATGTTTACTTATGTAACTTAATTTAGGAATTTAATAACCTTATGTCTGATAAGGGATCAAAATCATGAGCAGATTGCTAAAGAGGTCCACAGCACAAAAAGGTTAAAATCCCCTAAATTAGACTATAAGTTAAAAAATTAAATATGCTAATAGAATCAAATGCATTAGTTTTGTTTAAAGTAAGTTACCCCTGAAAACTGGTTACCAGTATGAGTTGATCTAAGAGATAAATTCTTCCTGACAACTGATGCCAATGAATTTCTTAAGTGAAAACACCTGGCCTAGAGGAGCAGCTCAATGAGGGAAGGTATAAATAAAGATTTGGGGTTTACTTCGAGGTAACTGAATCTTCAAACACTTCATTTTCTGGTCTATGATCCTTTGGTAGTAACTTTTCCATGCACTGAAGTTCCTCTGACTCATAGTTTTTTTTTTTTTCAAGTAAAACTAAACCCTGAATAGGAAATAGAAGTGCTTATGCAACCTTATGAAAAATTATCTATCTTGAATTCTCTGGAAACCATAGCTTCTAATCAGTACAAATCCAGTTTCAGCAAGAAAAGACCTGACAAAGAGAAAGTAGAAGTGGGCAGATACACAGCCTGCTCGTTGTCTTTTTCCAAGAGGATCATCTCCTTTTCCTTTAAGATGTCAAACTGGAGCCTTCCATCAGAATTTCCAGGGAGTCTCTGATACAGGAAACGTGTTTTTGTGTATTACATTAGGAAATCAAATTAGCTTTTTCCTGTTACTTTTAAGCAAAATAAACAGATTCTGATTATTTGAATGTAATTAAATTTCCTTATTTAGCATACACTTTACTGTGAGTTACTGGTTGTTACTGAAAACCAAACAAAACCTTGAGTTGAGATCAGTAGGTCTCTGCGAGAGTCAAGCTGCCTCAGTGCCAGATATTGGAGACCACCTATCATAGAGCTCTGGGTCAGTTTGATACTTTGGCTTTAATAAAAGAAATAGCTGTGCTGTTGTCATCCCGGTAAACCTGGTAAATAAGAGTTTAATTATTGAGAGGGTTGTTTTCCTTTGAACTTTTTAGATTTTTGAGAATAATATTGATTTATCCCGACCAGGGAGCAGCAGCAGCCTATGGGCCAAATTTGGCCTACCGCCTGCTTTTTCAGATAAAGTTGTGTTGCGATACAGCCCCTCCCATTTGTTTACATAGCGTCTGTTGCAGCCTTTTTGCATTACAATAGCAGAGCTGAATCGATGAGATGAATCATATGGCCCAGAAAGCCTGAAACATTTACTGTCTGTCCTTTAACAGAAAAGTATTGACTCCCTTGTCTCGACTACAAAATGTCTTTTGTATCGGTTTGTTTGTGAGAAAAGAATGTTTAATGACTTAACGGAAATTATTAGTATTGAGTGGTTCCAGTTTCTAATTTACTCAAGAACTCTGAGGCTGTTTGATTCTCCCAGATGCCCCACTGAGCGACAAGAGACTATAAGGTGTCTGAGATCATAGGGACAGCGGTGCTGGGCATGCCTCTGTCTACATGGAAGTGTGGATCGACCAAAAGCACAACTAAAAAATATGGTACAATCAGGAACCTGTGACTGTCTTGGAAAGGCTAATAATCTGTTATCTCTTTAATATTCTTTAACTACTTTCTCAGTATGTATTTAGCAGTGAACTTGGGTGCTATGTGGTAGAAATGAGGAACAGGAGGATACTGTTAAGACTTTTGACAGAGATGCTTAAATTTTGTTGAGAATAGGGCTGAATAACTGTGGGTGAAAAAACAGTATTTATTACTTATATTTTTATCTTTGTGCCATTATACAAATTACGTACAAAAACTACCCCTTGGCATTTCTAATGAATAAAATAAAATGTAATATGTAAAGCATATTGAGGAAAATAAAGTAAATCTTAGCCTTAGTTTTCAGAGTGGGGACTTTTAGAGACAGCCCCGGACTAGGAAAAAAAAAAAAAAAAGTAAGGATCCTGTAGAAGTCAGAATTGAGGATTTGGGGATCTCAAGGGACCGTTAACAATGAAGTCTGAAGCCAAGTCTAACTGAGAAAGCATACCCAGGTTGGCAGAGAGGATGTGTGAACAATTGTAAAGCTGGGAGGAGGCTGATTTGGCACAAATGTATTATTGTGATGTGCTATACTGCATAAGTTCTCTATAGGGATTGGTTTATCTTCTTGGCACACAGGTAACAGATGATACAGGCTTTCATATAGCTCTGCTTTCTGCAGGTTATCCGAGATTTCAATGAGATGCGGTTTCGGAGTAGAGGTTGTTGAGACTTGGCTCAGGAGAATGACTCAGTTGGCTGCCTGAAGACAATATGGGATATAGGCATAATGTTTATTATGCTTAGTTAAAAGTGTATCACTACCTGCTGCACTCATTCAACTGACATATATGTATAAAGTGCCTACTATTGCCAGATCCTGTGCAGGTACAGAATACTGGCAGAAGCACAGAAATGGAAGGAAAATTCTGCCCCTGTGGGCAGGAATAGGAGAAAAGGCTTACAAGTGTAGACTGCATGATTATAGGATGCTATTTTAGTTGCAGGAGAGCTTTATGTTAATGGTACCTGGAGTAGGGGTACCTAAGGGAACTTCAGGAGTTTGGTATAGAAGGTGATCATGGGAGTCTTTCCAAAGAAACTCCGAAATGAATTTTGAGTGGTGAACAGGAGTAAGTCAAGGGGAGTCAGGGAGAGGCAGGCATTCCTACTGTGCATGCTTTTCAAACACGAAAGGAAGTTAACGCCCTTGTGGCAACTCTTAATCAGCAGAAGATGGGGCTTGATGGATAAATGCTTGTAACTCTTGTCCTTTGAGTGAAGAATATGGGAGGACTTCTGTAGGCTTCTCAAGAGAGACCAGTGAATTGAGTCTCTTTCCTCATAGCAATAGTGTGATGATGCACCCGTATACTGGCTCTTCTCTCTCACCCCTTCAGCTCACTCACTCACTCCTATTCTCTTCCAAGAACAAACAGCAATCTAAAGGCACTGAGACCAGAGGTAGCACTATATGTTTCCCAAACTGCCAGGAAGTCACTGTGGCTGGAGAGTGGTGGCTATGGGCAGAACGAAAGGTCAGCTGTGGAAGCAGGCAAGGGCTGACGGAGATGGTCTCAGGTGCCACCCTAAAGGATTGGAGCTTTGTTCTGAAGGTGGTGGGTGGGGGCGAACAGAGAACTTTTAGTTCTGGAACAACATGATCAAATTCGTATTTAAGCACTTTTGCCCTAATTAAATGCTGTAAATAATATGCCCTGTACAACTTTGTCCACCTGGTGCACAGTTTGCTAGCAAAAGGCTCCATAAGTCTCAGGGAAACTCTTCCAACACACCTGGATTGAACCTAAAACAGACTCATCATTATGTATACAAAATACATTTGGAAAAAGAAATTTAAGACATTTAATAATTTACAATAGTAAAGGAAATATATACTCATAATAGCAATTTTATTATAGGAAATAAAGCAAAGCAATAAAATTAAAATTAGCCATAATCCTTTTGCTAGCAGGTGTATTGTTACAATGTTGATATAGTATTAATGTTTTAATATATTTTCCTCCAGTTGTTAATTTATATATGTGTATTTTGTGTTACATACTGTATAGCATATTCAAATTTGTATCTTTTTTCGTATAACTTTATGGATGAACACTTCCTAAGGACATTAAATATTTTTGAAGTCATGAATTATGATGAACACATAATAGCCCATTATATGGATGTGCCATAACTTAATGAATCTCCAATTATTGGACATTTAGTTAACTTCCAATTATATGCTATGGAGTCCCTTGGACTGCAAAGAGATCCAACCAGTCCATCCTAAAGGAGATCAGTCCTGGGTGTTCATTGGAAGGACTGATGTTGAAGCTGAAACTCCAATACTTTGGCCACCTGATGCGAAGAGCTGACTCATTGGAAAAGACCCTAATGCTGGGAATGATTGAGGGCAGGAGGAGAAGGGGACGACAGAGGATGAGATGGTTGGATGGCATCACCGACTCAATGGACATGGGTTTGGGTGGACTCCGGGAATTGGTGATGGACAGGGAGGCCTGGCATGCTGTGGTTCATGGGGTCACAGAGTCAGACACGACTGAGCGACTGAACTGAACTAAACTGAACTGAAAAATAATGGGATTTTTTCCCATGCCTTACATTTTTGTGAATTTATGACTGTTTCCTTAGGAAGTGCTTCCTGAAGGAGTAATTTCTTGAGAAAGGCATGACACAAACAAATAGACTAATTAGCTTCAGAATCTAAAAATACAAACTGAAGAATTTTTAGAAAATTCTTAGTGTGTATTGTTAATACATATTAATACAAATTAATGGAAAAGTTTATTAATTTATACTTCCCATAATATTTACTGTATATTTTACCACCCTTCTTTAATATTGTGAATATTAATGTTCTTTAAAAATTTTATTTAAAAAATGAAAATTTCAGTTTAAAACTTACATTGCTTTTTAAATTTGTCAATGAGTCTCAGGAAAATAATTTTCACTTTGTCATGGCTTCCTGCTAAGATATCTGAATATTGAACATCTAATTAATAATGGTGATTAAATATACATCATGGTTTAAGAAAAAACTGGAAACTTTATTGGTTCTGGATTGTCCACTCTCCCATTTGTATTTATCAGGGTAACCTAGACACTCCAACCAAACCAAACTGAACAAAAGCTGTAAAATTCAGGCTAGACACACCAAAATCTTCTTTTTCATTCTTGTCATGGTTCAGTGTGGGCTGGTTCAATGTTGGGGAGGGAATGCTTTGCTCCAGTCTTTCAGCAGACACATTATCGGCCTCAGCCCACATCTTTGATCCTTGTCTCTGATTGTCAAGTAGGACAGATACGAACAGTTCTTGCTGTCAGCGTCTCACTTGCAGTGTGCACTGTGGTTGGCATCCTTGTTCTTTCTCTGGAGAGCTCTGAACTCTCACGGGTGGTGTTGGAGGAGCGCACTCAATCCTGGCACTTGAGAGCTTAGAACAGCAGTGGGATTAATATCCCTGAGGGCAGCTCTTGGTTTGTGAAAGGATGACAGATGTGAGCTACTACACAGATGCTCCCACCTCCCAACCTTTGGGCAGAAAAACCTGGGTGGGATTTTGCAGGTCTTTCAAGAGATCTCCTGAACTGTGCTCCCTTTCCTTACCTCAGCGACCTGAATACCTCACCCTTTTAATAGCTTCCTTCACCCACTATCTCTGCCTTCTTATCCTGCTTCTGGGTTCACTGTCCCAATAAACTGTTGGGTTGGCCACAAAGTTTGTTCAGGTTTTTCTGTACTAAGATGTTATGGACTCTTATGAGTCCCAAATGAACTTTGTGGCCAACCTGATATTTATACCTGAGTCTCTTTCAGGGGAGCCCATGCTAAGATATTCAGGGATATATGTTCTCTGCATCTTAAAGTTCTCCTATCCTCTGAGTCTTCCAAAAGAAAGTGCAAGAATGTGGAGGACTGTATACAAGGGATCCATGGGTCAGACCTGAAAGGGGCAGATATCACTGCTGCCCACATTCTGTTGGCTAGAATTCATTCACGTGGCAGCCTGAGAAATACTGCCTCATTGTTCTTTCGTGAGGAAAAGGAAGTAGCAACCCAGGAACACACAACATTCTGTGCCATATAACCTTAGTAAAACTCCTATTCTAGTATCCTAAGAAGAGGAACTGAACTTGTCCCTTTGTCAGTGATGTCAGAAGTGTCAGAAATTAGCGCTGCAGTTTTCTTTTTATTCTAGGAACGTCTAACTTGTTCTACTTCTTTCCCCAGAAATTATGGCTTCTAGTTTCTTTCAAAGGAGTTTGCGTTTACCAAATGACTTGTCCCTTGTGATTGTAACTTGTATTATTTCCCTTAACTACTATTCACCTAGTTACAGAAGTGATGGTCTTGACTGCAATATGCTCGTGCAGGTATAAGTTTTTCAGTACTGAGTATAAATTTAGTCTATACAAAGGCTACTCAAATGGGCTGGCACATGTGTGACATCCTCTGTTTCTCTGAAGAATTTTCTTCACTTTGAGTTTGGAAAGTCTGTCACCTAGGCTTATTGACTGAAATTCAGATGAGAGGTAAAATCCAGAACTTCTTCTCTAGAAATGGGGTGTGAAGTGATAGGAGTGAAGGGGATTCATTACTTTTTTCAGTCTGTGAAATTTACAAATCTGTAAAAAGCTTATCAGAAAATGAACATTATTTTCTAGAGGCTGGGATTTGGAGGAAGTTAGAGTTGGATTTGAACCCCAGTTCCAGCACTTATCCGAGTGGACATAGGACTAGCTAGATGACCTCTCTAGCCTCAAATTCTTCATCTATACAACTAGGATAGGGATACCTACCTTGCAAGGTTTACAGTGAGGGTTAAATAAATATACATAGTGCACTTATCATGGATCTTGGCATACAGTAAATGACAGCTTATTAGTAATATAAAAGTTAATAAGTATAACACTTTCAGGCCCTATCTTGCCACATTAATATGATGCTGGACAATGGATGTTCATTGGAAGGACTGATGTTGAAGCTGAAACTCCACTACTTTGGCCACCTGATGCAAAGAGCTGACTCATTTGAAAAGACCCTCTTGTTGGGAAAGATTGAAGGCAGGAGGAGAAGGGGACGACAGAGGATGAGATGGTTGGATGGCGTCACTGACTCAATGGACATGAGTTTGAGTGGACTCCGGAAATTAGTGATGGACAGGGAGGCCTGGCATGCTGCGGTTCATGGGGTTGCAAAGAGTCAGACACAACTGAGGACTGATCTGAAAAAAGAATTCACATGAGTCAGTGAGGACTAAGGCATGTATAACCAGATTTAATAATTCCAGAGTCACTCACTGCCCAGGCTTTCTGAGTTCTTAGAACACTGTTATCCAGTTTTCTATAAGCATGATCCCTGATATAATTTCCACTTGAAACTACTGACTGAAATAGAGCAGGAATGGGAAAGGACATGGAATGCCACAGTCACCGTCATTTGCAGAGTCTTGCCATTCATCATCTCCACAGGCTTCTGCTTTTCCATCTACATAAGGAGGGGATGGGAGCTATTTCTAGTCTCATAACTGAATCAGCTACAGTAATAAGGTGAAGGCAAGCACAGTTGACTGAATGGTGCCCCTGAATAAGGTACAGCCATGTCCTAATCCTCAGAACTTATAAATGTCACCTTTTTTGGGAAAAAAGGGTCTTTTCAAATAAGGAGGCCATCATCATCATAGATTATATGGTTAGACTCCAGATCCAGTGGAAGGTGTTCTTATAGGAGACAGAAAGGGAGGAGGCAATGTGACCAGGGATGCAGAGATTGGAGTGATGTGGTCACAAGTTAAAAAATACCTGGAGCCACCAGAAGCAAGAAGAGGCAAGGAAAGAATTCTTTCCAAGATACCCTGGAGGGAACATGACTCTAGATTTTGAACTTTGAGCCTCTAGAATCATGAGAGAATAAATTTACATTTTTGTAATCTGCTAGGTAATTTGTTACAGCAGCTTCAGGAAATTAATACAGCAAGGAAGTTCATTCCTGGTTAAGAGGGAAGTGGCATAAATAAGATCCCTCCCTGCACCCCACCATGATCCATACAGTATAGGATAGTTAGCTCTGGTCATGGCCACAAATGAGGATTGAGTACCTCAATTCTTCAGTCCTGCCTGCTGCCAAGTCCTTTGAAGTGTGACACTGTAGCTCTTCCCATGAAGTGGTAGAAGCAGTTTCCTACCCTTTGATTCTACAGTAATCCTTTCACTAATAAAATGAACCAAAGTGAGAGTGCACCAGTTTCAAGCCTATGCTTCAACCTCTTGCATGCTTCTATACTCTTTCAGAACCCCTATCACCAGCCTGTGAACAAGCATACAGTAACTTACCGGAGGATTAGAGACCCTCTGTAAAAGATCCCAATTGTTTAAATCAAGGCCTTTCTAGGCCAATTTAGAGCCAACGAACACCCAAATATGTGAAGGAGTCAGCCTACCCAATTGTAGACTCACTAACCCTGCGTTCAGGTGGTGAAAGCCCAGCACACATATAGACCCCGAGTAATAATTAAACATCACAGTTTTGGGGTGGCTTGTTTAAACAGCAGGTGCTAACTCATGCAGCATGCAAGATAATTGTTCCTAAATGTTGAGATATACTTTCATTTCCTTATGATCAAATGAAAGTCTGCCTGGGAATCTCTAGGGTCAGGTATGACTCCCATATCTCCATATTAGAAGGTTTTATATAAACATCTGCAACCTGGATAGAATAAGAAAGCAAGAGAACCTTCCCCGAAGCTGTATTTGCACAACAAGCACATTCTTCTTGTTTTGGCACACTCATCTGGGGTGGACATGGTATAGATTGCACAGGGAATTGACACTATGAACTTTAAAAGATAAGAAATGAGTTAACCAGAGTAACAAAATGTTGTAGGAAGAATGGAGAAAAGGCATTCCAGGCAGAGGTTTCAGCTTGAGCAAAGGCCCAGAGGCTTCTGTTGGTGGTCAGAGTATTTTTAATAAATAAGCAAGTGTCCACATACCTTCAAGTGCTTCATTACCGCCTTTAGAAAACACCCAAGATGCCTACTGCGCCAGCTGTCAGCCTCCACCTCAGTTCCTCTCCCCTTCCTTTAACCTACAAAAACACTGCCTGTTGATGAGTTGTAAGTCATTTTGTAGAGGAAATTGGGTGTGCAAATCCTGTGATTAGACAAACATCCCTCATTAAAAGTTGTAATCCACTGGCCCTTCGTGTTGACACCTTAATTCTGAACTCTTAACAGCCTGAGCACACTCAATGGTCCCGAACAACCTCACCTTCTTCACTCCTTCCTAGCCCCCTCCCTTCCTTGCTTGAGTCTCCACCGGAAAATGACAGTCTTCCAGATGGGGTAAAACAGCCTTCTCTTACTTGCAGTGATAATAATGTTTTCTCAGTTTTATTACAGTCTCTTGAGAGTGGGACTGATTTGCATATTCCCTAACACTTAATTAACGATGTCACCTTCCCAGTGCCTTGAAAACAGTTTGCATTTTTTCTTCTTCCCTGGGCAGACCTCCAACAGTTACCTCCCACATTTTCTGCTGCAGTCCTTTTTATTACCTTAATGACAAATAATTGGACAGATTCTGAGTAATGAGGGTGAGAGGCAAAGGACTGTTGCAAGGGAGACGGCTGCGAGTTACAAGACACTTTTAGTGGTCTCTAAATCAGACAGACAAGTAGAGTAATGATCACCTTGCTGTAATGAGACACAATTAAGAATCACTGCAGCAAATGACAGAGCAGTTCATTGAACAGTAACCTCCTTCTTCACATTCTCTCTCCCTCTTTTTTTCCCCAAAGGAGATCGAAGCTTAATTATAGCATCGCCATTTGCAATGCTATCATTAAGATTGTGTCAGCACTTCCAATATAAATTGCATATTTTCAAGGGTTTATTACTTAAACATAAAAACCAGCTCCATTTTGAAATTTAGGGTGTCAGATCTTAATCTAAGAGAACCAGAAAATATAGATTCTTAATGTTAGAAACGGAGAAGGCAATGGCAACGCGCTCCAGTACTCTTGCCTGGAGAATCCCTTGGATGAAGGAGCCTGGTAGGCTGCAGTCCATGGGGTCGCTAAGAGTCGGACACACTGAGCGACTTCCCTTTCATTTTCACTTTCATGCATTGGAGAAGGAAATGGCAACCCACTCCAGTATTCTTGCCTGGAGAATCCCAGGGACGGGGGAGCCTGGTGGGCTGCCATCTATGGGGTTGCACAGAGTCAGACATGACTGACGTGACTTAGCAGCAGCAGCAGCAGCAATGTTAGAAAAGGTCTCGTGCCAAGGCATTTCAGTCGTGTCTGACTCTGCGATCCTGTGGACCATAGTCTGCCAGGCTCCTCTGTCCATGGGATTCTCCAGGTAAGTATATTGGAGTGGGTTGCCATGCCCTCTTCCAGGGAATCTTCCTGACCCAGGGATCAAACCCATGTCTCTTTCATCTCCCGCATTTGCAGGTGGGTTCTTTACTACTAATGCCACCTGGTGTCTTACAGGTACTCAATTTACATATGATCTCTGAATACTAGTATACATTTAATGAATCAGGGTGTGTTTTGCATATTTCTAAATATGAAATATAAATATAAAAAGACCCTTTTGACCAATGTCTCTCCAACTTTAGCATGCACAGGCAGGACCTATTATAGCAGATGGCCTGGCCCCACCCCAAGTTTTTGATTCAGTGGGTGCTGTGGGGCTGAGTTTACATTTCTAAGAAGTCCCCAGATGCTGCTGCTTCTGCTGGTCCAGGTACCACACTTTGACAACCACTGCATTAGTCTTTACTATAAATGAGAATCAGAAACAAAACTCCAAACCACAAAACCATGTATCTGAAAGGTTAGGGTCATTGAGTTGTACTTAAAAGAGTAGATCCAAAGCCACTTAGTAAACAAAGTGTCCCTTACAGAAACTCACCCCATAATCCCTCTTTTCTCTAAAAGGCGGTTACTCCTTTCCAGTCAGTTCTTTAAAATAAAAGAGAAATTAAAAATCAAATATATACTTGATAAAGCACTGCAATTTAAAATGAGATGTTCTTTTTTATTTTACTTTGCAAGTCTCTTTTCTAATGAGCTGAGTGCCCTTTGGAACATTTTCTTATTCTCTATATAAGCTCGCCTTCCCCAGTACTACCTGTCTTTACTTATATGGTATATTTGAAATGACTAACACATTCCCGATTTTATAGATATAGAAATGGTTATATAACATAAATAATTTGCCCACAGTCATGGAGATTTTGTGGTAATGATAGAGATGTCTTTCTGGCTGCTCAGTTTTCTGATTTATAATCCACATTTTACAATATTTATAAATGGACATATCCTGTACATTATACTTAATTCCAGGTCTTTAGTGATTGCCTCATTGCAATGCGATTTGCTATAGAATAAGACAAGTTCAGGAAATTGGAGAATAATTCATCATTTATATCCCAAATCCTTTTAGAAGAATGTGGGATCATGAATAAACAATAACAAAATCATCCCCATCCTCTTAGAAACCACATTGCAATTAGCCAGGTGCATCATACTACATATTTAATAAATAAGATAAATTTGGGGTGGTGGAAAAATTCAGCAGTGGCTCTGGGAGCACACTCGTGAGTGAAGGAAAGGCACTTTCCTTCAGCCTAATTCAAGTTAGTGAATTAAAAGATTTGAAAAGTATTGATACAAAACAGTTTTCTTGATTAATAACATATATGAGATCCAGATGCCTAAAGTTCAACGTCTTCAGAGCTCTGTGGTTGTGTCATATATAGAAACACAGAAGTCCCTAACAATGACCTCACTGATTATACTAGTCAGATAGGCTGAATTATGCTGCAGTAACAAAATCAATGAATACAACAAACTCAATGTCACAGAGTTTCCTGCTGATGCAAAGTCTGTTGTGGGTCCAAGTGAACCTCCAGGGCAATGGCCCTCCACTTAGCAACTCATTTTCCAGGTAGCTTGGATCTTTTTGTTCCACTATCTCAGCTGAGGCCTCCTTAGTCACCTTTGTAGGGGAAGGGAGCGCTGGAATAATTTGCATTGGCAGCTAAATTCTTAGCCCAATAGTCAGCTATCACTTCTGCTAACAGACTACTGTCTTAAAACTAGTCCTGTAGATCTGTCCAGTTCCAAACGGGCAGGGAAAAGTATATCCTTACATGTCCAGGAGAAGAGAAGACTGGATAGGTGTAAGGAATAGAAGTCACTACCACAGTGATTCAACAACATTTCCTTTTTATCAGTGGTATACACAAAATTGCCTTTATTATGTACCATCCATCTTTGCTTTCTAATTGCATGGCATAGGATTTTTATTTTTTGATCTGGTTAATTCTCTCTGCTTTGCACTTTTATCACTGTACTATAATCTAAGACCTTGGCCATGTTGAACATACATGGCTTATGAAGTATTTACATATATACATATATAAAATTTCAGTTAGTATAACCGTGCAATAATGTGTATAGAAAGGTATCATTGTTATCACTTTCAGGAAATAGGTTTGGTGAAGCTTAGAAACTCTGTTTGCCTAGTCATGTGTTAAAGATAAGACCAAAATCCAGATCTTCTGATTAAAGCCTTACATTCATTCTACTCTAACATACTATTGTCTTTGTTGAAGCTCTTTGTGCTTATTCCTCTCAAACAAGTAAATTAAAATTGTCACACCCTTAAACATGGAAGATTCTGTATCTGGCTTACTGTAGAGTTTCAGACCCAGTTCAGAGTGTGTAGGAAGTCTGGGGTAGTTTTGTCATAAGATTCCTGCAGAAATCATTAGTCCATAATTTCCTTAAAAGTCTAAATTGCACTCTGCTCTTATTCCATTTTATTTGATTCTCACAAGTGCTTTTAAAATTTCAGATTACTGGCTATTAAATTAATTTTAATAAATATCTGTAATTAGAGAGTCTTGGCTAATGCAGTTCTGATATGTGCTATTTGTACTTCTTTACCAGTAAATTGAGATCTGTCAACTTTTATGGCATCATTTTATAGTTCCTCTTACCCCAGAACTTTAATGCTTTTTACAGAAATGAAACTCCTTGGAATTAGGTGCCTGCCTTTTTACCAAGGGAGAAAATGAGGCCCACTAGGAGCCATACTGCAAATTCTTAGCTGCGGTCCAGTCATTCTTCTCATGATTCTGATGGTGTACACAGCAACCTTCTGAACTGGTTTTCTTATATCAAAGTGAACTATGAATGCAATTGTAAGGCATGTAAACATTTGTCCACAAAATCCAGTATATAACAAATGTAGCTTTCTTTCTCCTAAAGTAACTCAGGCTAAACATCTCTTGTAAATCCCTCTTTAATTGGGTGGTGGAAACATCCTGCAGTAAATTCTGTTGGTGTCTTTACCATATACCCTTGGTGTTCACCATACTTGGCAGCAGTGTCTTACTGCTAACTTCTACAACTCTCAGTTAGAGGGCTCTCTCTAACCCTCATAGAGGGCAAAACGAAGCATAGCTCTCACCCAATTATGAATGGGAATTGGAGAATAAATACTCTAGCTTCCTAGCTCCTTGGGTGGAAAACTCTGAGGTGTATTTCACAATCTCTCCAAAGGTTGCTATTGAGATTGATTCAAAGTTGCCAAAGGCAGTAACTAGTTCATTGATACACGTGTATTGTTTTCCTTCTCATTCCTATTTTATTTACCCACGCGTTTATGAAGGCTTCCTGTAATCATCACCCAAATAAGCCTCTTACTTTCAGACCCTTTACTCAGGTCTGTTTCAGAGGGACTAGTCTAAGATACTCACCCTCCCAACTTTCCCAGCACCACACCTAAATTCCATGGGCTCTCAGAACATTGAGACTCAAGCAGAGGGGTGACTATTATGTGATACTGAGTGTTAATTGGCTAGAATACTGAGTCCAGGAAACAAAGGGTAAAGGGAAAGGGGTCTGCTCTTCATTACTCCCAGAGAGTTTATGGGAGAATCTGCGCTTCCCATCCTCACAACTTCATACTGTCAGTCTAATGGTCCCAGTTCCTAGATGGGGAGATACTTCTACCAGAGAACACAGTCAGTCTCATTCAATTTAAAGTGCAAATTGCTGCATGATCACTCTGAGTTCCCTGAGCAAGTAGACCAATAGGCATAGAAGGCAGCTATCACACTGGTAGGGGTAATTGTCTCTGATCATTATAAGTGGTAGGAATGCTGCTATACAATGGAGCAGGGAAGAACATGTTTGGTATTGAGGTAATTTGCTTAGGTGTCTCTTGGTAAATCGATGCTCAAGCTGACCTGTAAATGGGCAAGTACAGAAACAATGGCCTCATAAGTGCCTGAGATCCGGGTCATCCCATCAGGTAAATGACATAGAGAATCAGAAATAAGAGCTAAGAATAAGAGAAGTACAACTGATGGTGAAGGATGGGAATAGTAATACCAATTATGATCAGGGTCTAACTGCAATGCCAAATACTGTAGTTTCACCCACAAATTCCCTCTAATAAATTTCTCTAGGGATTATGACCACAGAATCTGGGACCAACTGTGCTTGGGTTCTGGATAGACTGGATGAAATGTGAGAAACAAGCGGATTTGGGCAGTCCAAGGGGTGGATTATGGTAGACATTGTTTTGGTGTCCCACAAGTCTCTTTTAGCAGGCTGCTGTGAATGTTGGCTGTTACAGCTCACTGATGACCTCCCACACAGTAGAAACTGCTTTTACCTCATGGGTTCTTAAGTATCAGCCTCCATCCCAAGGAATGGCCATAACCACACAATTTGGTGGTACAGTTTTGCTCCACATGCTTGCTCAGTTCTTACTCTTCCTTTTATCCTGCTTCACTCCTCCCTTATAAGATATTTCCTTAAGAGTACTCCCTCAATTTATGCATATTTAAACTTAAATCCTTGTCACAGAGTATGCCTCAAGGGAATTTGACCTAAGACACTTAATTACACAGGGTAGGTTATTTGCAGAGATTTACCTAATTTTACAATGAAAAAGGCTTTTTCTCATTTTTCTCAAAAGACAGGACAAGTCAAAGTTATGATTTACAAGGATTTCTTTCATATAATATTTTATCAGCAGTCATACTCAAGGTCATATTTAAAAGGTCCTACGTTCTTGGCTAGCTGTAGCCCTGCTATATGAAACCTTTAGCCAAAATAACTTACCAGAATAATTTCGCATTTGAAAGGTGGGTTTGAACCCATCTTGGTTGGAGATAAGATTTGGAAATAGTCAAAGAGAGACGACAAGATGGCAGAGTAGAAGACTTTGAGCTCACCTCCTCCCATGAAGAGACCTAGGTTCAATCCCTGGGTTGGGAAGATCCCCTGGAGAAGGGAAAGGCTACCCACTCCAGTATTCTGGCCTGGAGAATTCCAGGGACTGTATAGTCCATGGGGTCGCAAAGAGTTGGACATGACTGAGTGACTTTCACTTCACTTCCTCCCATGAAAACACCAGAATCACAACTAACTGCTGAACAATTATCAATAGAAAGACTGCTGCTGCTGCTGCTGCTGCTAAGTCACTTCAGTCGTGTCTGACTCTGTGCGACCCCATAGATGGCAGCCCACCAGGCTCCTCTGTCCATGGGATTTTCCAGGCAAGAGTACTGGAGTGGGGTGCCATTGCCTTCTCCGATAGAAAGACTGGAACCTATAAAAAAAAAAAAAGATATTGTATCTGAAGATAAGAAACCACAATGAAATGGTCAGAGCAGTGCACTTGCAATATAATCATTATCCCTGGGTGGGTGACTGGAAAGGCAAGTGAAAGCTGCTCAATTGTGTCCAACTCTTCATGACTCCATAGACTGTAGCCTGCCAGGCTCCTGAAGATAATTATATCACAGAAGTTCTCCCACAAGTGTGAGAGTTCTAAGACCCTATGTCAGGCTCTCTATCAGGGAGGAGGAGCCCCTAGAGCATTTGGCTTTGACTGCCAGGAGGTCTTGGTCACAGAAATTCCACAGTACTGAGGGAAACAGAGTCCACTCTTGCAGGATGCACATAAGGTCTTGTGTGTACCATGACCCATGGCGAAAGCAATGCCTTTGTGGGAGCCTGGGCCACACCTACATGCTAGTCTTGAGGGGTCTTCTGGGGAGGTGGGAGGTGGTTGTGGGTCTTTCTTGGGATATTGGCACCAAGACCTGGCCCCACCAAATAGCCTTTAGGCTCCAGGGCTGGTATGCTTCAGGCCAAACAAACAATAGTACAGTAATAAGTCTCATCTATCAACAGACATGGTGCCTAAAGGCTTCCTGAACCCAGAGCCACTTCTAGATACATCCCTTGACCTAGTCATGCCCACCAGAGGGCCAAGACACAACTCCACCACCAGTGGGCAGGCACCAGCTTCTCACAACAGGAAGCCTACCCAAGTCTCTTGACCTACTTCACCCACCAGGGGGCAGACACCAGAAACATGAGATATACAGTCCCATAGCCTGTGGAATTGAATCTGCAAACACAGGTCAGAACCTACCTGGGGACAAGTTGGTCCCTGATCATTTGGTCTTAAGAGGGGAGTGTACTGCTGGGACACATAGAGTATCCCCTACAGAGGGCCACTTCTCCAAGGCTGGGATCTGTAACTAATCTTCTATATACATAAAAATAAAATAGAAGTATAACTAAATGAGGAGAAAGAAGAATATATTTCAAATGAAGGAACAAGATAAAACCTCAGAACAGCTGAAGTGATGTGTAGATATGCAATCTACCTGAGAGAGAGTTTAGACTAATAAAGATGATCTAAGAACTTGGGAAAAGAATGGATGCAGAGTGAAAAGTTATAGAAAGTTTAGAATTAGAAAAAATAAAGAACAACCAACCAGGGTTGAAGAAAATAATAACTGAAGTGAAAAATACACTAGAAGGAATAAATAGCATAATAAATAGCAGAATAATGGATAAGTGAACTGGAAGAAAGTAAGTGAGCTGCAGGACAGAAGGGAGTGGCATCTAAAATGATGAAAGGGAAAAATCTACAATCAAGAATACTCTACCCAGCAAGACTTTTATTTGGATTCGATGAAGAAATCAAAAGCTTTACAAACAAGCAAAATCAAAAAGAATTCAGCATCACGAAATCAGCTTTAGAACATATTGTAAAGGTACTTTTTTTGGGTGGAAAAGAAAATGCCACAGCAAGAAACAAGAAAATTATGAAACAAAAAGCTCACTGGTAATGGTGAACATACAGTAAAGGTAGGCAATCATCCACATACAAATATTATATCTAAATCAATAATTGTGACAGGAGGAGAATACAAATGTGAGGTATTTGAAATGCATTTGAAATTAAGAGATTAGAGGCTTAAATCATGTATATATGTATAGACTACTATATCAAAACCTCATGGTAACCACAAACCAAAAATCTATATAGATACACATAAGTAATAAAAAGGAATCCAAACACAGCACTAAAGAAAGTCATCAGATCATAAGAGAACAAAAGAGGAAGGGTAGAAAAATATCTACAAAAACAAATCCAAAACAATTAATAAAATGGCAATAAGAATATACATATCAATCATTACTTTAAATGTTGGATTAAATGTTCCAACCAAAAGACATAGACTACAGAATGGATACAGAAATAAGACCTGTATATATGCTGTCTATAAGAGATTCACTTTGGATCTAGAGATACACATGGACTGAAAGTGAAGGAATGGAAAAAGGTATTTTATGGAAATGAAAACCAAAATAAAGCTGGAGTAGCAAAACTCATATCAGACAACATAGACTTTAAAATAGAAACAAAGAAGGGATCTACATAATGATCAAAGGTTCAGTCCAAAAGAATATATGACAGTTGTTAAGTATATACGCACCTGACATAGAAGCACCTCAATAGATAAGGCAAATGACACTTAAAAAGGAGGAATTGACAGTAGCACAATAGTAGTGGGAGAACTTAGCACCCCAATTATACCAATGGGCAGATCATCCAGACAGAAAAATCAATAAGGAAACATAGGCCCTAAATGATGCATTATGCCAGATGAACTTAATTGATATTTATAGAGCATTCTATCCAAAAGCAGCAGAGTACACATTCTTATGAAATGCACATAGACTGTTCTCCAGGATTGATCACACGATGGGCCACAAAGTTAGCCTCTGTAAATTTAAGAAAATTGAAATCATATCAAGCATTTTTTCCAACCACAATGCTATGAGATCAGAAATCAACTATAAGAAATAACTGGAAACACACACACACAGGGAGGCCAAACAATACGCTACTGAACAACCAATGGTTCACTGAAGAAATCAAGAGGAAATTCAAAATACTTAGAGACAAATGAAAATGAAAGCACAATGATCCAAAACCTATGGGACATGGTAAAAGCAGTTCTAAGAGGGAAGGTTATAGCAATACAATCTTACCTCAGGAAACAAGAGAAGTCTCACACAATGTAACCTCACACCTAAAGCAGCTTCCCTTGTGGAGTGGGCTTCCCCTGTGGCTCAGCTGGTAAAGAATCCCCCTGCAATATGGGAGACCTAGGTTCAGTCCCTGGGTTGAGAAGGTCCCCTGGAGAAGGGAAAGGCTACCCACTCCAGTATTCTGGCCTGGAGAATTCCATGGACTGTATAGCCAATGGGTTTCAAAGAGTCAGATAGGACTGAATGGCTTTCACTTTCACAATAGGCTTTTTGCTATAAAGTTTCAGTTTTGAAGTGCTGCCCAATCAAAACACTTTTTTCACTTTTCACCATGAGATTTTGCTTCCTATTTTAAGTGTATTTCCTCTAAGTGACCATCTGTTTTTTGGGGTATTGATTATCCTCGTATATGGAGAACCTCATAATTTCAGAAACAAAACTAGAGCTAAATATTAGCAATTGTAGGAAGATGATCAGGAGACTTTTGAGAATGAAAGGGTACACACTTAATAGTCATATTAGGATGGTAGGTATAACCTATAATTGCTCTGGGCAAACCAAGACACACAGCCATTCTTTCTTCAGGGAGTTAATAATGTATTGAACAGTTTAAAGAAGAAATATTTTCTGGTAGTATGAGCAATCTCCTACTGACTTCTGTGCTATTGGAAGTATTTGATCAGACTGTCCATCAGTAATGATAGTGATGACATCTGAGGACCTCCTTTGTATTTCTAAGAGCATTGCTCTTTGAAACTTACCCCAAACCATTACAGAATCTTTCTTGGCTGGAGAGAACCTTTTCATCTAAAAAAAGGCATTGCATCTTTGTCTTTTGCCTGCCCTGTGAACTTAGCTGACAGATGAGGTCTCTGGTGTTTGATAACCTTGTTGTGGGCTTTTTTCAAGTTTTATTACATTCTTCACCTGAGTTCCTATTCTATCTTTGGCTAAAGCTTGGATTGCCCTAGCTGTGTATCCCATGTATTACCCAGCCTATGGAACTAGATTCACAAAGGTGAGAGTAGAAGGGGAGGACTTTATGTCTGAGATTAAAGCTAAAATTTTAAACATCATGTTCTCTATGGACAAGAAGTGGAAGAGTTTACTAATTGGTTAGTGCTTTAAGAATTAGAGGGATGTTTCTTATTCTTTATAAAAAGAAAAACTGGATGAAAATTCTACCATTGTTTTCAATCTTTGGGGTAGATTCAGATTTCTTAAAATAAATGTTATAATACATTCTGCTAGATTTTGATTCAAAATAACAACCTGAAAACATGAGTATATAATCTAGGATACAATCTTTTAATATCTAGATACCCATAAAATCTGGAATGAAGCAAGATTTTTTTCTTGAGCTTGGGCACTAAGATAGTTGCCCTAACTTCTACCAATCATAATTTCAACTTACTTAGAAAAGATCTGCTGATAAAACAAAACAGAAGACAATAAGGAAAGAGGTAGGAAAAATCAGACAGTTCCAAATATAGAACTTGAAATAATTCTGTGTTTTCGTTACCACTTGTCACCAGTCCTTTCCATTTCATTTGCTAAGGCAATGGCAGCCCACTCCAGTACTCTTGCCTGGCAAATCCCATGGACGGAGGAGCCTGGTGGGCTGCAGTCCATGGGATCACTAAGAGTCAGACACGACTGGGTTACTTCCCTTTCACTTTTCACTTCCATGCATTGGAGAAGAAAATGGCATCCCACTCCAGTGTTCTTGCCTGGAGAATCCCAGGGACAGGGGAGCCTGGTGGGCTGCCATCTATGGGGTCACACAGAGTCGGACACGACTGAAGTGACTTAGCAGCAGCAGCAGCAGCTTATACCTCTCAGGGTTTTCCCTGCTATCATCTTCCTTCTAATCAGCAAGCAGATCTCCTTGTGTGTACTCTAGGGAAAACATCTCTGCTCTGTTTTATGTCTCTGAGTTTTTTTAATAGCCTTCTCTCCTTGAGGAAGTTTTATATAATATTTCATGTACTGATGACTTGCTCTCTGAAGTAGACAAGCCCCACCTACTTACAAGGAACTTCTTATCAGCTGCCTAATACCCATACTTTCATGAATGGAAAATTAAGAATCATGAGACATTTAAGAACCCCTAAAGCATGGAAATGGAAAGACAAAAATAAATAAGTAGTTAGAAACAGAAAATTTGTAGGTAACAGAATAGAACTTAAAAAGTATGGTGAAGACTTTCAGTCTGGAAAATGGTATAGAATCCCTTAGTAACACCAGAGAGATAGCACAAGAAGTAAAACTATATATGAATATTTCTTCTGAACTGAGGTATAAATATCCTCAACAAGTTATAAGTTGAATCTAACAATATGTAAAAAGAATCATGTACTATGACCAAGTTGGATATAGTCCAGGTAGGTAAGGCTGGTTCAACATTCAAAAATTAGTCAGTGTATTCTACCATATCAACAAGCTAAATAAGAAAAAGCATATGACTATCTCAATTAAGGCAGAAAAATATTTAACAAAATTCAAATCACATTGATGATATAAAAATTTTTAGCAAGTTATAAATAAAAGGAAATTACTTCTGTTTTATAAAGACTGTCTACCAAAAAGTCTACCAAAAATTAATATCATGACAAGAGAGAATGATTGCCTTTTAAGATAAAGAATAAGGCAAATACTATTCAACATAGTACTGGAAGTTCTAGCTCTTGAAGCAAGAAAATGAGGTAAAAGGCATACAAGTTGAGAAGGAAGAGATAAAAAATTGTCTCTTTTTGTAGATGATATGATGCTTTATATGTAAAATTTCAAAGAATATATAAGAGAGCAGTAAGAAATAATAAGTTCAGCAAGGTCAGATCAGATCAGTCGCTCAGTCGTGTCCGACTCTTTGTGACCCCATGAATCGCAGCACACCAGGCCTCCCTGTCTATCACCAACTCCCAGAGTTTACTGAGACTCACGTCCATCGAGTCAGTGATGCCATCCAGCCATCTCATCCTCTGTCGTCCCCTTCTCCTCCTGCCCCCAATCTCTCCCAGCATCAGAGTCTTTTCCAA
>NW_011494802.1:2070312-2075658 GCF_000754665.1 Bison bison bison
ATGACCACAGGAAAAACCATAGCCTTGACTAGACGAACCTTTGTTGACAAAGTAATGTCTCTGCTTTTGAATATGCTATCTAGGTTGGTCATAACTTTCCTTCCGAGGAGTAAGCGTCTTTTAATTTCATGGCTGCAGTCACCATCCGCAGTGATTTTGGAGCCCAGAAAAATAAAGTCTGACACTGTTTCCACTGTTTCCCCATCTATCAACACACATATGAAATCAATCCCATTTCTATATACTACAATAAGCCTGTAGAAATCTAAATAACAAGGACAATACCATTTATAACCACTTCATAGAAATGACAATATTTAGGTACACACTTAACAAAACATATATAGGCTCTGATGAGGTATCACTTCACACTGGTCAGAATGCATGCTTAGTCACTTGCCAGCCATGATCGACTCTGTGACACTATGGACTCTAGCCTGCCAGGCTCCTCCCTCCATGGGATTCTCCAGGCAAGGGCACTGGAGTGGGTTACCAAGTCCTCCTACAGGGGATCTTTCTGATCAAAGGAATTGAACTGCTGTCTCTTATGTCTCCTGTATTGGCAAGGGGGTTCTTCACCACTAGCATCACCTGGGAAGCCCTCGGTCAGAATGGCCATCATCAAAAAGTCTACAAACAATAAATGCTGGAGAGGGTATGGAGGAAAGGAAACTGTCTTGCACTGTTGGTGGGAATGTAAATTGATACAGCTACTATGGACAGCAGTATGAAAGTGAAAGTGAAGTTGCTCAGTTGTGTCTGACTCTTTGCGACCCCAGTAGTAGGACCCCTACCAGGCTCCTCCGTCCATGGGATTTTCCAGGCAAGAATACTGGAGTGGGTTGCCATTTCCTTCTCCAGGGGATCTTCCTAACCCAGGGACCGAACCCGGGTCTCCCACATTGCAGGCAGACTCTTTACCATCTGAGCCACCAGGAATTATCCAGGTCAGAATACTGGAGTGGGTAGCTTTTCCCTTCTCCAGGGGATGTTTCCAACCCAGGGATCGAACTCAGGTCACCTGCATTGTGGGCAGATTCTTTACCAGCTGAGCCACAAGGGAAATGGAGAACAGTATGGAGATTCCTTAAATAAACAGGAATAGAATATGACTCAACAATCCCACTACTGGGCATATATTCTGAGAAAATCATAATTGAAAGAGACTCATGTACTCTAATGTTCACTGCAGCACAATAGCTAGGACATGGAAACAACCTAGATGTCCATTGACAGATGAATGCACAAATAAGTTGTGGTACACATAAACAATGGAATATTACTCAGCTGTAATAAAAGAACACATTAGAATCAGTCCTAATGAGGTGGATGAACCTAGAGCCTGTTATACAGAGTGAAGTCAGTCAGAAAGAGAAAAATATCATATATTAATGCATATATATGTACATCTAGAAAGATGATACTGATGAACCTATTTGCAGGGCAGCAATGGAGATGCACACATGGAGAACAGACTTGTGGACACAGTGTGGGAAGGAGATGGTTGGACAAATTGAGACAGTAGCATGGAAACTTATACATTACCATATTTAAAACAAAGAGCCAGTGGAAATTTGCTCGATGATGTAGGGAGCTCAAATCAGGCACTCTGTGACAACCTAAGGGGTGGGATAGGGTGGAAAGTGGGAGGGAGGTTCTAGAGGGAGGGGACATATGTATACTTATGGCTGATTCATGCTGATGTATGGCAGAAACCAACACAATACTATAAAGCAATTATCCTCCATTTAAAAATAAATAAACTTAAAAATTAAACCTATATAGGATCTATATGCTGAAAATTAAAAAATGTTGATAAAAGAAATCAAGGAAGACTTAAATAAATGGGGAGACATGCAGTGTTCATGAATTAGAAGACTTCACATAGTAAAGATGTTCGTTTTCCCCAAACTGATCTGTCAGTTTACTGCAATTTTTATCAGAATCCCAGCTAGGGTTTCTATATACATGGACAAGCTTGTTCTAAAATTTATATGGAAAGGCACAAACCCCAGAATAGCTAAAACAACCTTGACAAAGAAGGAAAAAGTGGGAGGAGTCACTCCATCACATATTAAGGCCTATATAGCTACATCGGAGAAGGCAATGGCAACCCACTCCAGTACTCTTGCCTGGGAAATCCCATGGACGGAGGAGCCTGGTAGGCTACAGTCCATGGGGTTACCAAGAGTCGGACATGACTGAGCGACTTCACTTTCACTTTTCATTTTCATTCACAGGAGAAGGAAATGGCAACCCACTCCAGTGTTCTTGCCTGGAGAATTCCAGGGACAGGGGAGCCTGGTGGGCTGCCATCTATGGGGTCCCACAGAGGCGGACATGACTGAAGTGACTTAGCAGCAGCAGCAGCAGCAGCAGCAGCAGCAGCAGCAGCATATAGCTACATAACCAAGGCAGTATGGTATTGACAAACGGATATATACACAGATCAATGGAACAGAAAAGAGCACCCTGAAATAGACCCACACAAATATGCTCAATTGATTTTGGCAAAGAACTAGCACAATTCACAAAAGGAGAGCCTTTTCAGCAAATGATATAGAAACAATTGGACGTTCATAGACAAAAGATCAAACCTCGACTAAAACATCACATCTTTTACAAAAATCAACTCAAAATGAATCGTACACTTAAATGTAAAAAAAGTATATAAAACTTATAGAAAATGAAAACATAGGTCATAATCTTTGGGATCCAGTCCAAATTGGATTTGGACTTCCTCAAAATTTAAAACTTTTGCATTGCAAAATCCCACGTAGGAAAAGCAAGCTACACTGGGGGAAATTTTCGCAAACCACATACCCAGTAAAGAACTAATATCGAGAATATATAAAGAACTCCCACCCGTCCATCAAAGAATCCAATGAGAAAATGGGCAAAAGATACATAGAGATACTTCACTGACAAGAATATACAGATAGTAAATAAGCACATTAAAAGATATTCATCATTAGTCATGAAGGAAATGCAGATTAAAAGTACAATGAGATATCACTACATACCTATTAGAGTAGTTAAAATAAGAAAATAATGATAACCTAGAATTCTGGTGAAGATGTGCAGAAACCAGATCACTTCTACATTATCAGTGGTAATGTGCAGTGGCACAGCTACTTTGCAATAGTGGTAACAGTCACTGTAAAACTAAACATGCATCTACCATATGACTCAGAATTTGCACTCTCGGGTATTTATACGTATTCACACAGAAACTCTACATGAAAATTTCATAGCAGTTTTACTCATGATAGCCCCAAACTGGAAATAGCCCAGGTGTCCTTCAGCTGGTAAGTGGTTAAACTGTGTTACATACATATCATAAATACTACTGAAAAATAAAGAACAAAATATCAATACACATAACAACTTGGATGAATTTCTAGGTAATTTATGCTGAATAAAAAAAGCAAATCCCCTCAAATTGCATAATATATGATTTAATTTATATAACATTTTAAAATAACAAAATTATTGACATAGAGAACAGATTAATGGTTGTCAAGTAGAAATGAAGGGAGCCAAGGGAGGTGGAAGGTTATAGAAAGGCAACATGAAAAATCCTTGTAGTAATAGAACTGCTGGTGCTGCTGCTAAGTCGCTTCAGTCATGTCCGACTCTGTGTGACCCCATAGACGGCAGCCCACCAGGCTCCCCCGTCCCTGGGATTCTCCAGGCAAGAACACTGGAGTGGGTTGCCATTTCCTTCTCCAATGCATGAAAGTGAAAAGTGAAAGTGAAGTCGCTCAGTCGTGTCCGACTCTTAGCGACCCTATGGACTGCAGCCTACCAGGCTCCTCCATCCATGGGATTTTCCAGGCAGGAGTACTGGAGTGGGGTGCCATTGCCTTCTCCAAGTAATAGAACTAGTACCCTTGATTGTGGTAAAGAGTACACAAACCTATACAACTAACAGAACTAAATACACAACCATACACATAAATGAATTCAAGCAAAACTGGAGAAATCTGAGTAAGATTTTTGTATGGTCAATATCCTGATTGTGATATCACACTACAGTTTTGCAAATTCTGGGTGGGGGCAGAAATTGGGTAAATGATGCTTAGGATTTTTGTGTATTATATTTTACAACTGCATTGAATCCCAATTGAGTTTCTTAAGTAAATAATCTGTCTGTTAATGCAGGAGATGAAAGAGATGGGGATTCAACCCCAGGGTCGGGAAGATCCCCTGGAGTAGGAAATGGCAACCCACTCCAGTATTCTTGCCTGAAAAATTCCATGGACAGAGGAGCCTAGAAGGCTACAGTCCACGGGGTTGCAAAGAGTTAAGACATAACTGAGCATATGTGCACACATGCGTGCACGCACACACACACACACACACAAATCTCAATTATCTCAATAAATATTTTAATTAAAAAAACTTCTTGAAAAAATGTGATTGGGGTCTTCAGAGAGTCAAAATGGGATGTCACATATAAAACAAGGACAGGTTGTTAAAAAATGAACATTAAGAGAAGACACAATATTCTTGGAAACTGGAACATGATTGCCATAATAACATACTTAACATAAAATTGGAAGATTCCAGCATGCAGAGTAAAAAGACAAAAAACACATAGGAATAATGAAAGATATGGAGGATCAGTCCAGGAGTTCAAACCTCTATCTACCAGGATATCCAGAGAGAGAAAGCAGAATGAATGTGGAGGAAGGTACTAAAGAAGTGAGAGGACAAAAAGTCCCCAAGCTATGGAGAATAAGGAATCTTTGCAATAAGAGTCTGGTATCCATAAAGCAGCATGAATCAAAAAAAAAAAAAAACAACAAAACCCAGCCAACACAGAGTCATATTCTGAACAAAACCAAATCATTCCAAACACGCAAAAACTCAGGAAGTTTACTTTGTATTCACCATATCTGAGAAAATTACTTGAGGATATACTCCAGCACCCAAAAGAGAGAATTTATTGAAATCATGGATCCAATAAAAAGAAATACTAAGACAGTAGCTGAAGTGTTGGCATACAAAGCCGCAAATCCAAATTAGAATGTGGGGTTAGTGGGATCCATGTAAAGTATCTTCAAGAGATAGGGATATATATCAAGTAAAAGAAAGAGACCCCACAAAACATTTAGCATGTGATGAAGGGATCCATTTCCTTCAACTATAAAAAAAGGCAATAAGAAATGACAGGATTAAAGATCTAAACGTAAGACCAGAAACTATAAAACTCCTAGAGGAAAACATAGGCAAAACACTCTCCGACATACATCACAGCAGGATCCTCTATGACCCACCTCCCAGAATATTGGAAATAAAAGCAAAAATAAACAAATGGGACCTAATTAAACTTAAAAGCTT
>NW_011494802.1:2075923-2076326 GCF_000754665.1 Bison bison bison
CACAACAAAGGAAACTATAAGCAAGGTGAAAATACAGCCTTCAGAATGGGAGAAAAATAATAGCAAATGAAGCAACTGACAAACAACTAATCTCAAAATATACAAGCAACTCCTACAGCTCAATTCCAGAAAAATAAATGACCCAAACAAAAAATGGGCCAAAGAACTAAATAGACATTTCTCCAAAGAAGACATACAGATGGCTAACAAACACAGGAAAAGATGCTCAACATCACTCATTATCAGAGAAATGCAAATCAAAACCACTATGAGGTACCATTTCATGCCAGTCAGAATGGCTGCGATCCAAAAGTCTACATGCAATAAATGCTGGAGAGGGTGTGGAGAAAAGGGAACCCTCTTACACTGTTGGTGGGAATGCAAACTAGTACAGCCACTATGG
>NW_011494802.1:2076426-2077473 GCF_000754665.1 Bison bison bison
ATTCCACTGCTGGGCATACACACTGAGGAAACCAGAATTGAAAGAGACACATGTACCCCAATGTTCATCACAGCACTGTTTATAATAGCCAGGAAATGGAAGCAACCTAGATGTCCATCAGCAGATGAATGGATAAGAAAGCTGTGGTACTTATACACAATGGAGTATTACTCAGGCATTAAAAAGAATACATTTGAATCAGTTCTAATGAGGTGGATGAAACTGGAGCCTATTATACAGAGTGAAATAAGCCAGAAAGAAAAACACCAATACAATATACTAATGCATATATATGGAATTTAGAAAGATGGTAACAATAAACCTGTATACGAGACAGCAAAAGAGACACTGATGTATAGAACAGCCTTTTGGACTCTGTGGGAGAGGAGAGGGTGGGATGATTTGGGAGAATGGCATTGAAACATGTATAATATCATATATGAAACGAGTCACCAGTCCAGGTTCGATGCATGATACTGGATGCTTGGGGCTGGTGCACTGGGACGACCCAGAGGGATGGTATGGGGAGGGAGGAGGGAGGAGGGTTCAGGATGGGAACACACGTATACCTGTGGCAGATTCATGTTGATATATGGCAAAACCAATACAATATTGTAAAGTTAAAAAATAAAATAAAATAAGAAAGGATAGGAAAAAAGTACAACTCATGGCCCAAATATAAAAGAATCCAATATGTCATGGTTTTAAAGGGAAAGAGAGGAGACATTTCACCAGTAACTTTGATAGTAGGATTATTGTTATTCAAATGATGGAGGGAGGTGTAATGTTAGGAAGTGCAGACAATGAAATTTAACTGCAGCAGGCTCTGACTTGACGAGCAATATTTATATAGTTCCAATCATCCTAGGATATTTAGTGGTTATAAACTTTTGTAATCAACTTGTAGTCAAACAAGAACTGCAATTAAATGTTTAACATAGATTGGGAGGTGAGAGGATAGGGTGGGAAGTGGGAATGATATATGCACTAAAATATTCTTACTTTACAAATTTGAGGATTTGATCTACATTTTCAAAAATGTATGGA
>NW_011494802.1:2077573-2086924 GCF_000754665.1 Bison bison bison
TGGCAGATTCATGTTGATATATGGCAAAACCAATACAATATTGTAAAGTTAAAAAATAAAATAAAATAAGAAAGGATAGGAAAAAAGTACAACTCATGGCCCAAATATAAAAGAATCCAATATGTCATGGTTTTAAAGGGAAAGAGAGGAGACATTTCACCAGTAACTTTGATAGTAGGATTATTGTTATTCAAATGATGGAGGGAGGTGTAATGTTAGGAAGTGCAGACAATGAAATTTAACTGCAGCAGGCTCTGACTTGACGAGCAATATTTATATAGTTCCAATCATCCTAGGATATTTAGTGGTTATAAACTTTTGTAATCAACTTGTAGTCAAACAAGAACTGCAATTAAATGTTTAACATAGATTGGGAGGTGAGAGGATAGGGTGGGAAGTGGGAATGATATATGCACTAAAATATTCTTACTTTACAAATTTGAGGATTTGATCTACATTTTCAAAAATGTATGGATGATGATAGCCATTCTGGATGGTGATATCTCCTAGTTTTGATTTGTATTTCTCTAATAATTAGCTATGATGAACATCTTTTCATGTGCTTATTGGCCATCTGTATGTGTTCTTTAGAGAAATACCTACTTTTCGGTCCTAAGATTTGACTGGGTTATTTGTTTTGATCCTGTTGAGCATCATGAGCTGTTTGTAAATTTTGGAGACTAATCCCTTACTGGTCATATCATTTGCAACTATTTTCTCCCAATCTGTGGGGTGTCTTTTTGTTTTGTTTGTTTCCTTTGCTGTGCAAAAACTTTTGAGTTTCAATAGGTCCCATTTATTATTTTTGTTTTATTTCCATTATTTTGGGAGACAGATTGAAACCGATATTGCTGTGATTTATGTCAGAAAGTGTTCTGCCTATGTTTTCCTCTAGGAGTTTTACAGTGTCTGGTCTCACACAAAAAAATCTACAAACAGTAAATTCTGGAGAGGGTGTGGAGAGAATGGAACTCTCCTACCATGTTGGTGGCAGTGTAAATTGGTATAGCCACTATGGAGCACAGTTTAGTGGTTCCTTAAAAAACTAAAAATAGAGCTACCATAAGACCCTGCAATCCTACTCCTGGGCATATATCCAGAGAAAAATATGATCTGAAAGGATACATACACTCCAGTGTTCATTGTAGCAATGTTTACAATAGCCAAGACATGGAAGCAACCTAAATGTCCATCAACAGAGGAATGGATAAAGAAGATGTGGTACATATATACAATATAATATATTACTTGGCCATTAAAAAGAATGAAATAATGCTAGTTGCAGCAACATGGTTGGACCAGAGAGGGTCATATTGCGTGGACTAAGTCAGACAGATAAGGACAAATATCGTTTGACATCCCTTTTATGTGGAATCTAAAAAGAAATGATACAAATGAACTCACAAAACAAAGAGACTCACAGGCTTGGAGAATTAGCTTATGGTTGTCAAGGGGAAGGATGACAGGGAAGGGACAGTTAGGGAGTTTGGGATGGACATGGACACACTGCTGTATTTAAAATGGATAACCAACAAGGACCTATTGTATAACATGGAACTCGGCTCAGTGTTATGTGGCAGCCTGGATGGAAGAGAAGTTTTGGGGAGAATGGATCCATGTATATGTATGGCTGAATCCCTTTGCTGTTCACTTGAAACTACTACAACATTGCTTGGTAATTGGCTGTACATCAAAACAAAATAAAAAGTTTTAAACCAAAGGAAAAAGATATATGGAATGAAACCAGGGGCTACAAATTTCATTTGCAGTTTCAAAAGTAAGAATTAGCAGTACTAAAAACTGTCATATAACTGTTATAAATTGAGAGAACAAAAAGAGGGTATGGAAGATATTTAAGAGTATTCTTTTCAATCATATCAGGAAGTTAAACTGATACAAAGTTTGCACATCAAAAATTAACCCTAAAAACAAATTGTTCAGATCCATGTCTAACGGTCAAAAAACCCTAGAAACAGAAATAGGATTGCCCTTGGAGGGTGCAGTGGGAAGTTTTGAGGTGATAAGACTCTTGCTGTATTTTATAAGGCTCTCTCTTCTATTTGCTTTTCTACTACATGCATATGTTACATTGATCAAGGGAGATAAAATTATACAAGATCCACTGGCTGTAACCTCATGAGAGGCCCTGACCCAGTACCATTCTGCCAAGGGATGTAAAGCAATACAAAGGGTGCACACTCAGGAAACACCTGCCACAGTGGTGAAATGTTGAGAAGGGAACAATAAAAGCCACAATGGAGAATCACAACCCAAACAACACATATAGGAACATCTGTGTTAATTCTGACAAATTCTGCTGGTCACGGTTTGACCTCATCCATCACTGAAGAACACCTAACTCGATCAGGGGAAAAAACAGCCTTACCTTTGAGAGATTAATTCCACCTTATCAACATAGGTCCCCACACATATCGACTATATGATGGAGATCAGATATCGCTGGAGTAATTTCAGGGTGATGGCTTTGACAATCCTAAAGCAGTCTACATCTATAATGGCTAGTTATTCTATTTATGTACTGTATCAACTCTCATGAGAGACTGGCTTAAATGATTTCTGCTCTCATGCATCTACACGGTGAATTAGATTTCTGAAACATATTCATCCATTTTCAGTCATCCTTTTAAATACATGCATCTTGTTACATTAGCAGCTTCTACCTCTGTCGTGATTCCTTTCAACTCTCACTGCCTGTGAGACACGGTGGGAGGATGCAGCCCGTCTGATCTTGACAGCTTCTCTGATGGCTATTCAGGAAGTAGGGGCCTCAGAGCTGACTGTAGGCACCTGGTAGCAGAGTGGATTTGGGTTCTGGGCCAGCTGGGCTCTGGGGTTTAAAGCAACTTCAAGAAGCACAGTAGGTGGAGCTCAGGTGCCACGTTTCACCCTGACGCCCTGCCTTTGGAGGGAGGGACTTGCCGCTTTTAACCAAACTGCCACCTCCATTGACCCTTTCCTTGCAGGGAACTTGTCTCTGAGCTGAAAGGCACATAGACAGGAATAATTATGAGAAGAGAGCAATTCTTGAGAGAAAGCTTTTGGTCCATCCTGTCAGAAGAGGGCTTCCCAGGTGGCTCAGAGGTAAAGAATCCGCCGAATGACACAGGAGATACGGGTTCGATCTTTGTGTCAGAAGATCCCCTGGAGGAGGGCATGGCACCCCACTCCAGTATTCTTACCTGGAGAATCCCATGGACAGGGGATCCTGGCTGGCTATAGTCCATAGGGTCACAAAGGGTCGGGCATGACTGAAGTGACTAAGCACACGCAACACAATTGAAAATGGGTTTCTGACAGCATTTATCATACCTTCCTCTCTCTCAGGATTAGGAAGTTTATACTGTATTTGAATTAATCTGTCAAGTTATAGATCTGCAAGCTTTGGTCATTAGAGGAGTGCTTTTTGTTTTAAGTACCTGAGATCTGGAGTCAAATTGACCAGACTTAACCTCTGGCTCCACCATTTATGAGGTGTACAGCCTTGTACAGGTGAGTTAACTTCTTTGTTTAATGGGATAATGATAATAACCACTTTCTTAGAGGACGTTGCAAGGGAGGTACCCTGTGTGGTGGATGCTGGATACTCAATAATTAATAGGGATTATTATTTTTCCATAAAACTTACACTAGGCACATAAGGTGTGACAAGAATATCTTGAGACTGCAAGTTGCAACTAGGAACTTAGAAGTGGGAAAATGGTAAGAAAATAACTTCTCATACAAACCTTTGAGGCTTCTTTTCTGGACCTTTCTGTATATGACACTTTCAGTCATCAGCCATCTACATTGCCTCAAGGAGAATTAGAGTGGCAGGAATATAACAAGAAAGCAAAGCAGTTAATGTTCCCTTTTGAGCTTCTAAAAAAAGCCAGCCTCAGAAACCTACTTGGACAGCCAAACTTTTCATTTGCAAGAGCTGATTTTGTGGAGAGAGATTTAAAAAAGGCTGTGAAGAACCTGAGCATAATGCCCAGAAGGAGGCAAGGAAACAGTTTGTGCTGTAACAGCAGATTGCAAGAGAAGACTGGGGGACTCGATAGTGACCTCCCAGCAAGACTGGACAAGACTAGGGTGATCACATAACTTCATGTCCAATTAGGTCACTGTTGAGAATGAAAAGGCACATTATTACTCATTATTCTGGGACCAAATGAGCAAGTCAGGATGTGACCCAGACAAATCAGGGAATGTCTGATTTGCTGATTTTCACCTTAGCTGTGGTGCACTGGGCTGAGAAAGGGGAAGAGGAACTGGATGAGGGAGGCAAGTGTCACCTGAGCATTACATGGAGGAAAGCAGGATCAGCAGAAAGAGTCCAACACCATCTTTTGCCAGTACCACCAGCTGGGACTGGCAGCCCATTCATCAGCCTAAGAGTAAACCCCACTTATCACCTGCCTGATGAGCCACATGGCCCTCTGTGTGTGGGACGGGTGGTTTCGGCCTGTATCTGTCAGCGTTTTGCCTGTACGTAATCCAGCAGAAGTGATGCCCACGCCTCCCACAGACTTTGCTGAGCCATATTCAAATGTCCTCACATAGATACACTCTTTTTCAATAGCCCAGGACAACCAGAAGCCCAGAAGAAGAGAGAGGTAGATCAGGGAGTCCCCAGCATCCACAGTTGGGTAGAATTAGACAGTGTTGGAACCCACCTTTTGTTACAACAGATTCTAGCTGAATTTCTTCAGCAGTGGTGAACAGCATCTGGGCAGATGAGAGAGATGAGAAGATGCCAGCTTGAAGACTGGGAGGACTGAGATCTACCAGCAAAGTCTTAATGCCAGTTTTCCTACTTCAGAAGAGAAATAGAGCTGACTTCCCAGAGATGAACATAAAAGTTACATGGTGGTGGTTTTATTCTGGTATCAACATTGTAGGAGTCTTAATTTGATCTAAAGGATATTTCTTACTAGAATAGTAAGAATATTAATGTTCACAATCACCTCTTGTAACTACCAGGAACCTTTTAGAAAACATTTCTTAGGGTGAATTATGTATTTATATGTAAAATACCAGCAAACATCCTTATGGTCATAACTTTTGGGTGTTTCAAACTGGATTATAGTAAGACAATGTATTTTATTCAGCAGATTTGTTTTAATCTAATTATGTAGGTGAATAAAAATTACTGCATGCTGGTGCATCTAATGTAAGTTATCTATTATTCACACCACATTTACTTTTAATATTCATGCAGATTCCCTTTGACATAACCTACTGTGTCACAGTTAATCCAATAAAGATAAAATATAGCTCAGCAAAACACCAGTCGATTCCAGCTTTCTGGTAATTATTAAAGACTATTTCACACTGGTTCCTTCAATCAATGTATTTCCCCTTGGATATGATGGCTCTCCTCTTTGAAGCTTTCAATCCTCCCAGTGGATTCAGAGGAATACTCAGGCCCCTTTTCAGTCTCTGGTCTCAGAGGTAGTTCAAAGAGCACAACAAGGCTTCACAGGTTTATCCTCAAAGGCTGACACTGTCTGTTTGATGTATGGTGACTTAAAAAGTCGTCTCTGGCAAAGCATGTGTTTGCTACCAGTCTATCGAATCAGCCATTTATCAACTTATCTGTATTCACCCAGCACACCTGCTAACAGCTCAAAGGAGAACACATACTGTCTCTCGCTGGACTGACTATTGATTTGATTCCCTCCTCTAATTTTATATTGTTTTGCTACCCTGTGGATGAAGCAGCTCCTTTACTGGATGAAATCAACATGGAATCCGTGAACTGATGGCCTTTGGTGGTTTTATTCAAGAGCCCTGAGGGCGACAGATTCTTTACAGGTTGAGGACAGCTGGCCTGGGGGAGTGGATTTCCTGTCCCAGCATGCCTTGCTTTTCACTATTATCTACATCTCAGGTATTTCACTGTACATGCCTTGCTAGGAATTTCAGGGAGATCACTAGGAACTCTCAACCTCATCATCAGAAGCTGGACATACCCAATGTCTACCCAATGCATGCAAATAGAACCCTGGCTTGAAGATAGGGATACACCAAATTCCTCTCAGTTTAACCATTTCATTTTAACCATCTCTATGTTCCAAGGAGAATTTCCTCTATTCTATGGAGCCTGGTGGGATGCTGTCTATGGGGTCACACAGAGTCGGGCACGACTGAAGCGGCTTAGCAGCGGTAGCAGCAGCATGAAAGCCTAAGCACTCACTTCCAGCTGAGACTTTTCCCCTTCCACTTCTCTGTCATTAGTGAAGCTGCTCAGTCGTGTCCGACTCTTTGCGACCCCATGAACTGTAGCCCTCCAGGCTCCTCTGTCCATGGGATTTTCCAGGCAAGAGTACTGGAGTGGGTTGCCATTTCCTTCGCCAGGCGATCTTCCCGACCCAGGGATCGAACCCGGGTCTCCCGTATTGTAGGCAGACACTTTACCGTCTGAGCCATCAGGGAAGTCATTATCTGTTGTTAAATAAAATGACACTACCTCGCTGCATCATGAAAATTATCATTTATGACTGTCTTCCTCACTTTAATCTCTGATGTGATCATATAACTTGATTAACATTATAGGTAACACTTCTATTGCAGAAAATACTATCTTGATGGACTCTTACAGAAAAGGACAGATAAGATCAATATTTTTCTGTGTGATATTATATATTTTAAGTAGAGCCGTTATTATTTTGAGATGGCAGTAATTCTGTGATTGAAGATTCAATTTTAATATGAGGTAGTCTCTTTCTCTTTAGCATGCCTTATAGGTGGTGAAATTCACCAACATTCTATCCATAATACTTTTTTATTCTTGTTATGTACACATTCTCTGGATGGTCTGATTCAATCATGGCTCCAGTTATCATCTGAATTTTAAACACTCCCCAGTATATATTTCCAGCTTTGACTTCTCTGCCAAGAACCAGCCCTATTTCCCTCTGATAAATATTTCCACTGAGGTTGCAGGTAACTTAATCTCAACATGATCAATGTTCAACCCATTATCCTTATCCATAATTTCTCCAGAATTCTTTGTCAGGAGCATTGTTAGTCCCTTATCAATGGAGTCAACACTCCAGATATAATTAATCTCCAAGTAGCACCCATTAAATCTTTCTCATATCCACCACTTTCTCTATATGACCACTGTCACAGCTTATCTCAGGGCCCTATCATTTCTAGCTTTGACCTCTTCAATAAACTCCAGGTTCATCACCTATCTTCTTTATGACTGTTATTATATTTGTTTAAAACAAGATTTAACCATTAAATTCATCTATTTAACCATGAAACTTATTGTCTCATCTAACTTTTTTTATTAAAAAGCAATAAAAACTATTTGCTTGCTTAGATTGTTTTACTGTCTCCTATTTGCCTTCAGGATAAAGAACAAAACTACCTAGCAATGCATAGCAAACTGACCACAGCCAAATAATTCACACAATGAGACCTAGTTCTTTACAGTAAGCACTGGTAGTTTCAGTGGCTAGAGGCAAATGGAGACCACCCTTACAAACTCCCTACCATGGAGCACATGCCAATCAAAATCAGTCTCAGGTCAAACTCTGTCAGACTCACGATCCTGAAGAACAAAATGCAAAGACATACTATCATATCACTTATATTAAATAATAAAGCTATAGTCATTAGTACTATAAGGATAGAGTACCAGATCATTGGAATAAGTAGTCCAAGTGTAAGCTCACATATTCCTGGCCACTGATGGATGACATCTGACACCACAGAGCAGTAGAGAAAGGGCAATATTATCAATAAATAGTGCCCGGTCAATTGTATAGCCACATAGAAGAAAGAATGATTCTTCAGCACTCCCTGATACCATAACCTAAATCAACTGAGGAAGACTGTACATTTAAATGTGGAACATAAAACAATACAGTTTCTAGAAAAGATTTTGCAAGTGTGAGAAGGATTTGATGTTAAGTTACTGGCTCTGAGATTGAGGGAACCATGTGCAAGGGCTAAAAGTGACCTGGAAGAGCTAAAGACAACTTCAAGTTGACAGCTAGCAAGGAAACAGGGACCTCCATTCTACAAACACAAGGTGCCATCTTCTATCAACCACTAGGATGAGAAGGAAGCAATTTCTTTCCCAGAGCCTCTGAATATGATGCCAGATCTGCCGACACTTTGATATCAGCCTCATAGCACCTGGAAGAAAGGAATGAGTTGAGCCCTCCTGGACTTCCAGCCTACAGAACTGGGAGAAAATAAATGTGTGCTGTTTTAAGCTGCTAAAGTTGTGATAATTTCCTATAGCAGCAATAGAAAACTAATATACCCATTAAGAAGAAAATGGAGAGAGAAATTGTGATAAATCCTTACAATGCACTGCAATAGGGCAGGAGACACTAAACTATGACCCACAGGTAAAATCTGACCTATATTTGCTTCTGTAATAAAGTTTAATTGGAACAGAGACAGGTCTATTTGTCTATGTATCATGAGGCTGGTTTCACACCATAGCAGTGGAGTTTTACCAGAGCCCATATGGTGGCCACAGCTGAAAATATTTACTGTCTGGCTCTTTAGAGAAAAAGTTTGCTGACTGTAGTGGAGAGGACTGAGAAACAACTAACTGCATAAAATAATATAGATGAATATCATAAAAATAATGATAAAATTAGAAACAAAAGAGTACTCACTGCATGGTTTTATTTCAAGTTTACAGCAGACAAAATTAACCTCTGCTTGTAAGAGTCAGATTGGTTAAGAAGGCAAGAGTAGTGATTTAGACATGGGTGTGGGTAGGCGTCTAGGATGCTAGTAATATTCTCTTTCTTGGTCAGGATGGTGGTTAAATGGTTTTGTGGAAGATTCATGAGGCATAATCTACTTACCTATTATGCATGCTGTTTACTTCCACAAAAAAATTGAAAATAGTATGACTTTATGGAGTTGGTGATGGACAGGGAGGCCTGGCGTGCTGCGATTCGTGGGGTCACAAAGAGTCGGACATGACTGAGCGACTGATCTGATCTCATCTGATGACTTTATTCAGACATTTAAAAAAATATATACTTATGAGGTCCTTAGTAAACCACTGAGATAAAATCCAAATCTTCTATTTAGAATGTCCTCTAGAGTTTGTATGAGGACTTCACTTGTCTCTAACATCTTGCTACTTGGACCAGTAGCACTGACACTGCTGGGGAGCTGGTTCAAAAGGCAGAACGTCAGCTCCACTGTAGACCCGCTGAGTCAGAAACTGTATCTTAGTAAGATCCTGCTGCTGCTGCTGCTAAGTCGCTTCAGTTGTGTCTGACTCTGTGCGACCCCATAGATGGCAGCCCACCAGGCTCCCCCATCCCTGGGATTCTCCAAGCAAGAACACTGGAGCGGGTTGCC
>NW_011494802.1:2087024-2095922 GCF_000754665.1 Bison bison bison
GTGTGTCCAACTCTTAGCGACCCTGTGGACTGCAGCCTACCAGGCTCCTCTGTCCATGGGATTTTCCAGGCAAGAGTACTGGAGTGGGTGCCATTGCCTTCTCCTAGTAAGATCCTAGGTAATTCCTTTCCACTAAAGTTTGAGAGGTACTGCTCCTCTCAATTTGCTATTCATGGCTTTTTCCTTCACAGACTACATATTCCTACATGGACAAAAGTGCAGTTCTTGGCAGCCCACGTGCCACAGACTTCTTACAGGCATCTGGACAGGACTGCTCTGGCAGCAAACTCACCTGCCCATGTTACCTGAATTCAAGCTCTCTGACCTCTGATACTCAGGCATCAGAAGACACTAGGGCCCACATTTCCCTAATTTGCATTTGAATAGGCAAACAGACCCAGATTTATCTTTTTTTATAACAATAATGGGATTAACTTGAGAAGTTTCAGTTCAGTTGCTCAATTTTGTCTGACTCTTTACAACCTCATGGACTGCAGTACGCCAGGCCTCCGTGTTCATCACCAACTCACAGAATTTACTCTAACTCATGTCCATTGAGTCAGCGATGCCATCCAACCATCATATGCTCTGTCGTCCACTTCTCCTCCTGCCTTCAGTCCTTCCCAGCATCAGGGTCTTTCCAAATGAGTCAGATCTTCACATCATGTGGCCAAAGTATTGGAGTTTCAGCTTCAACATCAGTCCTTCCAATGAATACTCAGGACTGATCTCCTTTAGGATGGACTGGTTGGATCTCCTTTAGGATGGACTGGTTGGACCTCCTTGCAGTCCAAGGGACTCTCAAGAGTCTTCTCCAACACCACAGTTCAAAAGCATCAATTCTTCAGTGCTCAGCTTTCTCTATAATCCAACTCTCACATCCATACATGACTATTGGAAAATCCATAGCCTTGACTAGATAGACCTTTGTTGGCAAAGTAATGTCTCTGTTCTTTAATATGCTGTCTAGGTTGGTCATAACTTTCTTTCCAAGGAGTAAGCGTCTTTTAATTTCATGGCTACAATCACCATCTGCAGTGATTTTGGAGCCCCCCAAAATAAAGTCAGTCACTGTTTCTACTGTTTCCCTATCTATTTGCCATGAAGTGATGAAACCGAATGCCAAGATCTTTGTTTTCTGAATGTTGAGCTTTAAGCCAACTTTTTCACTCTCCACTTTCACTTTCATCAAGAGGCTTTTTAGTTCCTCTTCACTTTCTGCCATAAGGGTGGTGTCATCTGAATGTCTGAGGTTATTGATGTTTCTCCTGGAAATCTTGATTCAGCTTGTGATTCCTCCAGTCCAGCATTTCTCATGATGTACTCTGCATATAAGTTAAATAAGGAGGGTGACAATATACAGCCTTGACATACTCCTTTTCCTATTTGGAACCAGTCTGTTGTTCCATGTCCAGTTCTACCTGTTGCTTCCTAACCTGCATACAGATTTCTCAAAAGGCAGGTCAGGTGGTTTGGTATTCCCATCTGTTTCAGAATTTTCCACAGTTTATTGTGATCCACACAGTCAAAGGCTTTCACATAGTCAATAAAGCAGAAATAGATGTTTTTCTGAAACTCTCTTGCTTTTTTGATGATCCAACAGATGTTGGCAATTTTATCTCTGGTTCCTCTGAGTTTTCTAAAACCAGCTTGAACATCTGGAAGTTCATGGTTCACATATTGCTGAAGCCTGGCTTGGAGAATTTTGAGCATTACTTTACTAGCATGTGAGATGAGTGCAATTGTGCAGTAGTTTGAGCATTCTTTGGCATTGCCTTTCTTTGGGACTGGAATGAAAACTGACCTTTTCCAGTCCTGCGGCCACTGCTGAGTTTTCCAAATTTGCTGGCATATTGGGGGCAGCACTTTCACAGCATTATCTTTCAGGATTTGAAATAGCTCAACTGGAATTCCATCACCTCCACTGTTTTTGTTCATAGTGATGCTTCCTAAGGCCCACTTGACTTCACATTCTAGGATGTCTGGCTCTAGGTCAGTGATCACACCATCGTGATTATCTGGGTCATGAAGATCTTTTTTGTGCAGTTCTTCTGCGTATTCTTGCCACCTCTTCTTAATATCTTCTGCTTCTGCTGGTTCCATACCATTTCTGTCCTTTATTGAGCCCATCTTTCCATGAAATGTTCCCTTGTTATCTCTAATTTTCTTGAACTGATCTCTAGTCTTTCCCATTTTATTGTTTTCCTCTATTTCTTTGCACTGATCACTGAGGAAGGCTTTCTTATCTCTCCTGGCTATTCTTTGGAACTCTGCATTCAGATGCTTATATCTTTCCTTTGCTTTTCACTTCTCTTCTTTTCACAGTTATTTGTAAGGTCTCCCTAGACAGCCATTTTGCTTTTTAGCATTTCTTTTTCTTGGGATGGTCTTGATCCCTGTCTCCTGTACAATGTCACGAACCTCCGTCCATAGTTCACTAGGCACTCTGTCTATCAGATCTAGTCCCTTAAATCTATTTGCCACTTCCACTGTATAATCATAAGGGATTGATTCAGGTCATATCTGAATGGTCTAGTGGTTTTCCCCACTTTCTTCAATTTAAGTCTGCATTTGGCAATAAGGAGTTCATGGTTTGAGCCACAGTCAGCTCCTGGTCTTGTTTTTGCTGACTGTATAGAGCTTCTCCATCTTTGGCTGCAAAGAATATAATCAATCTGATTTCGGTGTTGGCCATCTGGTGATGTCCATGTGTAGAGTCTTCTCTTGTGTTGTTGGAAGAGGGTATTTGTTGTGATCAGTGTGTTCTCTTGGCAGAACTCTATTAGCTTTTGCCCTGCTTCATTCTGTACTCCAAGGCAAGTTTGCCTGTTACTCCATCTCTCTCTTGACTTCCTACTTTTGCATTCCAGTACCCCATAATGAAAAGGACATCTTTTTGGGGTGTTAGTTCTAAAAGGTTTTGTAGGTCTTCATAGAACCATTCAACTTCAGCTTCTTCAGCGTTACTGGTTGGGGCATAGACTTGGATTACTGTGATATTGAATGGTTTGCCTTGGAAATGAACAGAGATCATTCTGTCGTTTTTAAGATTGCATCCAAGTACTGCATCTCGAACTCTCTTGTTCACTATGATGTCTACTCCATTTCTTCTAAGGGGTTCCTGCCCACAGTTGTAGATATAATGGTCATCTGATTTAAATTCACCCATTCCAGTCTATTTTAGTTCGCTGATTCCTAGAATGTCGACATTCAGTCTTGCCATCTCCTGTTTGACCACTTCCAATTTGCCTTAATTCATGGACCCAACACAGACCTAAAGAGGCTTGATTCAAGCCTCTTTATCTCCTTACCATTCAGACCTTGGGAGTGTGGGGTATATAAACATATCTATGGATTATGTTTATAATCTCAAAGCGTCAGTCTTTCATCTGCAGAGAATCAAATAGAATGATAGACGTTGTCTCTGGGAGAAGAAGATCTTGTTCATATAGGAAATAAAATGATATTTTCTTTCCTAAAAAACTGAATAAAGGCTATATATCATAAAACTAGATGTGGGAAACATAATAATGTTTCATTAGAAGAGAAGAATGCAGAAATGATCCTTGCTGGATAATAGTTCCTATGTAAATGACAAATTGAAAGTTAGAAAAGTTGTATTAGAAATCTAGATAATTGTCCTTAGATTTGAGTGATCCTGATATTTCTTTCTGGACAGAGGAAGCTGGTGGGCTCCAGTCCATGGGGTTGTAAAGAACTGGACACAACTGAACGACTAATACTTTCACACTTTCACACACATAATATGGCTTTAAATGGCCACTAATGTGACTATCTTTGTCGTTTGTCATTCCTCCCAATTCTAGAATGTCTGGTATTACTGGAAAAATCAGATCACCCAATGGTGCAAAATTTGAAAGCACTTGAGTTGAGGGAAGAGAGACTTTGAAGGAAAGTAACTAACCCTGCTCTACCAAATAATGTAACTATTATGTCATGAAACCAGTAACTCTACTGTGGCAGGGGATGAGTAAGCAACCAGATGTGGGGCCTCAGTCTGTGTAGAAGAATGGCCAGAATAAGCAGTTTACTGTTAAATCTTAAAATTTTGTGTTTTGATGTATAAAGCCCTCAACTTTGTAAAACCTTTAGTAAAGACATTGAATGAAGGAGTGAATGAATGAGGGATGGATGAATGAGGGAGTGCAGGTGTGCATATTCTGAAAATCAGTTCAAAGGAACTAACTTCCATATTAGGGTCAAGATAATGAGGAAAACATTTGGGACACTTGGGAGCTGAACTGTGCTGAGTCCAGGCATGGAGCTTCTTATACCTGCTGGAGCCTGAGGGACCTAAGACCAAAAGGCTCCCAGTATTTGCTGCAGTTTTACAAGGGATAACAGACTTGCCTTTGGAGTCAGCTGCTGTTTGCTGTTTGGTCCCTAAGTCGTGTGATCTTATGAACTGCAGCCCACAGGCTCCTCTGTCTATGGCATTTTCCAGCCAGTTATTAAAATAATTATTTTTAAAGATAAAATGTTTTAATATGTTTTATAATTTACATTATGTTGCTTGTTATATGGGCTTCCCTGGTGGTTCAGATGGTAAAGAATCTGCCCGCAATGCAGGAGACCTGGTTTTGATCCCTGGGTTGGGAAGATCCTCTGGAGAAGGGAACAGCTACCCACTCCAGTATTCTTGCCTGGAGAGTTCCATGGACAGAGGAGCATGGCAGGCTATAGTCCATGGGATCACAAAGAGTCGGAGATGACTGAACAACTAACACTTTCACTTTTCTGCTTGTTATATACTTTATTTTTTTTTTCTATATTTTTATGTCTCTAGGAGTAATTTAAATAGACAAATAAGAATTTGCCTTATAGATTAGATATAGCTGAGTTCTGTTATATACTTTAAAATACTCAACACAAACCTAGTATAATATAAATGCATGTGGTTTAATTTACTAACCAAGAGGCAGTTGGTATAAACAGGAATCCACATTTCAGGGGTGGTTATCTAACATTAGATAACAAAGGCCACACTTCAGAGGTAACAATTGAAGGCGTGTTTTTTTTACCCTCATTGCTTATTGTCACTGGTAGTTTTGTTAACCAGCATAATAAATATTTGAAATAAGTTCTTATTAGAGAAACTGGCAACTTCTAATCAGCATGATGAATATTAGAAATGGGCTTTCATTGGTGAAATGAATGGTATTTAAGATATGTTGACTGGCTAAGAGTCTGAGGAGCGCCTGAAAGGACAGAAAGTTAGGATGTCTTCAATTTTTCTGAGCAGGTTTCATGAACTACTTAGCATCAGCTTTCTAAAGGGTGTTTGTTTACAAAGTCCTGGGCCACTTTGCTGAAGTACATTTTTTAAATACTTATTTGTGTTTATGGCAGTGTTTTGTCTGAGATTCGGTTTGAGAAAGAGGAGGAATTGTCCTTCTCCTGCCTTTAGCATTTTAACAGCTGTCATTTTTCAAAAGCAAATAATGAAGTACATGATCAACTTGGTAGAGTCAGTTTTTGAGAATTTGTTAAAACTTTCTTTATATGCATGTTGCATTTGTTTAAGTGTTTTTTCACCAGTCTGTTATTATCTATGGGGAATAAAGAATGTTCAGACTTGGAGCTGGCGGCCATGAGTGACATCCACTTCTGGCAATTCCCTGGGTGACAATAGCTATCATTTCCCAATTTGGTTTCCTGATGCACTTCTGCCTACTTAGGCCTATCCCATTAGTCTCCATCTGTGGGGATATGAAGATTAACCTTGCTCAGTGTTACAATGGAGATTTGAATTGGAGATCAATTTTCTTTAGGGAAGAGACCATCAATCAATGTCAACCTTTTATTTATTCAACACCCACTGTATGCACAGTATTGTTCTAAGTCCTTGGAGATTTATCAAGATTGCATCTGTATTATAGACCATGATCTCCAGAACTCATGATCTACAGGGGCATGGAAGATAATTTAATTTCATTATCTGAAAGTAATCTTCAATGACAGCTGTCTATAGATTCACTGCCGAGGGTTCTAATTTGTGATAGACTCATGTCTTTTAATATTCTCTCTCTTTTTTTTTTCTGTTTAATTCCTCGATTCCTCCATACTTTCTTTTCTCTCTCCATCTACCTCTTCCTGTCTTCATTTTCCCCCTTTTCATTCTCCCTTTCACCCCCCTTACTTCTTTCTTTTCCACTCTCCCCTTTCATTCCTTCCTTTTCTGCACTCTCCTTTCCTTTCTTCCTTCTTTTCTTTGACTGAATGGTTTATTTGAGCATCTTCTCCAAGATAGTACAGCTTTTAATCTACTGCTTTTTTCTCCTGTCTTCACATCAGAAGGTTTAAATGGCTTTATTTAAAGACAAGTGTTCTCTCTCAGAATAAGCCCATGGGCATTTCTGCTGCAGGCCATCTGAGGGCAGCTGGCCTTCTACCTTCACTGAAACTTGGTAAATTTCCTAATAGCCCAGTTGAACCTGCCCTCTCCTGTTCCTTAAAGCTCCTTGCCCTCATTTTGCTGTTTGAGGATCTAGGCATGTAGGGCTTTGAATCTTGATCCAGCTACATTCTGCCTCTGGCACTGGGTGAGGTGTCTATATTTTCTCAACCCCAATTTCTTCACCCACAGAGTATGAGGCACAGTGTTTATAAAACAATATAGAGATAATTCTCTCCCACTTTGGTTACTGTCATCACTGTTGCTTTATTTCCATTCTTAATTCTTGGTTTCTGATCATACTGGATCCTGAACCCTCTACTCCATTGCACTGGGATGGCCTGCCTGTGTCCATTCACCAGGTCTCAGACCCAGATATGTCTCCTAACCATAGCATGCCTGTCTCTATCAGAATATCAGTCCTCCTTGACCCCACACAAGCCTGAAGTGATCACTGAGACTCCTGGTTCTCTCCTTAGGCTCTACCTGCATCCTGGGAACCACGTATGTCAACAGAGTTCATTTTCTTGGGAAGGTCACTAATTCTTCCTTTCTTTTCCTCAATAGTTATACATTTATTTAATCCCCTTCCCAGGATATATTTAAGCTCCAGTTGATACCTACCAACATGAGATGATTTAGAAATCCTAGTCATCCAAGTGCTTAAGAATTTAGGATCTGGGGTTGGAAAGACTGGCTTCAAATCTTAGCTTTGCTATTTAGTAGCTGTGTGAATTTTGGAAAGTGTTTTAACAGATTTAGGCCTTAGTTCCAACCCTACATATTTATCTAAAGACTGCTGTTTCATGTAGGGGTTCTAAAAAGCATGGTCGGGGCATCAGAAATACATTTTCAAATCCTGAACCTAATATTTATGGAATGAACAAGTTTTAAAAAAATCTCTTTCTGCTTCTGTTTTTAATATATAAAATAGGATAATGGTGCACGGAAAAGCATTGTGTCTGCCGGCCACTGATTAAGGGGCATTCCTGTTATAGATCAAGGGGAACTGGGGAAAGGAGCACATATCTGTTCAAGGTTGTATTGCAGAGGCCAGGCTGAGTGTTTTCAACTTGGTATTATTTTTTTTTTAAAGGCAGAAAGATATTCCTGGACTGATACTACTGTTCTTTGTCACCTGGGGCTCAAAAGAACTAGCAGAATTGCAACTTTTCAATCTCTTTTAAGATCATGCCCATTAGTGTGTATTGTGAGGAAGGTAAGAAACTGAGGAGCAAAGTGCTCAAGGGTCAGTGTCCTGTTACTCCATGTTTCTTGCAACACCAGTATTAGTGTATCACTCTGAAGAAACTGTGCACTAAACAAACTAAGGATGAGTCTACAGAGTAGGATACACTTTTGGCCAAAAGATTGAAGGAGGCCAAAGGAAAATGCCAGGAACAGATTGCCAAGAGACAGAGGCTATACCTGTTGAGACCGTCTACCTCTGAATCCAGTAAAAACATGATTTTCTAAAAGTAACAAATTAATAAGATCAAACATTACAAAAGATTAAATGAGATACAGATCTATGAATATATTTAACTACAAAAAGATTTTGAAAATTTTATTTCTAGGTCCTAGAAGGATACCTTCACATAAGGTTCATAGTCACGGAAGAAAGAAAGATGGATTCTTTCTTCAGCCTCCTTTCCATGGTATTCGTGGCTGTCCTGAGTCTCTTTCACTTTTCTCTGTTCTCATGCCTTCTCTCACGTATCACTCCTGGGACCCTCTTCTTTCTCTCTGTTCTGGGACAGTGGCCCAGCCCAAACCAACAAACAACAATAATAACCAAATCACTTGTCTCTAAATCTCAGTTCTTGCCACAGAGTGCTTGCTCCAGTCTGTCATTTCACTTCCAGTTTCAGATCGGATCTCAGTCATGTCCAACTCTTTGCGACCCCATGAATCACAGCACACCAGGCCTCACTGTCCATCACCAACTCCCGGAGTTTACCCAGACTCATGTCCATCAAGTCAGTGATGCCATCCAGCCATCTCATCCTCTGTCGTCCCCTTCTCCTCTTGCCCCCAATCTCTCCCAGCATCAGAGTCTTTTCCAATGAGTCAACTCTTTGCATGAGGTGGCCAAAGTACTGGAGTTTCACCTTTAGCATCATTCCTTCCAAAGAAATCCCAGGGCTGATCTCCTTCAGAATGGACTGGTTGGATCTCCTTGCAGTCCAAGGGACTCTCAAGAGTCTTCTCCAACACCGCAGTTCAAAGGCCATCAATTCTTCAGCGCTCAGCCTTCTTCACAGTCCAACTCTCCCATCCATACATGACCACAGGAAAAACCATAGCCTTGACTAGACGAACCTTTGTTGACAAAGTAATGTCTCTGCTTTTGAATATGCTATCTAGGTTGCTCATAACTTTCCTTCCAAGGAGTAAGCGTCTTTTAATTTCATGACTACAGTCACCATCTGCAGTGATTCTGGAGCCCAGAAAAATAAAGTCTGACACTGTTTCCACTGTTT
>NW_011494802.1:2096022-2097191 GCF_000754665.1 Bison bison bison
TTTCCCATGAAGTGATGGGACCGAATGCCATGATCTTCATTTTTGAATGTTGAGCTTTAAGCCAACTTTTTCACTCTCCACTTTCACTTTCATCAAGAGGCTTTTTAGTTCCTCTTCACTTTCTGCCATAAGGGTGGTGTCATCTGCATGTCTGAGGTTATTGATATATCTCCTGGCAATCTTGATTCCAGCTTGTGTTTCTTTCAGCCCAGTGTTTCTCATGATGTACTCTGCATATAAGTTAAATAAGCAGGGTGACAATATACAGCCTTGACGTATTCCTTTTCCTATTTGGAACCAGTCTGTTATTCCATGTCCAGTTCTAACTGTTGCTTCCTGACCTGATAACAAATTTCTCATGAGGCAGATCAGGTGGTCTGGTATTCCCATGTCTTTCAGAATTTTCCACAGTTTATTGTGATCCACACAGTCAAAGGCTTTGGCATAGTCAATAAAGCAGAAATAGATGTTTTTCTGGAACTCTCTTGCTTTTTCCATGATCCAGCAGATGTTGGCAATTTGATCTCTGGTTCCTCTGAGTTTTCTAAAACCAGCTTGGACATCTGGAAGTTCACGGTTCACATATTGCTGAAGCCTGGCTTGGAGAACTTTGAGCATTACTTTACTAGCGTGTGAGATGAGTGCAATTGTGTGGTAGTTTGAGCATTCTTTGGCATTGCCTTTCTTTGGGATTGGAATGAAAACTGACCTTTTCCAGTCCTGTGCCACTGCTGAGTTTTCCAAATTTGCTGGCATGTTGAGTGCAGCACTTTCACAGCATCATCTGTCAGGATTTGGAATAGGTCAACTGGAATTCTATCACCTCCACTAGCTTCATTCGTAGTGATGCTTCCTAAGGCCCACTTGACTTCACATTCCAGGATATCTGGCTCTAGGTCAGTGATCACACCATCGTGATTATCTGGGTCTTGAAGATCTTTTTTGTACAGTTCTTCTGTGTATTCTTGCCACCTCTTCTTAATATCTTCTGCTTCTGTTAGGTCCATACCATTTCTGTCCTTTATCGAGCCCATCTTTGCATGAAATGTTTCTTTGGTATCTCTGATTTTCTTGAAGAGATCTCTAGTCTTTCCCATTCTGTTGTTTCCCTCTATTTCTTTGCACTGATTGCTGAAGAAGGCTTTCTTATCTCTTCTTGCTATTCTTTG
>NW_011494802.1:2097439-2099574 GCF_000754665.1 Bison bison bison
AGATGTGTATATCTTTCCTTTTCTCCTTTGCTTTTCGCTTCTCTTCTTTTCACAACTATTTGTAAGGCCTCCTCAGACAGCCATTTTGCTTTTTTGCATTTCTTTTCCATGGGGATGGTCTTGATTCCTGTCTCAAGTACAATGTCACGAACCTCATTCCATAGTTCATCAGGCACTCTATCTATCAGATCTAGGCCCTTAAATCTATTTCTCACTTCCACTGTATAATCATAAGGGATTTGATTTAGGTCATACCTTAATGGTCTTGTGGTTTTCCCTACTTTCTTCAATTTAAGTCTGAATTTGGCAATAAGGAGTTCATGGTTTGAGCCACAGTCAGCTCCTGGTCTTGTTTTTGCTGACTGTATAGAGCTTCTCCATCTTTGGCTGCAAAGAATATAATCAATCTGATTTCGGTGTTGACCATCTGGTGATGTCAATGTGTAGAGTCTTCTCTTGTGTTGTTGGAAGAAGGTGTTTGTTATGACCAGTGCATTTTCTTGGCAAAACTCTATTAGTCTTTGCCCTGCTTCATTCCATACTCCAAGGCCAAATTTGCCTGTTATTCCAGGTGTTTCTTGACTTCCTACTTTTGCATTCCAGTTACCTATAATGAAAAGGACATCTTTTTTGGGTGTTAGTTCTAAAAGGTCTTGTAGGTCTTCATAGAACCATTGAACTTCAGCTTCTTCAGCGTTACTGGCTGGGGCATAGACTTGGATTACTGTGATATTGAATGGTTTGCCTTAGAAATGAACAGAGATCATTCTGTCATTTTTGAGATTGTCTCTTTTCTGAGGATCTCCTCTGTGAGGGACACACTTTGATGAAGGGTGCGGTTGCAGAGCATGCCTGAAGGCCCACTCATTGCTGCAGCTCATCCAAAAGACAAACTGCTTTCAATAGTAGGGCAGTTGGTTGAATATGATTCTTTTGACCAGACTGCTGTGTTGAGGAAGCCATGTGGGAAGGGAAGAGCTCTGAGAAGACCTCTCCCTGTGCTTCTATTCAGGGTGAGTGCCTAACCAGTCCCAGAAAAAAGGTATTGGGTTGGCCAAAAAGTTTGTTATGGTTTTTCTGTAAGATGATATGGAAAAATCTGAATGAAAATTTTGGCCAACCCAATAACTTAAGTACCACATCACTTTCAAACCTTAAGACAACACCCCTACATAGAAACCTGAAGCATTTGTGACACTGAAGGAAATCCCTTCTGATTTTGAATGCAGAGTGTGAGGAACAGATTCTTATGTGCAAAGCAAAAGTTGTAGTTAGTTATGCAACAAAAAGAATAAAATACCTAAGAATAAACCTACCTTAGGAGGTAAAAGAACTGTTCATGGAAAACTATAAGACACTGACGAAATAAAAAAAAACAACCCAAACTGATGGAGAGATCTACCATGTTTTGGATTGGAAGAATCAATATTGTAAAAATGACTATACTACCCAAAGCAACCTACAGATTCAATGCAATTCCTATCAAGTTGCCAATGGCATTTTTCACAGAAATAGAACAAAAAAACGTTTACAGTTGTATGGAAACATAAAACCCAAATGGCCAAAGCAATCTTGAGAAAGAAAAACGGAGCTGGAGTAATCAGGCTCTCTGACTTCAGACTATACTACAAAGCTATAATAATCAAGACAGCATGAAACTGACACAAAAACAGAAATTTAGATCAATGGAACAGAATAGAAAGCCCAGAGATAAATCCATGCACCTATGGTCACCTAATCTTTGACAAAGGAGGCAAGAATATACAAGAGAAAGACAGCCTCTTCAATAAGTGGTGCTGGGAAAATTGGATAGTGAAATGTAAAAAAAAAAAAAAAGAAAGAAATTAGAACACTTCCAAACACCAAACACAAAAATAAACTCAAAATGGATTAAATATATAATGTAAGGCCAAGACACTGTAAAACTCTTAGAGGAAAACATAGGCAGAACATTCTTTGACATAAATCCCAGCAAGATCCTCTTTGACCCACTTCCTGGAGTAATGAAAATAAAAACAAAAATAAACAAATGGGACCTAATTAAACTTAAAAGCTTTTCACAGCAAAAGAAACCATAAACAAGATGAAAAGACAACCCTCAGAATGAGAGAAAATATTTGCAAATGAAGCAACTG
>NW_011494802.1:2099674-2104920 GCF_000754665.1 Bison bison bison
ATGAAGCAACTGACAAAGGAGTTATCTCCAAAACTCCCACTCATGCAGCTCAATTAAAAAAAAAAAAAACGATAAAAAAAAATGGGTGGAAGTCCTGAATAGACATTTCTCCGAAGAAGACAAACAGAGGGCCTACAAAAACATGAAGCCATACTCAACAATACTAATTGTTAGATAAATGCAAATCAAAACTACAATGAGGTATCACCTCCCATGGGTCAGAATGACCACCATCAAAAATCTACAAACAATAAATGTTGGAAAGGGTGTGGAGAAAAGGGAACCCTCTTGCACTGTTGGTAGGAATGTTAAGTTGATGGAATCACTGTGGAGAACAGTATGGAGATTCCTTAAAAAACTGAAAATAGAACCACCATATGACCCATCAATCCCACTCCTAGGCATATGCCTTGAGAAACCTATTCAAAATAGACATATCACATAATTCAAAAAGACATATTACCCCAATGTTCACTGCAGCACTATTTATAATAGCCAGCACATGGAAGCAACCTAGGTATCTATTGACAGATAAATGGATAAAGAAGTTGTGGTACGTGTATACAATGGAATATTACTCAGCCATAAAAAAGGAATGAAATTGAGTTATTTGTAGTGATGTGGCTGGGCCTAGAGTCTGTAATACAGAATGAAGAAAGAAAAATGAATATATATTAATGCACATATATGGAGTCTAGAAAAATGGTACAGAGGAACCTATTTGCAGAGCAGGAATAGAGACACGGATGTAGAGAATGGACATGTGAATACAGAGGGGGAGGGGAGTGTGGAACAAACTGGGAGAGTAGGATTGACATATACACTACTTAGTATAAAATAGATAGTGGGAAGCTGCTGAATAGCACAGGGAGCTCAGCCCATGCTCTCTGATGACTTAGAAGGGTGGGATAGAGGCTAAAGTGTGAGGGGATAGATGTATACATATAGCTGATTCATGTTGTACAGCAAAAACCAACACAACATTATAAAGCAATAATATTCCAATAAAAAATAAAGGTAATCTATATCCTATAAATAACCTGAAAAACCCAAACAAACAAAAAAACAAAATTGTCCCCAAACTTAAACACAGACAAATAGAGACTATATGAACAGCATTATTGGGAATGAGTTTGTATTGGGACTTATGCGCTCTAAATTTAGAACCTCAGAATGTTATAGCTGGATACTCCAGAGTTGGGGTGGAAAGGGCGTCCAAAATTCAAATACTGGTAGGAGAGGAGCACATTTTCTTAACAAGAGAAATTGCCTGGTGGCAACTGTGGTGTTAGGAAAGCGCTGACATCTAAAGGGGCAGATGCAACTTCACTTCTGGTGATTGTTGCTTTGATGTTCATTGTTGTTAGATTCTCTAATTTGTTAGGAAAATCTGGATCTTAACATAAAATCTTTTTAAATATGTACAGCTAATTAAAAAAAAAACAAGTAGACGCTGTGTTGTAATTGCCAATCTAGTTAATGGACTTCTATTTTTTTTTTTTAAACTGAGGCTCAGCAATGAGAAGTGACTGCTTTACAGAAAGTTGTCAGAGACAAGTATTCTAGATATGATTGATGGCAAGACCCTAGTCCTAAATTCATTTATTAAGGCCAATTCCATGGTCACTTGAATGCTAAAGGTACACTGATGGAACCCAGTGTGGTAGATCAAAAAGTTAATCTAATTCTTCATTCCCCTTTAAATAGAACTGTACATTCATGCTGTTACCATGCCTTTGCAGTAGGTGGAGTATAAATGCCCATCCTTGACTCTGAGCTTGACTTTGTGGACTGCTTTGACAAATGGGCTATGACTCAAGTGGAGCCTTAAAATGTGTTTTCATATGTCTTTCTTCTGTGCTCATACACTTCTTATATTTCTTAGTGTGCCCAAATGTCCCCTTGGATAAGGCCACTGTAACAGACTCATTTTTAACTTAATCACCTTTGTAAAGGCCCTATCTCTAAATAGTCACATTTTGAGGCACTGGGGGGTGGGGGGTAAAGGCTTCAACACATGAATTCTAGGGGACACAGTTTAACATAGAGGTTACCATTATCTAGAGTGACCTTTTCTTGTTCAAAACCAGACATATTGAGAGTGCTAAAATGTCAAACCACAGCAGATTCTGGGACAACTGGTGGAAACTAATTACTGGATATATGGCCATACCATCCTGGTGGTGCTGGTGGCGGTGGGAGGGGAGACAGTATTAGGCTTTCCTCACTCTGGATCAGGGTCTGCTCCAACAACTCTGACTGCTGTTACAAATGCTTGTTTCAGCTCTCAGGCTGAACTAAAAAAGACCTTGGATGACAAATATGAAAAGAGATTTAACTAACCTCTTTGAACATTATCGCTCAGAACTGGTCTTGTCTGCTTTCTCACTTCTGCCTGTTGATCCCCTATCACCTGTGCTTAAAAACCATTGAATCAGTTCTAATGAGGTGGATGAAACTGGAGCCTATTATATAGAGTGAAGTAAGCCAGAAAGAAAAACACCAATACAGTATACTAACACATATATATGGAATTTAGCAAGATGGTAACAATAACCCTGTATACGAGACAGCAAAAGAGACACTGATGTATAGAACAGTCTTATGGCTCTGTGGGAGAGGGAGAGGGTGGGAAGATTTGGGAGAATGGCATTGAAACATGTATACTATCATGTATGAAACGAGTTGCCAGTCCAGGTTCGATGCATGATACTGGAGGCTTGGGGCTGGTGCACTGGGACGACCCAGAGGGATGGTATGGGGAGGGAGGAGGGAGGAGGGTTCAGGATGGGGAACACGAGTATACCTGTGGCAGATTCATTTTGATATTTGGCAAAACCAATACAATATTGTAAAGTTTAAAAATAAAATAAAATTTTAAAAAAAGACTGAAAAAAACACAGAGGGTGATAGCAGAAAAGAAAGCATTTAAATGAGAAATTACTATCAAATGAAAAATTAATATTAAAGATACTTAAAAAAAAATCTGTGATGCACATACACCAATTCCTCATGCAGCCTTTGTTTTGATGCTGCACAAACCCCAAAGTAAAACTCAGTAGCCGCCATGGAAGATGATGTCCAGTACGGCCCACTTGCTTACACTATTAGGTTTGCAGAAACAACTGGGACTGTTTCTGCCTTTTCTCAACAGCAGTGGTTCTCAACCTGGGCTGCACTTCGGAATCACATGCAAAGCTTTTAAAGCCCTGATGCTGTCAGCACTCCTGACCAATTCAATCAGAAGCACACTGGAGGCAAAACCCAGGGGTCAGTATTTTTTTTTTAAAGCTCTACTGGTTACTCCATCGTACAGCCCCATTTGAGAATCAGCTCCTTAGATCCTGACTGCTCAAAGTGTGGTCAGTGGATCAAGAGCATTACCATCCCATGGGAGCCTGTTAGAAACACAGAATCTCAAGCCCCACCCCAGACCTGTGGAATCAGAATCTGCATTTTAACAATTCCTACATCAGTTAGTGTTTGAGGAGCACTGAGCTATGTGATCTGTTCTCACATTTGGCTGCACACACACTAGTAATGCATGGGAAGCTTTTAAAATGGTGGTGCTCTGGGTGCACAGAAACCTAATTCGGTTACAACCATAGGAGTGAGGACCAGCAATCAGGATTATTTTAGATCTCAGCAGGTGATTCAAATTGAGCTGCTGCTTTAGCCTTTAATATTTATCTGTTTGAAACAAATGTTTCAAATAAATGCTGAAGCCTTAATGGGTCTGTGAGCCATGCTGTCTCCCAATGCCACAGTGCCAGCCAGGAGTGATGCTTCATCATAGGAGTTGTAGAGGAATTGCAGTTTGGACACCCCAGGTCCATTGGTGCTGGCTCATTTGTATTAATAGAATCACTATGGTTATTGCGACCTGGAGGGCCTAGACATGAATTCAAACAGAGGTCAGAATGAGTGCCCAGATATTTTATTAGGAACCTTCAGGAAAAGTTCTGCCAGACAGAGATCCAGACCTGCTTCTGTCCTGCAGTTTGCCTGGGATGGGCTGGACCCAAGTTAAAATGAGGTTAAAATGAGATCATTAAGATGGGTTCAAATCTGATATGACCAGTGTCCTTAAAAAAAGGGAAACTTGGGCACAGAGACAGATATGCACAGAGGGAAGACAATGTAAAGAAACACAGGGAGATGGCTAATAAACACATGAAAATATGCTCAACATTTTTCATTATTAGAGAAATGCAAATCAAAATAACAGTGAAGTCTCACCTCACCGATTAGCATGGCCATCATCAAAAAACAAAACAAAACAAAAAAAACTCCAAACAGTAAATTCTGGAGAGGATGTGGAGCAAATGGAACCCTACTGCACTGTTGGTGGGAATATAAACTTGTACAGTCATTATGGAGAACAGTATGGAGATTCCTTTTTTTAAAAAATTTATTTATTTTAATTGGAGGCTAATCACTTTACAATATTGTAGTAGTTTTGCCATACATTGACATGAATCAGCCATGGGTGTACATGTGTTCCCCATCCTGAACAGCCCTTCCACCTCCCTCCCCATCCCATCCCTCTGGGTCATCCCAGTGCACCAGCCCTAAGCACCCTGTCTCATGCATCAAACCTAGACTGGAGATCTGTTTCACATATGATAATATACATGTTTCAATGCTATTCTTTCAAATCAACCCACCCTCACCTTCTCCTACAGAGTCCAAAACTGTTCTATACATTTGTGTCTTTTTTGCTGTCTCACATATAGGGTTATCGTTACCATCTTTCTAAATTCCATATATATGCATTAGTATACTGTATTGGTGTTTTTCTTTCTGGCTTACTTCAACTATATAATAGGCTCCTGTTTCATCCACCTCATTAGAACTGATTCAAATGTATTCTTTTTAATGGCTGAGTAATATTCCATTGTGCATATGAACCACAGCTTTCTTTTTTTTTTATTTTTTTTTTTAACTTTACAATATTGTATTGGTTTTGCCATATATCAACATGAATCTGCTCTCTCCTCCTTCCCTGTACTATCCCTCTGGGTTGTCCCAGTGCACCAGCCCCAAGCATCCAGTATTGTGCATCGAACCTGGACTGGTGACTCATTTCATATATGGTATTATACATGTTTCAATGCCATTCTCCCAAATCATCCCACCCTCTCTCTCTCCCACAGAGTCCAAAAGATTGTTCCATACATCAGTGTCTCTTTTGCTGTCTCGTATACAGGGTTATTGTTACCATCTTTCTAAATTCCATATATATG
>NW_011494802.1:2105020-2107482 GCF_000754665.1 Bison bison bison
TTACAACAGGCACAGAATCAACTATTAGATCCTAAATCAAAATTATTTCTATGCCTGTTATCCACAAATCATGACTAAGAAACAAACTCCAAATACCACTAAACCCATTTTGTTAATTGTTACCTAATCCCATCAGAGCTAACTGACATAAAATAACCACAGAGCTTACAGACAAGGAATAAAGATGATCTGTTTTGGCTCTTTTTTTTTCACCCACTTACAGAAAGAAAAAATAAACTATATGCTTGATTTTTCAAAATTAAAATTATTTAAGAGGTCTCCCACTTTTTCCTTTAACTCTAAGCATAATAAGAACATTAAAAAAATCTTCTTCTATGTTTGGCCCAATAGTTTCAGAAACTCTGAGAGAATCTATTTTAGGCTTCACTGAAGAAGGGATCCCTACATAGTTTCTACAGCATCAAAAGAATCTTGAGGTAGGTACAGAGCATGTGATATTTTAAAAACACTCTATAAATATTTGAGTTACAAAACATATGACACAAACTCATATTTTTGCTTTTATTTCCAATATTCTGGGAGGTGTGTCATAGAGGATCCTGCTGTGATGTATGTCGGAGAGTGTTTTGCCTATGTTCTCCTCTAGGAGTTTTATAGTTTCTGTTCTTACGTTTAGATCTTTAATCCATTTTGAGTTTATTTTTGTGTATGGTGTTATAAAGTGCTCTAGTTTCATTCTTTTACAAGGGGTTGACCAGTTTTCCCAGTACCACTTGTTAAAGAGATTGTCTTTAATCCATTGTATATTCTTGCCTCCTTTGTCAAAGATAAGGTGTCCATCAGATCAGATCAGATCAGTCGCTCAGTCGTGTCCGACTCTTTGCCACCCCATGAATCGCAGTGTGTGGATTTATCTCTGGGCTTTCTATTTTGTTCCATTGATCTATATTTCTGTCTTTGTGCCAGTACCATACTGTCTTGATGACTGTGGCTTTGTAGTAGAGCCTGAAGTCAGGCAGGTTGATTCCTCCAGTTCCATTCTTCTTTCTCAAGATAGGTTTGGCTATTCGAGGTTTTTTGTATTTCCATACAAATTGTGAAATTATTTGTTCTAGCTCTGTGAAGAATACCATTGGTAGCTTGATAGGGATTGCATTAAATCTATAAATTGCTTTGGGTAGTATACTCATTTTCACTATATTGAATCTTCCAATCCATGAATATGGTATATTTCTCCATCTATTAGTGTCCTCTTTGATTTCTCTCATGAGTGTTTTGTAGTTTCCTATATATAGGTCTTTTGTTTCTTTAGGAAGATATATTCCTAAGTATTTTATTCTTTTCGTTGCAATGGTGAATGGAATTGTTTCCTTAATTTCTCTTTCTGTTTTCTCATTGTTAGGGTATAGGAATGCAAGGGATTTCTTTGTGTTAATTTTATATCCTGCAACCTTACTATATTCATTGATTAGCTCTAGTAATTTTCTGGTGGAGTCTTTAGGGTTTTCTATGTAGAAGATCATGTCATCTGCAAACAGTGAGTTTTACTTCTTCTTTTCCAATTTGGATTCATTTTATTTCTTTTTCTGCTCTGATTGCTGTGGCCAAAACTTCCAAAACTATGTTGAATAGTAATGTTGAGAGTGGGCACCCTTGTCTTGTTCCTGACTTTAGGGGAAATGCTTTCAATTTTTCACCCTTGAGGATAATGTTTGCTGTGGGTTTGTCATATATAGCTTTTATTATGTTGAGGTATGTTCCTTCTATTCCTGCTTTCTGGAGAGTTTTTATCATAAATGGATGTTGAATTTTGTCAAAGGCTTTCTCTGCATCTATTGAAATAATCATATGGTTTTTATTTTTCAATTTGTTAATGTGGTGTATTACATTGACTGATTTGCGGATATTGAAGAATCCTTGCATCCCTGGGATAAAGCCCACTTGGTCATGGTGTATGATCTTTTTAATGTGTTGTTGGATTCTGATTATTAGCATTTTGTTAAGGATTTTTGCATCTATGTTCATCAGTGATATTGGCCTGTAGTTTTCTTTTTTTGTGGCATCTTTGTCAGCTTTTGGTATTAGGGTTATGGTGGCCTCATAGAATGAGTTTGGAAGTTTACCTTCCTCTGCAATTTTCTGGAAGAGTTTGAGTAGGATAGGTGTCAGCTCTTCTCCTTTTTGGTAGAATTCAGCTGTGAAGCCGTCTAGACCTGGGCTTTTGTTTGCTGGAAGATTTATGATTACAGTTTCAATTTCCATGCTTGTGATGGGTCTGTTAAGATTTTCTATTTCTTCCTGGTCCAGTTTTGGTAAATTGTACTTTTCTAAGAATTTGTCCATTTCTTCCACGTTGTCCATTTTATTGGCATATAATTGTTGATAGTAGTCTCTTATGATCCTTTGTATTTCTGTGTTGTCTGTTGTGATCTCTCCATTTTCGTTTCTAATTTTATTGATTTGATTTTTCTCCCTTTGTTTCTTGATGAGTCTGGCTAATG
>NW_011494802.1:2107985-2109373 GCF_000754665.1 Bison bison bison
TTCTAGTTGCTTTAGGTGTAGAGTTGGGTTATTTATTTGACTTTTTTCTTGTTTCTTGAGTTATGCCTGTATTGCTATGAACTTTCCCCTTAGGACTGCTTTTACAGTGTCCCACAGGTTTTGGGTTGCTGTGTTTTCATTTTCATTCATTTCTATGCAAATTTTGATTTCTTCTTTGATTTGTTGGTTATTCGGCAGCGTGTTGTTCAGCCTCCATATGTTGGAATATTTTAATAGTTTTTCTCCTTTAATTGAGATCTAATCTTACTGCACTGTGGTCAGAAAAGATGCTTGGAATGATTTCAATTTTTTTTTGAATTTACCAAGGCTAGATTTATGGCCCAGGATGTGATCTATCCTGGAGAAGGTTCCATGTGCACTTGAGAAAAAGGTGAAATTCATTGTTTTGGGGTGAAATGTCCTATATATATCAATTAGGTCTAACTGGTCTATTGTATAGTTTAAAGTATGTGTTTCCTTGTTAATTTTCTGTTAGTTGATCTATCCATAGGTGAATTGGGTATTAAAGTCTCCCACTATTATTGTGTTATTGTTAATTTCCCCTTTCATACTTATTAGAATTTGTCTTACATATTGCGGTACTCCTATGTTGGGTACATATATATTTATAATTGTTATATCTTCTTCTTGGATTGATCCTTTGATCATTATGTAGTGACCTTCTTTGTCTCTTTTCACAGCCTTTATTTTAAAGTCTATTTTATCTGATATGAGTATTGCTACTCCTGCTTTCTTTTGGTCTCTATGTGTATGGAAAATCTTTTTCCAGCCCTTCACTTTCAGTCTGTATGTGTCCCCTGTTTTGAGGTGGGTCTCTTGTAGACAACATGTATAGCAGTCTTGTTTTCGTATCCATTCAACCAGTCTTTGTCTTTTGGTTGGGACATTCAACCCATTTAAGTTTAAGGTAATTATTGATAAGCATGATCCCGTTGCCATTTACTTTATTGTTTTGGGTTCAAGTTTATCCACCCTTTTTGTGTTTCCTGTCTAGAGAATATCCTTTAGTATTTGTTGGAGAGCTGGTTTGGTGGTGCTGAATTCTCTCAGCTTTTGCTTGTCTGTAAAGCTTTTGATTTGTCCTTTATATTTGAATGAGATCCTTGCTGGGTACAGTAATCTGGGCTGTAGGTTATTTTCTTTCATCACTTTAAGTATGTCTTGCCATTCCCTCCTGGATTGAAGAGTTTCTATTGAAAGATCAGCTGTTATCCTTATGGGAATCCCCTTGTATGTTATATGTTGTTTTTCCCTTGCTGCTTTTAGTATTTGTTCTTTGTGTTTGATCTTTGTTAATTTGATTAATATGTGTCTTGGGGTATTTCACCTTGGGTTTATCCTGTTTGGGACTCTCTGGGTTTCTTGGA
>NW_011494802.1:2109904-2112712 GCF_000754665.1 Bison bison bison
TTTTCAGTCTTATTTTTACAGTAGTCTCAAAACTTCTCCTTCTATACAGCACCATTGATAAAACATCTAGATTAAAGATGAAAAGTTTCTCCACTGTGAGGGACACCCAGAGAGTGAACCACAACTTTCTTATCCATTTGTCTGCTGATGGACATCTAGGTTGCTTCCATGTCCTGGCTATTATAAACAGTGCTGGGATGAACACTGGGCTACAGGCATCTCTTTCAATTCTGGTTTTCTTGGTGTGTATGCCCAGCAGTGGGATTGCTGGGTCTATGGCAGTTCTATTTCCAGTTTTTAAAGGAATCTCCACACTGTTCTCCATAGTGGCTGTACTAGTTTGCAATCCCATCAACAGTGTAAGATGGTTCCCTTTTCTCTGCACCCTCTCCAGCATTTACTGTTTATAATCTTTTTGATAGCAGCCATTCTGACCGGCATAGGATGGTACCTCATCATGGTTTTGATTTGCATTTCTCTGATAATGTGTGATGTTGAGCATCTTTTCATGTGTTTGTTAGCCATCTGTATGTATTCTTTGGAGAAATGTCTGTTTAGTTCTTTTTTTATCTTTTATTATTCTTTTGACAGTTTTGTTTCATAAATTGTCACTGATTTTAAAAGACATGTATACATTCATTTCTTTGAAAATCCATAGCACATTTATTCCAAAGTTTTTCTGAGATTGTTCTATAGATCTAAACTTGTCTAGAGTGAATTCTCCTTCCAATTGCTTCTTTCACTGTGTCATTGTTAGCATCAGTTTTATTTTTTTTAATTTTTTTTCAGACTTATTTTTAATTTTATTTAATTTAACTTTACAATATTGTATTGGTTTTGCCATATATCAAAATGAACCTGCCACAGGTATACATGTGTTCCCCAATCTGAACCCTCCTCCCTCTTCCCTCCCCATACCATCCCTCTGGGTCATCCCAGTTCACCAGCCCCAAGCATCCAGTATCGTGCATCGAACCTGGACTGGCAACTTGTTTCGTATATGATATTATACATATTTCAATGCCATTCTCCCAAATCATCCCACCCTCTCCCTCTCCCACAGAGTCCAAAAGACTGTTCTATACATCAGTGTCTCTTTTGCTGTCTCGTATACAGGGTTATCGGAGAAGGCAATGGCCCGACTCCAGTACTCTTGCCTGGCAAATCCCATGGACAGAGGAGCCTGGTAGGCTGCAGTCTATGGGGTCGCTAGGAGTTGGACACGACTGAGCGACTTCACTTTCACTTTTCACTTTCATGCATTGGAGAAGGAAATGGCAACCCACTCCAGTGTTCTTGCCTGGAGAATCCCAGAGATGGTGGAGCCTGGTGGGCTGCTGTCTATGGGGTCACACAGAGTTGGACACGACTGAAGCGACTTAGCAACAGCAGCATAAGGGTTATTGTTACTATCTTTCTAAATTCCATATATAGGTGTTAGTATACTGTATTGGTGTTTTTCTTTCTGGCTTACTTCACTCTGTATAATAGGCTCCAGTTTCATCCACCTCATTAGAACTGATTCAAATGACTCCCTTCCCGGGATGGAGCTCCGTCCCTCCCTCTTTTGTCTCTTTTTTTGTCTTTTATATTTTTTCCTACCTCCTTTCGAAGACAATGGGTTGCTTCTCTGGGTGCCTGATGTCCTCTGCCGGCATTCAGAAGTTGTTTGGTGGAATTTACTTGGCGTTTAAATGTTCTTTTGATGAATATGTGGGGGAGAAAGTGTTCTCCCCGTCCTATTCCTCTGCTATCTTAGCTCCTCCCCTGTTTAGTTCTTTGGCACATTTTTTGATTGGATCATTTATTTTTCTGGAATTGAGTTGCATGAGTTGCTCGTATATTTTTGAGATTAATTGTCAGTTGCTTCGTTTGCTATTATTTTTTCCCATTCTGAAGGCTGTCTTTTCACCTTGCCTATAGTTTCCTTCGTTGTACAAAAGCTTTTAAGTTTAATTAGGCCCAATTTGTTTATTTTTGCTTTTATTTCCATTACTCTAGGAGGTGGGTCATAGAGGATCCTGCTGTGATGTATGTTGGAGAGTGTTTTACCTATGTTTTCCTCTAGGAGTTTTATAGTTTCTGTCCTTACATTTAGATCTTTCATCCATTTTGAGTTTATTTTTGTGTATGGTTTTAAAAAGTGTTCTAGTTTCATTCTTTTAATGGTTGACCAGTTTTCCCAGCATCACTTGTTAAAGAGATTGTCTTTTCTCCATTGTATATTCTTGCCTCCTTTCTCAAAGATAAGGTGTCCATAGGTGCGTGGATTTATCTCTGGGCTTTCTGTTTTGTTCCATTGATCTATATTTCTGTCTTTGTGCCAGTACCATACTATCTTGATGACTGTAGCTTTGTAGTATAGCCTGAAATCAGGCAGGTTCATCCCTCCAGTTCCATTCTTCTTTCTCCAGATTGCTTTGGCTATTCAAGGTTTTTTTGTATTTCCAAACAAATTGTGAAATTATTTGTTCTAGCTCTGTGAAAAATACCATTGGTAGCTTGATAGGGATTGCATTGAATCTATAAATTGCTTTGGGTAGTATACTCATTTTCACTATATTGATTCTTCCAATCCATGAACATGGTATATTTCTCCATCTACTTGTGTCCTCTTTGATTTCCTTCATCAGTGTTTTATTGTTTTCTATATATAGGTCTTTTGTTTCTTTAGGTAGATATATTCCTAAGTATTTTATTCTTTTCGTTGCAATGGTGAATGGAATTGTTTCCTTAATTTCTCTTTCTGTTTTCTCATTGTTAGGGTATAGGAATGCAAGGGATTTCTTGTGTTAATTTTATATCCTG
>NW_011494802.1:2112812-2112992 GCF_000754665.1 Bison bison bison
CCACTCCAGTGTTCTTGCCTGGAGAATCCCAGAGATGGTGGAGCCTGGTGGGCTGCTGTCTATGGGGTCACACAGAGTTGGACACGACTGAAGCGACTTAGCAACAGCAGCATACAGGGTTATTGTTACTATCTTTCTAAATTCCATATATATGTGTTAGTATACTGTATTGGTGTTTTT
>NW_011494802.1:2113092-2113400 GCF_000754665.1 Bison bison bison
ATGATTTGAATGTTGGGGCATTTAACATTGTCCCAGAGGTCTCTGAGGTTGTCCTCATTTCTTTTAATTCTTTTTTCTTTCCGCTTCATTTATTTCTACCATTCTATCTTCTACCTCACTTCTCCTATCTTCTGCCTCCATTATTCTACTGTTGGTTCCCTTCAGAGTGTTTTTGATCTCATTTATTGCATTATTCATTATATATTGACTCTTTTTTATTTCTTCTAGGTCCTTGTAAACCTTTCTTGCATCTTCTCGATCCTTGTCCCCAGGCTATTTACTGTAACTCCATTTTGTTTCAAGATTTT
>NW_011494802.1:2113500-2114621 GCF_000754665.1 Bison bison bison
TTTTTTGACTTTACCAAGGCTAGATTTATGGCCCAGGATGTGATCTATCCTGGAGAAGGTTCCATGTGCCCTTGAGAAAAAGGTGAAATTCATTATTTTAGGGTGAAATGTCCTATATATATCAATTAGGTCTCACTGGTCCATTGTATCACTTAAAGTTTGTGTTCCCTTGTTACAAATTTTCTGTTTAGTTGATCTATCCATAGGTGTGAGTGGGGTATTAAAGTTTCCCACAATGATTGTGTTATTGTTAATTTCCCCTTTCATACTTATTAGCATTTGTCTTACATATTGTGGTGCTCCTATGTTGGGTGCATATATATTTATAATTGTTATATCTTCTTCTTGGATTGATCCTTTGATCATTATGTAGTGACCTTCTTTGTCTCTTTTCACAGCCTTTATTTTAAAGTCTATTTTATCTGATATGAGTATTGCTACTCCTGATTTCTTTTGGTCTCTATTTGCATGGAATATCTTTTTCCAGCCCTTCACTTTCAGTCTGTATGTGTCCTCTGTTTTGAGGTGGGTCTCTTATAGACAACATATGTAGGGGTCTTGTTTTTGTATCCATTCAGCCAGTCTTTGTCTTTTGGTTAGGGCATTCATTTACATTTAAGGTAATTATTGATAAGTATGATCCCGTTGCCATTTACTTGGTTGTTTAGGGTTTGAGTTTATACACCTTTCTGTGTTTCTGTCTAGAGAAGATCCTTTAGCATTTGTTGGAGAGCTGGTTTAGTGGTGCTGAATTTTCTCAGCTTTTGCTTGTCTGTAAAGCTTTTGATTTCTCCTTCATATTTGAATGAGATCTTTGCTGGGTACAGTAATCTGGGTTGTAAGTTTTTCTCTTTCATCACTTTAAGTATGTCTTGCCATTCCCTTCTGGCCCAAAGAGTTTCTATTGAAAGATCAGCTGTTATCCTTATGGGAATCCCCTTGTATGTTATATGTTGTTTTTCCCTTGCTGCTTTTAATATTTGTTCTTTGTGTTTGATCTTTGTTAATTTGATTAATATGTGTCTTTGGGTGTTTTGCCTTGGGTTTATCCTGTTTGGGACTCTCTGGGTTTCTTGGACTGGGTGACTATTTCCTTCCCTATTTTAGGGAGGTTTTCAACT
>NW_011494802.1:2114721-2116007 GCF_000754665.1 Bison bison bison
ATGTTGAGAGTGGGCACCCTTGTCTTGTTCCTGACTTTAGGGGAAATGCTTTCAATTTTTCACCCTTGAAGATAATGTTTGCTGTGGGTTTGTCATATATAGCTTTTATTATGTTAGGTATATACCTTCTTGTCCTGCTTTCAGGAGGGTTTTTTTTTTTTTAATCATAAATGGATGTTGAATTTTGTCAAAGGCTTTCTCTGCATCTGTTGAGATAATGATATGGTTTTTAATCTTTCAATTTGTTAATGTGGTGTATCACATTGATTGATTTGCAGATATTGAAGAATCCTTGCATCCCTGGATAAAGCCCACTTGGTCATGGTGGGCTTGATCTTTTTAATATATTGTTGGATTTTGTTTGCTAGAATTTGGTTAAGGATTTTTCATCTATGTTCATCAGTAATATAGTTTTCTTTTCTTGTGGCATCTTTGTCTGGTTTTGGTATTAGGGTGATGGTGGCCTCATAGAGTTTGGAAGTTTACCTTCCTCTGCAATTTTCTGGAAGAGTTTGAGTATGATAGGTGTTAGCTCTTCTCTAAATTTTTGGTAGAATTCAGCTGTGAAGCCTTCTGGTCCTGGGCTTTTGTTTGCTGGGAGATTTATGATTACAGTTTCAATTTCTGTGCTTGTGATGGATCTGTTAAGATTTTCTATTTCTTCCTGGTTCAGTTTTGGAAAGTTTTACTTTTCTAAGATTTTGTCCATTTCTTCCAAGTTTTCCATTTTATTGGCATATAGTTGCTGATAGTAGTCTCTTATGAGCCTTTGTATTTCTGTTGTCTGTTATCATTTCTCTATTTTCATTTCTAATTTTGTTGGTTTGATTTTTCTCCCTTTGTTTCTTGATGAGTCTGGCTAATAGTTTGTCAATTTTATTTATCCTCTCAAAGAACCAGGTTTTGGCTTTGTTGATTTTTGCTATGGTCTCTTTTGTTTCTTTTGCATTTATTTCTGCCCTAATTTTTAAGATTTCTTTCCTTCTGCTAATCCTGGGGTTCTTCATTTCTTCCTTTTCTAGTTGCTTTAGGTGTAGAGTTAGGTTATTTGACTTTAATCTTGTTTCTTAAGGTAAGCCTGTATTGCTATGAACCTTCCCCTTAGCACTGCTTTTACAGTGCCCCATAGATTTTGGGTTGTTGTGTTTTTATTTTCATTTATTTCTATGCAAATTTTGATTTCTTCTGTGATTTGCTGGTATTCAGCAGCATGTTGTTCAGCCTCCATATTTTGGAATTTTTAGTAGTTTTTCTCCTGTAATTGACATCTAATTTTACTGCATTGT
>NW_011494802.1:2116107-2116213 GCF_000754665.1 Bison bison bison
TGCTTCAACATCAGTCCTTCCAATGAACACTCAGGACTGATCTCCTTCAGGATGGACTGGCTGGATTTCCTTGCAGTCCAAGGGACTCTCAAGAGTCTTCTCCAAC
>NW_011494802.1:2116712-2126600 GCF_000754665.1 Bison bison bison
TTTGTGGCTCCTCTTTATTGTGGAGGTTCCTCACTGTGGGTGGGGTTGAATGGGTGGCTTGTCAAAGTTTCCTGGTTAGGGAAGCTTATGTTGGTGTTTTGGTGGGTGGAGCTGGATTTCTTCTCTCTGGAGTGCAATGAAGTGTCCAGTAGTGAGTTTTGAGATGTCTGTGGGGTTTGGTGTGACTTTGGGCAGCCTGTATATTGATGCTGAGGGCTATGTCCCTGTGCTGCTGGAGAATTTGTGTGGTATGTCTTGCTCTGGAACTTGTTGGCTCTTGGGTGATGTTTGGTTTCAGTATAGGTATGGAGGCTTTTGGATGAACTCTTATTGATTAATGTTCCCTGGAGTCAGGAGTTCTCTGGTGTTCTCAGGTTTTTGACTTAAGCCTCCTGCCTCTAGTTTTCAGTCTTATTCTTACAGTAGCTTCAAGACTTCTCCATCTATTCAGCACTGATGATAAAACATCTAGGTTAATGATGAAAAGTTTCTTCAAGTGAGGGACACCCAGAAAGGTTCACAGAGTTACATAGAGAAGAGAAGAGGGAGCAGGGAGATAGAGGTGACCAGGAGGAGAAGAGGGGGAATCAAAAGAGGCTAGAGAAAGCTAGCCAGTAATCACTTCCGTATGTGCATTCCACAGTCTGGACCCCTCAGAGATGTTCACAGAGTTACACAGAGAAGATAAGAGGGAGGAAGGAGACAGAGGTGACCAGGAGGAGAAAAGGGGGAATCAAAAAGAGAGAGACATATCTAGCCAGTAATCAGTTCCCTAAGTGTTCTCCACAGCCTGGAACACACAAAGAGATTCTACAGAGTTGGGTAGACAAGAGAAGGGGGAGGGAGGAGATAGAGGTGACCTGGTGGAGAAAAAGGAGAGTCAAAAGGGGGAGAGAGCAATCAAGCCAGTAATCACACTCCCAAGTAAAAATGTACTGAAGATTGGGTTCTTAAACGTACAAAATTTGGTAACAAATACCAAAAAGCAAAGATTAAAAATCTAGAGTAGAGGTTCAGTTCAGTTCAGTCGCTCAGTCGTGTCTGACTCTTTGCGACCCCATGAAATGCAACATGCCTGTCCATCACCATCTCCCTGGAGTTCATCCCTGTCTATCACCATCTCCCAGAGTTCACTCAAACTCATGTCCATCAAGTTGGTGATGCCATCCAGCCATCTCATCTTCTGTCGTCCCCTTCTCCTCCTGCCCCCAATCCCTCCCAGCATCAGAGTCTTTTCCAATGAGTCAACTCTTCACATGAGGTGGCCAAAGTACTGGAGTCTCAGCTTTAGAATCATTCCTTCCAAAGAACACTCAGGGCTGATCCCCTTTAGAATAGACTGGTTGGATCTCCTTGCAGTCCAAGGGACTCTCAAGAGTCTTCTCCAACACCACAGTTCAAAAGCATCAATTCTTCGGTGCTCAGCTTTCTTCACAGTCCAACTCTCACATCTATACATGACCACTGGAAAAACCATAGCCTTGACTACAGTAGAGGTTAGACTCTCAAAAATACAATATTAAAAAAGCAAAACAAAGTCACAAAAATTATAAAAAATATATATGAAGTTTGCTTTAAAAATAGGGTCTTTTTTTGCAAGGTAATATAGGTTATAAAAATGAAAATTAAAGGAGTAATAGAGGACTTAAAAATAAAAAAGAATTTAATTTAAAAAATGATAATAGTGAAAATATATCTAGGAATTTCTCTGGAGCTCTTGTGGACAGTGTGCGGTCAGTTCAGTTTCAGATAGTTCCTTGATCCTGCTTATACTTTTCAAGATCTATAGGCCCATTCCAATGCAGTCATTGCTAACTACAGGGTTTTCATCTGTTGCACCTGTCACTTCCAAAGTGGTTCCCTCTGTTTCTTTTAGCTTCTTCAGTTTGCTGGTCTCTTCAGTGTCTAAATTTCCGCCCTGACACAAGAGGGCGGTGGTGGACACTTATTTAGGCTCCCTTGTTCAGTCCTGCAGTGGGGAGGGAGGAACACTGCAAACAAATATCACTGGCGTGAGTGGGGAGTGCTCATAGTGTCTCGGCTGCACTGGGCTTGCCCCCGCTCACGGTGTGTGTGCTTTCATGTTCTACACTTCTCAGGCTCTAGGTTGCTCTTTTGGAGAACTGTCTGAAGTGGGCCCTGGATTGCGGGCACTTCCCAGATGTAAGCCGCTCAGGTTCTCTGATACTCCACAAAGGTGCAGACTTGGTTGGGCCTGCATTTTGTGCCCTTCCCAGGTCTGAGCAGCTCAGGTGACCAGGTGCTTGGCGAGCGCAGTCTTCCCCAGATTGGGGGTGCATCTTATCACCTCCCCCGTCCCAGCTGCTTGGTTTTCTGGGTGAGCAGTGAGAGCTTTGTCTCAGGCATGCCATGTGTCTCTTCTGGGGAGCTGATCTCTGGCTGCAACCCTCCTGGCAGATGTCAACCATCCAGAATCCCCAGAAGTTTTGGTTAGCAACAGAGCCTGCTTACAGTTTGGTAGAGGATGCCTCTCTGGGGCCGAGATTGCCCCTTTCTGGCTCTGGCTGCCCCCCGCCTGCCTGTCTCTGGCAGGGATGGGCCAGCCCACAGCCAGCTAGCTCTCCTCTGGTATTCGCTCAGTACTTTGTTCTGTGAGTGGGCCTGGCAGTGCCTTAGGTTAGGGCTTTTCGTGGGATAGTTCTCTCTCTCTCTCTTTTCTTTTCCCTCCCTCTCTCTGACTATCCCACAGTTTGGTTGTTATCTCAAGTTAGTTCCCTCAGATTGCCCTCGGGCATTCGGGCCCAGGTCCTTATCCTAAGCAATGCAGCCCGCACCTCCTTTTTCAGCCCCTGCTTGCTGGTGGTGGCTGCAAGTGCTGGGAGTTGCTGTTAGGCATGTAATCTGTGGGTTTTATTTATTTATTTATCCATGCATCCTCCTGGTTTTGTTGCCCTCTGAGATTCCAAAACTCCCACAGACCCGCCAGTGAGAGTGTTTTCTGGTGTTTGGAAACTTCTACTTTTTTAAGACTCCCTTCCTGGGATGGATCTCCATCCCTACCTCTTTTGTCTCTCTTTTTATCTTTTATCTTTTGTCCTACCTCTTTTTGAAGACAATGGGCTGCCATCTGGGTGCCTGATGTCCTCTGCCAGCATTCAGAAGTTGTTTTGTAGAATTTGCTCAGTGTTCAAATGTTCGTTTGATGAATTTGTAGGGGAGAAGGTGATCTCCCTGTCCTATTCCTCCACCATCTTAGGACTGCCTCCTGGAGATTGCTTAACAAACTACCATATAACCCAACAATCCCACTTCTGGACATATGCTCTAAGAAAACCAAAATTCAAAAGACACATGTGTTCATTGAGACACTGTTTACAAAAGCTAAGTCATGGAAGCAACCTAGATGTCCACTGACCAATGAACGGATAGAGAAGCTGTGATATATATAAACACACTGGAATATTCAGTTCAGTCACTCCGTTGTGTCCAACTCTTTGTGACCCCATGGGCCGCAGCATGCCAGGCCTCCCTGTCCATCATCAACTCCTGGAGTTTACCCAAAATCATGTTCATTGATTCGGTGATGCCATCCAACCATCTCATTCTCTGTTGTACACTTCTCCTCCTGCCTTCAATATTTCCCAGCATCAGTCTTTTCCAATGAGTCAGCTCTTCACATCACGTGGCCAAAGTATTGGAGTTTCTGCTTCAACATCAGTCCTTCCAATGAACACTCAGGACTGATCTCCTTCAGGATGGACTGGCTGGATTTCCTTGCAGTCCAAGGGACTCTCAAGAGTCTTCTCCAACACCACAGTTTAAAAGCATCAATTCTTCAGTGCACAGCTTTATTTATAGTTCAACTCTCACATACATACATGACTAGTGGAAAAACCATAGTCTTGAGTAGAAGGACCTTTGTTGGCAAAGCAATGTCTCTGCTCTTTAACATGCTGTCTAGGTTGGTCATAACTTTCCTTCCAAGGAGTAAGGGTCTTTTAATTTCATGGCTGCAGTCACCATCTGCAGTGATTTTGGAGCCCCCCCAAATAAAGTCAGCCACTGTTTCCACTGTTTCCCCATCTATTTGACATGAAATGATGGGACTGGATGCCATGATCTTTGTTTTCTGAATGTTGAGCCTTAAGCTACTTTTTCACTCTCTTCTTTCACTTTCATCAAGAGGCTCTTTAGTTCTTCTTCACTTTCTGCCATGAGAGTGGTGTCATCTGCATATCTGAGGTTATTGATGTTTCTCCCAGCAATCTTGATTCTAGCTTGTGCTTCATCCAGCCCAGTGTTTCTCATGATGTACTCTGCATATAAGTTAAATAAGGAGGGTGACAATATACAGCCTTGACATACTCCTTTCCCAATTTGGAACCAGTCTGTTGTTCCATGTCCAGTTCTAACTGTTGCTTCCTGACCTGCATACAGATTTCTCAAAAGGCAGGTCAGGTGGTCTGGTATTCCCATCTCTTTCAGAATTTTCCACAGTTTGTTATGATCCACACAGTCAAAGGCTTTGGCACAGTCAATAAAGCAGAAGTAGATGCTTTTCTGGAACTCTCTTGCCTTTTCAATGATCCAAAAGATGTTGGAAATTTGATCTGTGGTTCCTCTGCCTTTTCTAAAACCAGATTGAACATCTGGAAGTTCATGGTTCACGTATTGCTGAAGCCTGGCTTGGAGAATTTTGAGCATTACTTTACTAGCATGTGAGATGAGTGCAACTGTGTGGTAGTTTGAGCATTCTTTGGCATTGCCTTTCTTTGGGATTGGAATGACAACCGAACTTTTCCAGTCCTGTGGCCACTGCTGAGTTTTCCAAATTTGCTGGCATAACGAGTGCAGCACTTTGACAGCATCATCTTTTAGGATTTGAAATAGCTCAGCTGGAATTCCATTACCTTCACTAGCTTTGTTCATAGTGATGCTTCCTAAGGCCCACTTGATTTCACATTCCAGAATATCTGGGTCTAGGTGAGTGATCACACCATTGTGATTATCTGAGTCATGAACATCTTTTTTGTACAGTTCTTCTGTGTATTCTTGCCACCTCTTCTTAATATCTTCTGCTTCTCTCAGGTCCATACCATTTCTGTCCTTTATTGAGCCCATCTTTGCATGACATGTTCCCTTGGTATCTCTAATTTTCTTGAAGAGATCTCTAGTCTTTCCCATTCTATTGTTTTCCTCTATTTTTTTGCACTGATCACTGAGAAGGCTTTCTTATCTCTCCTTGCCATTCTTTGGAACTCTGCATTCAGATGGGTATATCTTTCCTTTATTTTTCACTTCTCTTCTTTACACAGCTATTTGTAAGGTCCCCCCCAGACAGCCATTTTGCTTTTTTGCATTTCTTTTTCTTGGGGATGATCTTGGTCCCTCTTTCCTGTACAATGTGTCATGAACCTTTGTCCATAGTTCATCAGGCACTGTGTCTGTCAGATCTCATCCCTTAAATCTATTTCTCACTTCCAGTGGAATATTACTCAGCCATAAAAGAGAACACATTTAAATCAGTTGTATTGAGGTGGATGAACCTAGAGCCTGTTATACAGATTGAAGTAAGTCAGAAAGAGAAAAACAACTGTTGTATATCAATACATATATATATGAAATCTAGAAAAACAGTACGAGGAACTAATTTACAGAGAAGAATTGGAGATGCAAATGTAGAGAACAGACTTGTGGACACAGCATGGGAAAGAGAACCTAGGGAGAATTGAGAAAGTAGCACCGCCATATATACACTTTCATGTGTAAAACAGATAACTAGTGGGAACGTGCTACATAACATAGGGAGCCCAGCCTGGTGCTCTGTGTCAAACTAGATGGGTGGAATGGGGTGGGGTGGTTCATGAGGGAGAGGAGATTCTACCCTAGAACCATCAGTAAGACCTTGGCCCTATGGTTGGTTTGATTTCAGATTTCTAGCCTCTGGGACGGTGAAACTATAGATTTCTGTTGGTTTAAAACACTTTGGTTTTGGTACTTTGCTATAGCAGTCATAGGAAAGTAATACAAGTGGCCTAAAATGAATTCAGATGAAATTCTCCAAAATGAACCTAAAGAAGGAAAAAAACTGGATAAGGAAATTACAAAATTGAATAGCTCTTTTGAAAGATTCTTTTTACTGATAAATGTAAGTACACAGATGCTTAAAATAAAAAGCTAATGAGCCTTTGCTTAAAGAAGTCATATTTTCCAGCATTCAGTGAATGGAACTTAACATAGGACCATTTGTGAAAATGTGTTTTCCCTTTCAAAATTATTAAAACATACATTATTGCTCTTTATGTTAGTTTTATGATGCATAATGGAATTCCAAATTAAATATTGTTTAGATGCTTATGCACTAAGAATTCTTTGGCAAGGGGACATAAGACTGGGTGGAAGAATATCTTTTCATATCAAGGCAGTGAATCCTTAGTCAATGGTCAAAATGTACTTTACAGTAGGATTTTATTATGATATAAAAATATTTTTATAGGCAAAAGACTACGAATACAGAAAGACCTCTGTGTTCTATGAATCCTAATAGCAAGCACATTTGCCAAGAAGTCAGACACTGCCTTTTAAAACATGCTCCTATCTTTTGTTTTATTCTGTGCTTCTATGTCAGTATACCTGGCAGTGCTAAATCCAAGGGACCTGGAAACCTTTTCATATTTCCTCTCCCGATAGCCCCAGATGAAAGTACACATGCTAACTTGGCTGAGCTTTTTCATCAGTTCCTGAAGTTTCTACAAAAGCATGTTGCTGACCAGGAAACTGGGTCAGACAACTGTTCAGCGATAAAGATGATCTTTTGAAGTGTCTCAGCAGCCGCCTACCTTGAACAGGAGTCCCGTGGATCATGCTCTTCACAAATTGTGCCTCAGGCCTCAGATATTATTTCTCCTGCTTTAATAACAATGAAAAAAACCTCTACCCCTTTCCCCACCCCCACCTTCCTGTGGGCTTACCAGTTGATGAACCTGTTCATTTAAACAGAGTTTTAAAAATTGCTTTAAAAAATACAACCACTTCCTGAAGTATATTTGTAAAAGAAAGCTGTCTCTTGAAACTCTGTGAAGCTAGTACGTAAGAAATATTACCATGATGCCATAGGACAGCCATCACTGACTTGAGCAGGATTTTCTAAGAGGCAGTCTGATTTTGACTTGAACAGGAGTTGATCGTTCAGACTCAGAGGCATTTTCTAGGCCTTGGGATTTCCCATCCACCCCCAGCAGAGGCATTTTCTCCTTTAATTCCTCAGTAAAGAAAGAAATAAGTTATGGTTTTCTTTTTATGTAGTCTGACAAGATTAGCATATTCAGAATGAAATACATAAAAATCATTGGATCAGATACCCTTTAACAGGGACATGAATTATGAATCAATGAAAAAAGCTGTCATCAGCTATGTTACCTTGGTATTAATAGCATGAATAGTTAATGCTGGAAGTATTTGGGGCACATTTGCCATTAAACCCATCTTGTCTTTCAAGAATGAGATAGAGACAGAGAACGGAGAGAGGCGTGCAGGGTGTGAGAGTGGGATAGAGAGATCGAGGGGTAATATTATTTATGAGGATCTTTTAACATACAATGGAATTCAAATAACTCACCTGTTAGGAGTCCCAGGCTGATGCAGGTTCACTCAGATCATGCAATCTGAGAAAAGAGATATCATCACTAAATTAACATTTATTGTCTACAAGGACCAGAATCCTACAGCTGCTGCTTCTTTTTGCACAGTCTGAGAGCAAATATGATTTTCACATTTTTAAATAGTTGAAAAAATGAAATGCAGAATATTATTTTGTGACATGAAAATTTCATAAAACTCAAATTTCAGTGTCCATAAAGAAAGCTATATTTGAACACAGCCATGACCATTCCTTTATGTATTATGACTCATTTGAAAAGACCCTGATGCTGGGAAAGACTGAGGGCAGGAGGAGAAGGGGACGACAGAGGATGAGATGGTTGGATGGCATCACCAACTCAATGGACATGAGTTTGAGTAAACTGCAGGAGTTGGTGATGGACAGGGAGGCCTGGCGTGCTGCGATTCATGGGGTCACAAAGAGTCGGACATGACTGAACTACTGAACTGAACTGAACTGATAGATGCTTTCCTGTTGTAATGGCAGAGTTGAGTAACTGTGACAAGAGACTATATGGCCTTTAAGGCTTAAAATAATTACTACTTATCCCTTTGCAGAAAAAAGTTCACGAATTCCCTATATATTCAAGTACATGCATTTATAGATGTGTATGTGCTACGTGCATGCTAAGTCGTGTCCGACTCTTTGAGACCCCATGAACTCTAGCCTGCCAGGCTCCTCTGTCCATGGGATTCTCCAGGTAAGAATACTGGAGTGGATTGCCATGTCCTCCTCCAGGGCATATTCCCAACCCATGGATCAAACTCACGTCTCCTGCATCTCCTGTATCAGGAGGCAGATTCTTTGTCATTAGTGCCACCTGGGAAGCCCAATGTATATATATATATATATGTATATATATATATATATAAATATAAATATCTACCTACCTATATAGCTAGTACTTTTCTTCCATACTAACCAAATCTTCCCTGTAGCATGTATTTCTTCTAATCAAAGTAATATAAACTGTGAAGCATTGTAACTATACAGCTCTATTCTCATACTCCATTTTCATAGTTAAAAACAAAACTGGTTCAGTGCCCAAAGAAATGCTTTATTCTACTGAGCACACACCTTGATGAAGCTCAACGTGCTTGACTCTGACTGGCAGGAAAGTATATTCACCCAGACACTGGGTCATAAATGTATCTGATATCCCCACAACAGCAACTTCAAAGGTGATATAAAAATGTTAGTAGTTAATATACTAATGCCTCAAATGCCCATCTGGGGTGGCAGAATTCATTTCCTATCATCTGTAGTTAAAAAAAGACTTAAATTGAGGCTTTTAACTGGGGATTATTTAAACTGTGTTTTAAATTTTCAAGAAAGAGCTTAAAGATTATTACTTCCAGTGGGAGAATTTTGATCCAAGAATTGAAGACCCTTTCATTTAATTTTTACAAAATGACTAACAGGAAGCTGGAAGCAGCTAACTCAGCTCAGTTTGGCAAATGTGTCTCAGATGGTGTGATATAATAAAGAATATGTCTAGTCTTTGTCCCTGGTTCCTAGCACAGAGCTTTAAGCACTTGGAATTTTCCTGGTACTAACATCCATTTTTATTCATTAGAAGCCCCTTTCCACCATACTTGAGTTTACGCTAACAAAGTGATCATGGTGGGCCCCTAGATCATTTCCAGTGAGGGGCTGACCATGATAGAAATTAGAGAATTGGAACTTATAGTACTGCCTATCCCCACCCAGCCAAACTCCACAGACAAAACAGGGACTGAAGACTGAATTCCAACATGTGACCAGAGATTTAATCACTCATATCCACCTAGTGAAACCTCAATAAAAACTCTGAAAAATGAGACTCAGGGAGCTTCCAAACTTACGAACATATTGATCAATGTACTGGGAGGGCGGCACACCTTTGAGTCCACAGAGGTGGAAGCTCTGTACCTCACTTCCCCAGACCTTTTTGCCTCTTCCATTTGACAGTTCTTAAGTTATAACTGTTATAATAAAAAGGTAATTGTACGTGGAGTGCTTTCAGTCAGTTTTGTAAGTCATTCTGGTGAATTGTGAAACCTAAGTGGTGTGATCAGATCAGATCAGTCGCTCAGTCGTGTCCGACTCTTTGCGACCCCATGAATCTCAGCACGCCAGGCCTCCCTGTCCATCACCAACTCCCGGGGTTCACTCAGACTCACGTCCATCGAGTCAGTGATGCCATCCAGCCATCTCATCCTCTGTCGTCCCCTTCTCCTCCTGCCCCCAATCCCTCCCAGCATCAGAGTCTTTTCCAATGAGTCAAC
>NW_011494802.1:2126700-2127348 GCF_000754665.1 Bison bison bison
CAACTCTTCGCATGAGGTGGCCAAAGTACTGGACTTTCAGCTTTAGCATCATTCCTTCCAAAGAAATCCCAGGGCTGATCTCCTTCAGAATGGACTGGTTGGATCTCCTTGCAGTCCAAGGGACTCTCAAGAGTCTTCTCCAACACCACAGTTCAAAAGCATCAATTCTTTGGAGCTCAGCCTTCTTCACAGTCCAACTCTCACATCCATACATGACCACTGGAAAAACCATAGCCTTGACTAGATGAACCTTTGTTGGCAAAGTCATGTCTCTGCTTTTGAATATGCTATCTAGGTTGGTCATAACTTTCCTTCCAAGGAGTAAGGGTCTTTTAATTTCATGGCTGCAGTCACCATCTGTAGTGATTTTGGAACCCAGAAAAATAAAGTCTGATACTGTTTCCACAGTTTCCCCATCTATTTCCCATGAAGTGGTGGGACCGGATGCCATGATCTTAGTTTTCTGAATGTTGAGCTTTAAGCCAACTTTTTCACTCACCACTTTCACTTTCATCAAGAGGCTTTTGAGTTCCTCTTCACTTTCTGCCATGAGGGTGGTGTCATCTGCATATATGAGGTTATTGATATTTCTCCTGGCAATCTTGATTCCAGTTTGTGTTTCTTCCAGTCCAGCGTTTCTCATGATGT
>NW_011494802.1:2127482-2153209 GCF_000754665.1 Bison bison bison
TTGAGAATAAATGCAAATAGCCTGGGGACACCAGAGACCTGTGGCTGGCCTCTGAAGTAGGGGCAGTCTTATAGGACTGAGCCCTTAACCTGTGGAGTTGTCTGTGCTAATTTTAGTCAGTTAGTGTCAGAATGAAATTGAGTTACATCTACTACACTTCAATAAAAAGAGAATATAATAGAATTAAAAGACATTCAGTTAGTATCACAAAATAGTTGCTAGAATGCATGGTTACTTGGGCTAGGCCCAATGTCATACAAGGTGCTGAGGATGGAAAAATGTGTAAGGCAGTTCTTGATCTCAAAGTGCTTACAACCTGGTTGTGTAACTGTTTAATAAGATCAAAATATGATCTTAGCCTGAGAAGGTGAACCTAATTAAGAAGGGAATGAGAGGAGTGGAACATAAGGAGGATGCAAAAGGCCCTTGTTTTTAGTGTTTACGAGTAAACACACTGTAAACTAGGAAAGCTGGGGCTCTCTTCCTGTGTCCATCATGTGATTTTATGTGTGTTAATTCTCGTTGTCTGTTACTGAGTTTGTGTTCTTGGGGTGCTGTATGAGGGATTTGTAGTGAGTGAAACTATTTGACTCTGGGAAAAAAGGAGATACTTTTCCCAAAGAGAATGGATGCAGAAGTTTTCACTGGGGTAAATTATTTACTGGGGCTCAGTGAGTGTCTATAAATCATTTGCAAAGAACAGTGTCCTTCCTAATGAGAAATGGAAACTTTGGGGTGGTTTATAACCTTGAGGAAATTGAGAAGCAAGAGGTATGGCCATGAACTCTAACTCTTGTCTTAAGAAAGGAAACATCATTAAATCATTTTCTAGTACAGAGCGGGTAGGGCTGGAGTGAGAAGGATGGGGAGCCAGGAAAAGGGAAGATGTTGGCCAGAGAATAAGATGAGCACAGTGACCAAGCTGCAAGAAAAGGGTGCCAAGGGGATTGTACCACTATTTCTCTAGTTATTTTAAACAGAAAAGAATTTAATACTAGGACTTGGGTTTTCACAAAACTGTGGTTAGGCTAGAATAGTGGGCTCCAGATTGGGCCTCCCAGTACTGATTTTAAGCATAATTTTGTAGAAGTAACACGTCCAAGTAGTAGCTGCTTATGCAGCATAGATGGAAATTAGAGCAGATACTGAACAAATGAACCAATTGACCATAGTTTCTATGGGATGGTGAAAGGGCACCAGGACATTAGGACTTCTTAATCTTGCCATCAGACACTTGTACTTGAGAAACTTTGTTAATTTTTATGTTCTCCGCAGTTTTGGACAGCTATTGTGAGAGTGTACAGGGAAGGAGATTTCAGTCCATATCTAAGGTAGAGTTTACAAAAGGAAGTAGGATTTTTTTTAGGGCCATACAATCTGGTTGGTTGCAGCAGAAACATTCTCACATGGAATTGGAAAGAGGGTAAAAGAACTGAGCACCAGGTTTATAATGATTTCTTTTTACCCAGGAGCTCTAATCCTTCTAATCCTGAAGTTGTTATCTTCAGCTTTAGATGAATTTATACTATTTTAATAGAGGTCACTTCCTCATACTTCCATGTATGGATATGCTCAGTGTCACAAGTCAAACTTCCAACAGGTGAATCCTCCTTTGAGTTCTAGACATGCTTAACACAATAATTAAATAATGGGTATATTTAAGCATGAGCATGTTGTTCATTTATCAATCAGTTTTGTGGTCTTTAATTTTCACTCTCATCTAACAGACATTTATGAAGTGCCTATTGTGTGCAAAGCTCAAGGAAGAATAGAGACAAAAGATTGGTTTCTGACCTCAAATTGCTTACAGTTTAGTGAGAGAGGTGACAATAAATATGCCAAAACATTGGAGTGTTACTAATTGGTAATTATTGGTTAACATTTATGAATAACTTACAATGATTCAGGTACTGTGCTAAGGTTTTTACTTATATTGTTGCATTTAATCTTTATAGTAATCTTTGAGTATGGTGCAATTAATATCCATCTTATAGATGAAGAAACTGAGGTACAGGACGGTCAATAAAAACTTTAAGTGGGCTCAGCTATTAAGTAGCTAAAGGATAGTTTAAATCCTGCTGTGTAACTGCAGAATTGAGCTCTTGACCACCTGCTGGGCTACAGTTACTGGTGATAACTGCTGCTGCTAAGTCACTTCAGTCGTGTCCGACTCTGTGCGACCCCATAGATGGCAGCCCACCAGGCTCCCCCGTCCCTGAGATTCTCCAGGCAAGAACACTGGAGTGGGTTGCCATTTCCTTCTCCAATACTGGTGATAACACTAGCCCCTAATTTTCATTCAGTCTGGGTAAGATGATTTGGAGAATTGACCCACAATAAAGAGATACAACAGTTAGAACTGGACATAGAACAACAGATTGGTTCCAAATAGGAAAAGGAGTATGTCAAGGCTGTATATTGTCACCCTGTTTATTTAACTTCTATGCAGAGTACATCATGAGAAACGCTGGGCTGGAAGAAGCACAAGCTGAAATCAAGATTGCCGGGAGAAATATCAATAACCTCAGATATGCAGATGACACCAACCTTATAGCAGAAAGTGAAGAGGAGCTAAAAAGCCTCTTGATGAAAGTGAAAGAGGAGAGTGAAAAAATTGGCTTAAAGCTCAACATTCAGAAAACTAAGATCATGGCATCTGGTCCCATCACTTGATGGGAAATAGATGGGGGAACAATGGAAACAGTGTCAGACTTTATTTTTTTGAGCTCCAAAATCACTGTAGATGGTGATTGCAGCCATGAAATTAAAAGATGCTTAAGCCTTGAAAGGAAAGTTATGACCAACCTAGATAGCATATTCAAAAGCAGAGACATTACTTTGCCAACAAAGGTCCGTCTAGTCAAGGCTATGGTTTTTCCTGTGGTCATGTATGGACGTGAGAGTTGGACAGTGAAGAAAGCTGAACGCCAAAGAATTGATGCTTTTGAACTGTGGTGTTGGAGAAGACTCTTGAGAGTCCCTTGGACTGCATGGAGATCCAACCAGTCCATCCTAAAGGAGATAAGTCCTGGGTGTCATTGGAAGGACTGATGCTGAAGTTGAAACTCTAATACTTGGCCACCTCATGCGAAGAGTTGACTCATTGGAAAAGACCCTGATGCCGGCAGGAATTGGGTGCAGGAGGAGAAGGGATGATATGACTGGATGGCATCACCGAATTGATGGATGTGAGTTTGGGTGAACCCCGGGAGTTGATGATGGACAGGGAGGCCTGGCGTGCTGTGATTCATGGGGTCACAAAGAGTTGGACATGACTCAGCCACTGAACTGAACTGAACTAAGGAGATACAAATTGACATTTCAGGTTGAGTTGAATGGAACTGGCCAGCTAAACAACTGAGGGACCATTGTGGGGGTAGAAGGCAGGCCCAAAAAGTGTGAGAGTAAGGCTTATTTTAGAATTTGCAAGTAATTTTACATGATACACAGAGTGGAGCTGTGTACAGGACTGGTGAGAGGAAGGCTCTGTGAGCCTTGGCAAAGAGTTTTTAAACTAAAATCAGAAGACATGGAAAGCTTTTAAGCAAGTGAGAACTAAGATCCTTCAGAAAAGGTTCTCTTGTAATATCTTATATTCAGGGCATGGATCTGGGAGCAAGAACTCCAAAACAAAAGTAAAATCATTACCTGCTATTTCTTGGAAAGGATTTAATATCATACAGATTGAATGTTAACACAAAACATCTTGATTTTTAAATCTCATCAAAGAACTCAATCTCCGTTTGATTGCTTTTTTTAAAAACAATTTATAAGTAAGTGTTAGTCGCTCAGTCGTGCCCGACTCTTTGCAACCCCATGGGCTGCAGCCCACCAGGCTCTTCTGTCCATGAGATTCTCCAGGCAAGGATACTGGAGTGGGTTGCCATTTCCTTCGCCAGGGGATCTTCCCAACCCAGGGATTGAACCCGGGTCTCCTGCACTGCAGGCAGATTCCTTACTGACTGAGCTACAAGGGAAGCCCTAAAAACAATTTATAGGTACTCTTTATTTTTATATTAATTTTTTATTGATTTATAGTGTTGTGTTGTTGACTGTTTTCTAGGACTAATTAAAAACTGTTTAGGGAAAGCTGATCCAGACCCAGGGAAAGTTGAGAAGGATAATATGACAAGCATGCCTTTTCAGTCTCCAATCTCTGTGTGAGTGTGCTCAGTCGCTCAGTTGTGTCTGGCTCATTGTGACCCCATGGTTTGTAGCCTGCCAGGCTCCTCTGTCCATGGAATTTTCCAGGCAAGAATACTGGAGTGGGTTGCCATTTCCGACTCCAGGGGATCTTTCTGACCCAGGGATTGAACCTGCATTTCTTGCATCTCCTGCGCTAGCAGACGGATTCTTTACCATTGTGCCACCTGTTTGTTTCCTCCAATCTCTACCCACCCCTTAGTGAGATGAGCTGGCTGTTAATTTCACTCTTATGTGTAGAAACTGATGTGCATTGATGAGATCTGGGCTGGGCTACACTCCACTCTTCTCAAAGTTTTCTGTGTCCAAATCTACTAGTGGACTAAGTCCTCCCCTCTGAGATCTATAGATTAAGAGATACCCTCCTGGACATATTGATCCCACATGCCTGCTAAGGCAACGTCAGAAGTTAACAGCCCATTCTAGTTCTTTCTGTTCCACTTCTGCAGATGAACCAAGTAGAGCACGAGACTTGGAATTCAAAAAATGGAGGAGGAGCTTCTACTGAAAAGTGATACTGTGCAGGGATTAAGCATGTCACCTCTGGATTCAGCAGTACATGTATCCAAATATTAGCCTCAGCATGTAGCAGCTATGTTAACATGTGTAAAATATTTAACGTCCCTTTAAGACTTGATCTTTGGCAGAAACCAACACAATACTGTAAAGCAATTATCCTTCAATGAAAAAAAAAAAGACTTTATTTTCTTTGACCATATGGGGTAAAAATAGCATGTCTTTGATAATAATGTGGGAGGGTAAAAGAGATAATCCAGGTAAATATCATCACAATCCCTATTACAAAATATCTACTCAATAAAACAATTGTTTATTATTGTTGTTGCTGTGGACAAAAGGACTTGGTACAACTGGCCAAATTTCACTTCTCTCACATTCTAACCCAGAAGTATTTTAAGCAGATGAGATAATCTCAGGATTCTGGCATTTTCTTCCCTAAAACAAATGTGGTTAGCAGTGAAACTACTTTGGGAGATGTTGCCCCAAGCCATTTCTTGACTAGCTTTATCCAGTCCCACTGCTCATTCAAAGAAAAGTGGGATACAAAATGATCTATAGATTCAGTGCAATCCCTGCAAAATTATGATGGCTCTTTTTCACAGAAATAGGAAAAACAATTCTAAAATCTGTATGGAACCACAAAAAATCCTGAATATCCAAAGCAATCTTGAAGAAGAACAAAGCTAGAGACAGCACATATCCTCATTTCAAACTATATTACAAGGCTATAATTATCAAACCTATGTGGTACTAGCATAAAAAAGGCATATCAATCAATTAAACAGAATAGAAAATCCGGAAATAAACCCAAGAATACATGGTCAACTAATTTGTAATAAGAAAGCCAAGAACACGCAATAGGGGAAAGGATAATCTCTTAAATGGTGCTGGTAAAACTGGATATGCACATACCAAAGAATGAAATTAGACTTCTACATTATACCAGACACAAAAATAAACTCAAAATGGATTAAAGACTTAAGTGTAAGACCTGAAACTATAAAATTCCTAAAACAAAACATAGGGACATTGGTCTTGGCAGTGATTTTTTTGGATATGACACCCAAAGCATAGGTGACAAAAGCCAAAATAGACAAGTGGGACTGCATCAAACTAAAAGCTTCTGCATAACGAAGGAAACATACAATGAAAGGAAAAGGTGACCTATGGAATGGGGGAAAACATTTGCCAAACATGTATTCTGTAAGGGGTTAATAGCCAGAATATACAAGGAACTCATATAACTCAATAGCATAAAAACAAAATAATGGGTAAAGGACATAAATAAACATTTTTCTAAAGAAAACATACAATAGTCAACAAGTAAATGAAAAGGTGCTTAATTTCACTAATCAGAGAAATGCAAATCAAAACTACAATGACATATCACCTACTCTGTTTGTATATCTATACACCTATACTGTTTGTATATCTCTGATCAAAAAGATAAGAGATAAAAAATGCTGGTGAAGATATGGAGAAAAAGGAACTCTTACACAATATGGTGGGAATGTAAACTGGCATAGCCACTAGGAAAACAGTATGGCATTTTCCCAAGGTATTAAAAATAGAACTACCTATTATTTAGCAATGTACTTCTGGGAATATCTGAAAAAAAACAAAAAAACAAAAAAAAACAACCCAAATCATTATTTCAACTAACACCAGGAAAAACAAAAAAAAAGAAGAAGTCTTTTTCATCATAGGGAACTGAAATGAAAAGTGGGAAGTCAAACGATAGCTGGAGTAACAGGCAAGTTTGGCCTTGGATTACAAAATGAAGCGGTACAAAGGCTAACACTTTTGCCAAGAGAACACACGGGTCATAGCAAACACCCCAACAACACAAGAGATGACTTTACACATGACCATCTGGTGATCATGGATCTGGTGACCACCAGATGGTCAATATCAAAATCAGATTGATTATATTCTTTGTAGCCGAAGATGGAGAAGCTTTGTGTAGTCAGTAAAAACAAGACTGGGAGCTGACTGTGGTTCAGAGCATGAATTCCTTATTGCAAAATTCAGACTTAAACAGAAGAACGTAGGGAAAACCACTAGGCCATTCAGGTTTGACTGAAATCAAAATCCCTTATGATTATACAGTGGAAGTCACACATAGATTCAAGAGATTAGATCTGATAGAGTGCCTGAAGAACTATGGATGGAGGTTCATAACATTGTACAGGAGGCAGTGATCAAAAGCATCCCCAAGGAAAAAAAATGCAAAAAGGCAAAATGGTTGTCTGAGGAGGGCTTACAAACAGCTGAGAAAAGAAATGAAAGGCAAAGGAGAAAAGGAAAGTAATACCCATCTGAATGCAGAGTTCCAGAGAATAGCAAGGAGAGATAAGAAAGCCTTTTTAAGTGAACAATGCAATAAATAGAGGAAAACAATAGAATGAGAAAGACTAGAGATCTAAAGATCTTAATGATCCAGATAACCATGATGGTGTGATCACTCACCTAGAGGCAGACATCCTGGAGTGTGAAGTTAAGTGGGTCTTAGGAAGTATCACTGCAAATAAAGCTAGTGGATATGATGGAATTCCAACTGAGCTATTTCAAATCCTAGAAGATAATGCTGTTAAAGTGCTGCACTCCATATGCTAGCAAATCTGGAAAACTCAGCAGTGGCCACAGGACTGGAAAAGGTCAGTTTTCATTCCAATCCCAAAGTAGGGCAATTCCAAAGAATATTCAAACTACTGCACAGTTGCACTCATTTCACATGCTAGCAAGGTGATGCTCAAAATTCTCCAAGCTAGACTTCAACAGTATGTGAACTGAGAACTTCCAAATGTTCAAGTTGGATTTAGAAAAGATAAAGAAAGCAAGGATTAAATTGACAACATACCTGGATCACAGAAAAAGCAAGAGAATTCTAGAAAAACATCTATTTCTGCTTCATTGACTCCACTAAAGTCTTTGACTGTGTGGATCACAACAAACTGGAAAATTCTTCAAGAGATGGGAATACCAGACCACCTTACCTGTCTTCTGTGAAACCTGTATGCAGACAAGGAGCAACAGTTAGAACTGGACATGGAACTATGGATTGATTCCAAATTGGGAAAGGAGTACGTCAAGGCTGTATATTGTCATCCTGCTTATTTAATTTATATGCAGAGTACATCATGCTAATGCTGGGCTGGATGAAGCATAAGCTAGAATCAAGATTGCTGGGAGAAATATCAGTAACTTCAGATATGGAGATGATACCACCCTTATGAGGGTGTAGTGTAGAGGTAACTAAAGATAATAAGATAGTGTAGAGGAACTAAAGATCCTCTTGATGAAGGGGAGTGAAAAAGCTGGCTTAAAACTCAACATTCAAAAAAAGAAGGTCATGGCATCCAGTCCCATCACTTCATGGCAAATAGATGGAAAAACAATGGAAACAGTGAGATTTTATTTTCTTGGGCTCCAAAATCACTGTGGATGGTGACTGCAGCCATGATATAAAAAGATGCTTGCTTGTTGAAGAAAAGCAATGACAAACCTAGACAGTGTATTAAAAAGCAGAGACATTACTTTGCCGACAAAGATCTGTATAGTCAAAGTTATGGTTTTTCATGTACGGATGTGAGAACTTGACTATAAAACAGCCTGCGTGCCAAAGAATTGATGCCTTTGAACTGTGGTGGTAGAAAAGACTCTTGAAATTTCCTTGGACAGCAAGAAGATCACACCAGTCAATCCTAAAGGAAATCAACCCTAAATGTTCATTGGAAGCACCGATGCTGAAGCTCCAATACTTTGGGCACCTGATATGAAGAGCTGACTCATCCGAAAAGACCCTAATGCCAGAAAAGATGAAGACAGGAGAAGAAGGGAATGACAGAGGATGAGATGGTTGGATGGCATCACTGACTCAATAGACATGAGTTTGAGCAAAGTCTGGAAGATGATGAACAGGGAAGCCTGGTGTGCTGCAGTCCATGACGTCACAAAGAGTCGCCATGACTGAGCAGCTAAACAACAACAACAACAACAACATTATCTCAAAGAGGTACCTGCACGTTTATGGTTCATTATGGCATTATTCACAGTAGCCAATGTATAGAAATAACATAATTTGCAACCAATGGATGAATGGATACAGAAAATGTGATAGATAAGTCATTCAATTTCAAAAAGAAAGAAATGCTGCCATTTGTGACACCTACAGACTAAATCTGTAGGGCTTAATGCTAAAGAAATTAAGCCAGACAGATAAAAGCAAATACTGCATTGCTTGTATATGAAATTAAAAAAAAAAAGATCATTTCAGAGAAACAGACAGTAGAACGAAGGGTTCTAGGGCTGATGAGGTGGGGGAAATGAGGAGAGATTGTTAAAAGGGTATAAACTTTCATTTATAGAATGAATAAGCTCTAAGGATCTAATATATTACAAAGTGACTCTAGTTGATAAGTCTTACTACATAACCGAAATTTGCTGAGACAGTAACTCATAACTGCTCTCATCACACCAAAAGAAAGGTAAATATGTGAGGTGATGGATGTATTAACTTAATTATAATCATTTCACAATATATATGTCTATAAAACCATCCCATTGCACACCTTAAACATATAAATTTTTGTCAACTATATGTCAATAAACCTGGAAAAAAAGTAACAGCATTAAATAAAATGAATTATTACAATGCTTGCAAAAAAAGAGAAAACAAAACAACCAGCCAAACAAAAATACAAAGACAAATGGGTTAGTGGGGTCTCAGCATATCCTCTGAAAGGAACTTGCTGGTTGCAGCAGTTCCTCCCATCCCCTAATAGAAGGTGTAGTCTTTACTTAATATTAAATAATGTCTTCCTCTTCTCTCTACTTTTGACCCCACATCTTACCCCTCAAATCAAAACACAATCAGCTGCATATTGGTACACTGAAAAGGATGCTTCCTTTTTATTGGTTTATTTTCTCCTAAGGTCTCTGTAAAGACTTTGGCACCTCATCAATGAACCATCTGTTTTAACTTGACTAAATCATAGCAGATTGACTATTAAAAGATTAATCAGTCAAGATTAAATAATATTAGATTTTTAAAATAAATGTCAAATTAAAATGTGCTTATCAGAGTAAAATTATTCTAGCCTTTGTTAATACCATACACACTAAGTCTAAAACACTAAATATCTAAACCTGAACTTACTGGGAGCAATTTTTACTTCTTTTCTCAAGCTGCTGCTGCTAAGTTGCTTCAGTCATGTCTGACTCTGTGTGGCCCCATAGACTGCAGCCCACCAGGCTCCCCCGTCCCTGGGAAGAACACTGGAGTGGGTTGCCATTTCCTTCTCCAATGCATGAAAGTGAAAAGTGAAAGTGAAGTCGCTCAGTCGTGTCCGACTCCTAGCGACCCCATGGACTGCAGCCCACCAGGCTCCTCCATCCATGGGATTTGCCAGGCAAGAGTACTGGAGTGGGTTGCCATTGCCTTCTCCATGTCTCAAGATGAGATGGTCATAAATAATATTTCCAGAACTCCATATCACCACTGTCACAAACACAGATGCTAATATCTGCCTTTTCCTTATCTCCAGTATAAGATGGTCAAAAACAAAACTTTGGGAAATCTAAACTCACCCACATAGAACACAAGGAGGAAAAGTCAAGACAATAATCAACACATCAACAGGCAGTAAGATAAGGTCAAAAGTAAAACTGAGCAGAGAAAGCCAAGGTAAGAAGAGCCTTTGGCAAACTCATTAAATAATTTCAGTTTGCTTCTTGTTGTTTTCTGTATTAAGTATTTTTCAACAAATATGAAGACCAATGTTAGGTGTGCTGGGAATTTCGAAGATAAATGTTTACTTCTTCAAAGAGTTTATAAACCACGTTCTGGCTTTGGCACCCTATTAAACTGACCAATCCTCTGCCTCACTTCCTCTAGCTCAAGATGACAACAAGCTAATCCGATAACATACTAACCTAGTATGTGACCTTCCTTTCTCTCTTTATTTGCAGTGTAAAAGGAACCTGAATAAATTGTGCTAAATTCTTAATTCCAAGGAATGCCTCTAACGGGTTGTCAAGTTTATGGACAGATATTTTTGAGCAAGTACTGACTTCATTTGCTTATATGCAGGGCAGATTAAGTTGCAGAGTAGGATGACTGTGACTGGAGAAAGTGGTGAGGTTTAGTTCTGTTTGATCAGTCTGCAAAAGCACAATTTCAGATACTGTACAGATCTACAGATGTTAAGTTCTTCTGGGTATTTTATGACTTCCTGGGAACTCAAATGCTGAATTGTGCTAACTTAGAAAGGCAGAAGTAACTTTTAAGCAGTAGTGTTGAATCACAAGTCAGAATTAGAATGCCAATGGTAAAGATCAGTCAGACGTTTCTATTTTATGGGAGCTTTATTACTTCAATCAACAATCGTTCTTTTTATTTTCAAGAAACAGAAAGAAGCAAACAACAATAAGAAGCAATGGAAAGGGAGTGGATTGCAGATTGCAAAGTAGGTAGAAAACACTCGAATATGCAAAACATGAGAGTGGGAAGGGATACATCATAGATTTTGTGATGCTAATCTAGGTCAGGAATTTACAGTATGTGATCAGTCTGAGATGAAATACTCTCTCTAAAATCCTGCCTTTTGATAGATTGCATTCTGAGATCTCTTAAGGGAAGCCATAGACATCTGCATCACTATCTCCATAGCAACCTGTGTGGGGACTTCAAAAGGTATATGTGAGGGAAGTGGGGATAAATCATTTCCTGAGATATTGAAAATAAAATATAGAAAAGGAAAGATTTAGTAGATGACCAAGTCTATAAAGGGACTGGTAAGACTGGGATGTCATAGTGAAATTTTGCATGATGTTACCCAGTTTGGGGTTATTTTGTCCGAGTGGACCTAGGTATTTACATTTTTAAAAAAGCTCCCCCAGTGAAATGGGTGCAGACTTTTGGAGACACATTCTCAGAAGCAGATCTAAGATCTGTGATGACCTTCTTTGTGGTCAACACTGCTTGCTTTCACAATACTAAGCAGGGTAGTAGTGCAGAAGTGTTTTTAAGCCTTTCACACTTTTCTCTTTGTCACAGGTAAAGATTAGCTCTGCCTTTCCCAAGTACCTGCTCCTAGGTCGAAATTTGAGATAAGTTCCCTGCAGCTTAGAAATTAAGCCAAATTGGAATTTGACAATTACCTAGAATGTGGCTGTAAAAAATGGATGTGAACATAGATGATGACTTGAAAATAACAAAATTTTTAGAGTTTAATTTAGTCACAGCAAGAAAGACATCAATGTCACTTTTCAATTCGACTCTCACTTTTGGTTTAGCTCAAAGTTTCCATGAGTGCTCACATCTTCTTTCGTACCCATTTTAATGACCTGTATACTTTCAGTTCTGAGACCGTAGCTGAATGATTCCAACAAAATAAGAAATGAAAGTACAAGGAACAATTGAATCGTCCATATAATCTTTTGTATCCTCTAAAGCAATAGACCCTAAATTTGAATCCTTCGCTTTTAAATCTCCTGAATGGAAGATCATAATTTTGGAAGGCTAGAAGCTAGAAGTAAAGATTTTGACAGTTTTCATACTATACTTCAGAGTAAGCTGAGTTAAAAAAAATGTAATTATGTGCAACTCTTAAATTCAGTTTTCTAACAGCACTCAAAATATTGTTTTTATTTCCATGAGAAATTCCTTTGTCTTGAAGTGAAAAGAGTGGTTTAATGAAATTCAGCTATTAATGAAATAATGGAAATAAAAATTATTAATAAGACCCCTGGCCCAGTGCATTTGCAAAGGTGTCAATTAGAAAGGGGGCAAAGGTGATGTTTCTGACAAGGTCATTGGCTTTCAAAGACTGGGGAACAGACATTGAAGCTCAGTAATTTTATCCATGCAGAATAAAAATGAGCAAGACTGTATGGTATCTTTGAAGTAAATCATATAATAGGAGAAACAACAATTAAGCTATTAAAGCGGCAAAGACTGAAAAAAAAGATGTAAATAGAGCCTGTTCATTTTGCCTCCTGCTGTTAGAGGTCCTGTATCCATAGTTCTGGAGGATAATTCAGCGCTGCTAAGATATACTTAAAAATTAACTCCAACCTCTAAACAAATTAGGTGAAGAAGGGTAAAAGTTTTCTTGGATTTGTTTCAAATTCTTGACCTTGGAAATCATTGCCTCACACTGGGAATTCCTTCTAAGAGCAAATGTTTGGATTTCTTTCTAACATACTGCCTTCTATTACCAGGATCTTAATGTTTTCGGGTCTTCCCATGTTTCTAAAATTTAACCCAATGACAGATTCCTGAAGACAGAGATGCAAGAGTAATTTAGGGAATACAGACAGGTGGATGTGGTTTCTCAGGTTAGGCTTCAGTACTTGGTGGGGATTCAAATTCTAGTTAGTTGACAAGGAAAGAGAAGATTCAGAAGCACACAAAAAATCATTCTTCAAATGTCTAAAAGTGTCTAACAGGAAATGAGTGTTGGATTCATTCTGGATTACCTTAATGGGTCATACCAACCCATTAAAGTTATATACAGAGATTTATTTATTTATTTTTTGCCTCAGTTTAAGAGAAAAATTTCTAAAAGTTAGAACATTTTAGAATCAAAGTCTCTTTGGGAGAGAATGTTTAACCATGCAAGATGACTATTGGAAAGTTTTAGCAAAAAGTTATGATACATTGGATTAGAAATTGGAAAAATGACCGTTTCTGGTCTCTTTAACCCTGGGTTTATAAAATTACATGATACTGTGATTCTAAAAGGCAACAAACAGCATGACCATAGAGACATTTCTTTATACTTATGTATGATTAAAATGTTATCATCTTTTCCCATGCTTCTGTGGCTTTTACTAGTTTTTAAAAATAAGAACCCTAGTCATTATTTTAATTTTGAACTTGCACTATTCTGTAGTAAACCATTTCATGGATAATCATTGAGACATCCTCAAAAGTTCTATAGCATTGTTATTATTAGTATTAGCATTGGGTTATCATGTAGGATCATTAGACATTCACCTGGAAATGTCATCATGTTGCTGGCCTGGAACATGAACGTATTTATGGGTTCCTATGTGAAAAGTCATATAGTAAAAAAAGAAGAGAGCTGAAGTGCCTATATTTAATAAATAATAGAAACATTTAATTTAAAAACTAAATAAATACAAATCTGCATTTATAAAAAGTCATATATTAGCCTCTTTATCTTCATGAGATAAAGATATCTTCATTATGTTCTTATAATATTCATTTAATGGGAAAATAGTTATAACTATAGCCAGTTGTGAGCTTGTTTACAAAAATCAGCTTCTTTAGGGAGTGTAAAAATAAATGAAAATTAAATTAGAAACATGACTCACTTGAGTTAAAAATGATAACCTCCAATCTTCAACAGTCAGTCAACAGATATTAATATATACTATGTATAACATGTTGCAGTATATATCATGAGGATTATAAAGATGTGTATGACATGAATGTGGTATTAAGAACCTTGTAATTTAGTGTAGAAAGTATGAAATTTAGTATCATAAAGCAAAGGATACATAGTGGGAAGTGAGTGACTGATTATTGAGGCTGAGTTACTATAAAATGGATAAGGGTTTTTGTCTTTTGTCATCAAATAGATACAAAATATGGTAAAAAATAATACAGAAAGACTTCCAAACAAAGGAAGTCACTTTGAAGTACCTTGAGATCTACTCCCCAGAGTCAACTGCTTTTAATCACTTCTCCTTCTTTTTCTCTTTTGATGTTAAGAGTATCTCCTAAACATATACACACGCACTTAGACACACACACACACACACGATTGGTTTATTAACTACAGAGTTTTGTCTATTAAATCTTGCTATGTGGATGATGATCTAGCTCACTTACAACACCACATCTCAGCCATTGGGTAAAGACCACTTTCAGACTTCTGATATATTGAAAAGTGAGTGAGATATTTTATTCATTGATTTCTATCATTCTATATGTATGGGCTTGTGGTCTACTTCCCCAAATATCCTTACTGGTAAAGCATTACTTATGAACATGAAGTATAACCTCTTCATTCTTGCATTTATTTATTAATTCAGTCAATAAATCTTTATTCAGTGCCTACTGTATGCCAGGAACTAGGTTGGGTATCAGGAATAAAGTCCAGAGCAACATTTTCCCTCATGGAGCTTATTTTTATTCTGAGCTGACAGCCTCTTTGCTTATATCTGTAGTCTAGACAGCGAGACAAGTAATGAACAGATAATTATAATTGTGCTGTGTGCTATGAAGTGCAGGGTAATTTGCAAGTGTAATAAAGGGGTACCTCCAAGTTACCCTGAAGGTCAGGGAATTTATAGATGATTAAACTTTTATCACTTTCCCCCAGCGTCTTACTGCTTTCACTGGTTTTAAAGAAATAAGAATTCCAAACTGGTCAACCACTTGTAAAAAAGTATGAAACTAAAACCTTTCTAACACTGTACACAAAAATAAACTCAAAATGGATTAAAGATCTAAACGTAAGACCAGAAACTATAAAACTACTACAGGAAAACATAGGTAAAACACTCTCTGACATAAATCACAGCAGGATCCTGTATGACCCACCTCCCAGAGTCATGGAAATAAAAGCAAAAATAAACAAATGGGACCTAATTAAACTTAAAAGCTTTTGTACAATGAAGGAAACTATAAGCAAGGCGAAAAGACAGCCTTCAGAATGCGAGAAAATAATAGCAAATGAAGCAACTAACAAAGAATTAATATCAAAAATATACAAGCAGCTCCTGTAGCACAATTCCAGAAAAATAAATGACCCAATCAAAAAATGGGCCAAAGAACTAAACAGACATTTCTGCAAAGAAGACATACAGATGGCTAACAAACACATGAAAAGATGCTCAACATCACTCATTATCAGAGAAATGCAAATCAAAACCACAATGAGGTACCATCTTACACTGATCAGAATGGCTGCGATCCAAAAGTCTACAAACAACAAATGCTGGAGAGGATGTGGAGAAAAGAGAACCCTCTTACACTGTTGGTGGGAATGCAAACTAGTACAGCCACTATGGAGAACAGAGGGGAGATTCCTTAAAAAACTGGAAATAGAACTGCCATATGACCCAGCAATCCCACTGCTGGGCACACACACCAAGGAAAACAGAATTGAAAAAGACATATGTACCTGTGTTCATCGCAGCACTGTTTATAATAGCCAGGACATGGAAACAACCTAGATGTCCATCAGCAGACGAATGGATAAGAAAGCTGTGGTACATATACACAATGGAACATTACTCAGCCATTAAAAAGAATGCATTTGAAGCAGTTCTAATGAGGTGGATGAAACTGGAGCCGATTACACAGAGCAAAGTAAGTCAGAAAGAAAAACACCAATACAGTATACTAACGCATATATATAGAATTTAGAAAGATGGTAACGATGACCCTATATGTGAGACATCAAAGGAGACACAGCTATATAGAACAGTCTTTTGAACTCTGTGGGAGAAGGCGAGGGTGGGATGATTTGAGAGAATAGCACTGAAACATGTATATTGTCATATGTGAAACAGATTGCCAGCCTAGGTTCAATGCATGAGACAGGGTGCTCAGGGCTGATACAATGGGATGACCCAGAGGGTTGGGATGGGAAGGGGGGGGGGCTTTAGGATGGGGAACACATGTACACCCATGGCTGATTCATGTCATTGTATGGTAAAAACCACTACAATATTGTAAAGTAATTAGCCTCCAATTAAAATAAATAAATTACTTTTAAAAAAGGAAATAAGAATCCAATAATTATTTTAATTTTGATTTTATAGTATACTATCCCTGGCCTCCATGAGATAATGGCACTTCATTTGATATGTGAAGGATGAAGAGGAGGTGAATGACAAAGAGTAGGAAAGAGGATTCCAGACAAAAGGAACCATTATGAAGTGAGAATGAACATGGTATGTGGATAAACAGGAAGTGACTTCTCAATTTGATAGAACTTTAAAATCAGAGATGCATTTACTTCCTTCTTTAAGTGCTCTTTACAATTCTTTAAATCTTTAATTTCTTTAAAATAGAATTTGCCAGTAAAGAATACAATGATATCCTTCTATTCAGATAGGAAAGGAGCTGAAGTTACTCAGTCGTGTCTGACTCTTTGCGACTCCATGGACTGTAGCCCACCAGGCTTCTCCATCCATGGAATTTTCCAGGCATGAGTACTGGACTGGGTTGCCACTGCCTACTCCAGGGGATCTTCCCGACCCAGGGATTGAACCCGGGTCTCCCGCATTGCAGACAGACACTTTACCATCTGAGCTACCAGGGAATCTCCCAGGACAGGAGGTAATAGATATTAAATGATACTTGTCAGACATCCCTCTCAGATCTTTTAAAAACTTGAGGTACATGTCCTAGCTCCCCTTTTATGGACAGCCAAACCCTTGCACCCATTTACAAATGGGTTTGTTATATTATTGTAGATGAATCCAAATATCTAATAAAAATTATCTAACTCAGAGACCGAAACAAAGCTGGTCTAAGAACGTGTACTGAAGTAGAAACAAGGTGCCATTCAGAATTCAGTCAAAGATTTTCATATCCTTCTGCATGTCACATGCAGGATCCAAGAACTGGGGAGAGTTGAGTGAGCATGAAAAGAACACTTTTAAAGACTCTGTTCCTGCCTCTCTTTCAGCATCCCCCCCGCACCCGCCCCAGCACTGAAGAAGCACAGGTGACAAAGGAGACTTGTGGATTGAGTGTGAGTACCAATCCAGCACTTTCAAGTGCTATTTCCCCCTTTAAGCGTCAGTGAATTTAAGAGCTAAGAAAAGGAGAGGGTACAGGTGTACAACCTCCCACTTGTTCTCTCTCCAAAAACCCTTTACAGTTCCATCTTCTCCCTCCTTCCTTCTGATTTAATATTTAATGTATGATGAGGTAGAAAGAAGAAAAAAGCTCTTCATAACAAAAAAATAAATTATAATAGTTCTACCTGCCTACTTCCATTTTCTTGGGAGAATTCTGGCATTTATTATTAGATCAAAGGCCTACATGGAAAAAGTGTTCACTAAAGAGCTGAGAGGGAAAAAAAAAATAATAAAGAGCGGAGAGGAATGTAAGAGGTGATGTTTATAGGCAAAATGAGATCATGTGGTTATGAGACCCATGGATATCATATAAAATATGGACTTATGGTATATATTCATGGTTAAAATGTTTAACTCTCCTATATTGTTTTGCTAAATTCATGTGTCAACCTACAATGATTTAATCTTCAGTATTCTTGCCTGGAGAATCTCATGGACAGAGCAGCCTGGCTGGCTACATACAAGTAAAGTAAATAGAACTTGCAAGTGAAGAATACTATGCCAACCTTCTACTCATATAGGAAAGGAGGTAATAGATATTAAATAATACTTGTCAGACATCCCTCTCAGATCTTTTAAAAACTGTGAGGTATGTGTCCTAGCTCCCCTTATATGGACATTCAGACCCTGGCACTCACTTACAAATGGGTTTATTGTAGATGAACCCCAATATCTAATGGGCTACAGTCCATGGGGTTACAAAGAGTTGGACATGACTGAGCACCTAATACTGATAGGTAATCATATTTATTCAAGCAAATTTCTTACATTTTTATCTAGTACTAATGAAATAGAATGAAAGGCAGTTTACTCATAATGTCTGGGAAATGTTTGATCTCCCAGTTAATGATATTTCTAGAGTTTAGTTATTTAGTTCTAAGTCTAAACAAGTGCTAGTCTAGTAATATTGGGTTGGCCAAGAAGTTCACTCAAGTTCTGTGACATGAAAAAACCTAATGAACTTTTTCATGTTCAAAACCTAAATGAATGACCCAATATAATGTATGGCATATGTATTTTGAAAAATGTTTGTAGTCATATTAAAAACGTAATAATAGATCAAATTAACTTTTAGGATGCATGTTATTTTATTCCATACAATTTAGCTGTTATTATTTCAACATGTAATCAGTATGAAAAATTGAGATGCTTTAGTTTTTTTGTACTAATCTTCAAAATCTCATTTGTATTTTACACTTCAAACACTGAAAACAAATTGAATGCTAAGTTTTTATTGAAATACTTGATCTGTAAATTCATAAAATTCGGAGTTGAAAAAGTAGATTCATATATAGAGTAGAAACATCAGTGGTTACAAGGGGTTGAAGGGAAGGAAGAGAAAGCACACAGGAGGTTTAGGGCAGTGAAACTATTCCATATGATAGTATAATGGGGTGTGTGTGTGTGTATGCCAAGTTGCTTCAGTCATGTCCAACTTTGCAACCCTATGGACTGTAGCCTGCCAGGCTCTTCTGTCCATGGGATTCTCCAGGCAAGAACATTGGGCTGATTTGCCATGCCCTCCTCCAAGGGATCTTCCTAACCCAGGGACTGAACCTGTGACTCTTATGTCTCCTGCATGGGCAGGTTGGTTCTTTACCACTAGCACTACCTGGGAAGTCCTAATATGATGGACACATGCCATGATGCACTGGCCAAAACCCACAGCATGTATATCAGAAGAGTGAGCCGTAAAGTATGAACGTTGAGTGAGAATTAGTTGTCAATGTAGGTTCATTTTGAATGGTAACAAATGTCCCACTCTGGTTCCAGATACTGATAGTGGGGGAAGTTGTATATGTGGAGAGAGAAGATGGGGTCCATGATAACTCTGTACTTTCTGCTCAGTTCTACTATGACCAACTAAAGCTGCTTTAAAAAATAAAGTCCATCAAAAATTATGAACTGACCAGTGAATTTTCTCATCAAACTTTCATTTGTGTCTCTTCTGAGAAACATCAGATCAGATCAGTCGCTCAGTCGTGTCCGACTCTTTGCGACCCCATGAATCGCAGCACGCCAGGCCTCCCTGTCCATCACCAACTCCCGGAGTTCACTCAGACTCACGTCCATCGAGTCAGTGATGCCATCCAGCCATCTCATCCTCTGTCGTCCCCTTCTCCTCCTGCCCCCAATCCCTCCCAGCATCAGAGTCTTTTCCAATGAGTCAACTCTTCGCATGAGGTGGCCAAAGTACTGGAGTTTCAGCTTTAGCATCATTCCTTCCAAAGAAATCCCAGGGCTGGTCTCCTTTAGAATAGACTGGTTGGATCTCCTTGCAGTCCAAGGGACTCTCAAGAGTCTTCTCCAACACCACAGTTCAAAAGCATCAATTCTTCGGCGCTCAGCCTTCTTCACAGTCCAACTCTCACCTCCATACATGACCACAGGAAAAACCATAGCCTTGACTAGACGGACCTTTGTTGGCAAAGTAATTTCTCTGCTTTTGAATATGCTGTCTAGGTTGGTCATAACTTCCCTTCCAAGGAGTAAGCGTCTTTTAATTTCATGGCTGCAGTCACCATCTGCAGTGATTTTGGAGCCCAGAAAAATAAAGTCTGACACTGTTTCCACTGTTTCCCTATCTATTTCCCATGAAATGATGGGACCGGATGCCATGATCTTCATTTTCTGAATGTATGTTTGCATAATGCAGTATATAGTTTAGCACTTGCAGAATATCTTGTAATTAAAGAAATTCTTCTTTTCCCTTTTAGTTATGTCAATTACTATGTAATAGAACTTTGTTTAAGGCCAGACCCTGGTTTCATATGCTTGTGTTCATATATTGGGCTTATTACATTGAATTTACCTTCCAATCTACTATTAGTAGAATAGAACATATATCTTTAAAACCATCAACACATCAAAGTAATAGACCTTGTAGGCCCCAGTAACTGAATCTAAGAGAGTAGTGGGGACAGTTTTTTTTTTCTTCCTTTATACTTGATTTTGTGATTATAAAGGCATGGACTTTAAAGTGGATCAATAAACAAAATAGACTCTTAAAGTTTATGGTATTGAAATTCCTAGGTAAAATCCTATTTCTGTAACATAAAACGGTGTTGCTCCTTCATCTGAACTCATCACTTCTCACAGTCTATGGCGAGTGGTAGAAGAAACAGATTCCCAGAGCATTCCTTTAAGAATTAACATTTGTGAATCATCACAATTTTACTTGGGGAGGTAGGCAGGAAAATGTATATTTAAACAAAGTGTTTTCAAAATAAGTGATTATACACCTGCTTCAGGGATTAGCAATACCTGACTACAGACAAATTCGATGTCTGGATCAATAGCATATACTGTGAAGCCAAGTGTTAAGTGAAGGCTACCTTCTGGATCTTTCTGTTATATTACAGTGATTTCAAATAACATGGTCCATTCTATCAGGGTTTTTCAGGCATAGGTTGGCCAGAGCAATAAGTATCAAGCCATTCAGTTCACTTCAGAGAGCACTGATTGGAAACATGAGACATTGATTTGCGTGCCAAACAGAAGTAAAAGTGAGTAAGACAGAGTCCCTGACTTCAAAGAGCATTGCTTGTCTGAAAGTTGAGTTCTCTAAGGAAGACAGGAAATTGCCAGTATACTTTTACATTAATAGCTTCAAATTCTAGGCTCTAGGGGAAATCTTTTTTTCTACTTTTCTTCCTTATAATGAGAAATGGGGATTAAAATGCTACCTGATGTTCTAGAACACTGTCTACCATTCCTCATATCCTAAAAATTCTGGGCAGAATTGAATTGGAAAAGTCCTTTCAGCACCCATTATCTCTTGAGTTTAAATCCAAAATCTTTGCCAATCCCTTCTAGGGCACTAACTGGAAGATCTCTTATCTATCTCTCCAGCTTCATCTCTCTCTGGGTATTAATACATTTGTCTTCAGCCACACTCGTCTCTTGGTCTTCCTCAAACATACCAAAGGGCTCACGACCTTTGGCTTTGCTGCTTCCCTCTGCCTGGAAGTTTTCTTCATATAACTGACTTCTTCATCAGTCAGTTTTGTTCTGATATGACATTTCTTCAAGGAGCCTTTCTCTGACCATTTTTTTTTTTTTTTCTAAAATAACCTTCCTCAAGCCCTGTTTCTCTCTAACCTTTTAAATATTCTTTACAGGATTTATTTCTTCCTTTTAAATCTTCTCCACAGGATTTATTACTACTTAATTCCTTTGTTTCCTGTCCCCTCTACTGGAGTCCAAGGTTCCTGATGAAAAGGGCTCTGTCTTATCCAGGCCACAAGGAAGTAGTCGTCGTCTCATGTAGGGTGCTAGGTAAGTGGTTGCTACATTAATGAATGCTTTGTTCATCCCTTCACTGGTTGAGGGGTTCTGGATAAGTCAGTTTACATCTTTTAATCATAGTTTCCTCTTTCATGAGATTTTTACCTAGATTTAATAAGATAATGCCTATGAGAAAATAATGAAAGTTGTTAAATATCACACAGATATTAAGTAAGTATTGTTATTTTTCCTTCTGAGGTTAACTGGGCCTCTAAACAGCTATCAAAATTCCTTAGATTCAGAGTAGAAAACACCAGCGTCTGCTTTGCACAGCAAAAATGAGTCTCTGCACTTCAGCCAGCAAATGGAGGTATTGTGGGAGGCATGCCGTAGGATTTCCCACCTCTATACAACCACAGTGTTGAGTCCAAAGAAAAAACAAACTAGAATGTTGTAAGACTCATCCCCAAGGATGCCACGGTCTTTTGTGACTGTGTCTGTTGGAAAGGCAAAATCTCTAATGGCATTCCCATATACCAGTCTCAATTACTTCTTGTCTACAAAAGTATTTTGTATTTAGCTACTGTTTTTGTCAACTTAGTCATTATTCAGCTTCTGAAGGGTGCATGTAAGAAAACTGAAAATGAAAGGCAGTCAGCTCCTACTTTCTTAGATAATGACAATAATCATGTGGTAAATTGGTATATTCTTCAAGGAAATATGTAGGGAGATTCATTTTAAGCAACCTACCTGTATTAAATAGGATCTACTTAAAATAATCATACAGCTCAGATGGTCATGACATAGGCATACTAAGAGTTACATAGAAATACTTCAAAATAAGGGTAGCCGAATTCTGCTTTTAAATCTCAACAATGTTCATATAATACATAGGAAAGAAAATAAGGGAGTAAATTATTAGCTGACAGTGCATATTAAATGCAAAGTCACTAAAATCTTTTCATTTACTTAAACTGATGGTATTACAAGCCACGTGCTAATAAACAGAGGAGAAGCAGCTTGCTGTGTATAGTCACTCCTTAGTAAGGTTAACAAACTACATTAACCATTCACTCATCTGTAACTCATAATTAATCACTCCTCGAAAATTACATTGTATAATAAATGAGGACAGACATGATTCATTAAAACTTCTAATTAATTCTATTTAATACTATTTCATAGTTCATTGATAAGTGCTGAGAGAAAGATTACACTGTAGGATATTTGATGCATTACTGCTGAAGAAGTAAATAGGGGGAACATTATCTAAAATGAAACATGAATACTTGTAAATGAAAATGTCAGATGTTTATCACCACAGAGCCTAGTTCTGTACTCAAGGGTTTCTTGGCATCACCAGTGGAAAACTCCATTTTCAGAGCTGAATCAATTGGTTGTAAAAGCTTTTCTGAGTTTAACCTTGATACTCAGCATCTCGGACTGGAAAAGAGGGCTGAGACCATTTGTTTTTCTAATAACTGTCCATGTGCCTGTTTGAGGGCTAATGGCAGGACTCTTGTTAAGCAAGTATTTCCACATTTGGAAAAAGATAATTTACATAAGATAAGTGCTTAACAGGCAATTATGGTTTAGGGTCGTTTAACTGCAGTGTGTATTTGTGTTTATGCACGTGTGTGTCTGTGTGTGTTAAACTAGGTATTAATACAGCAAGGACATTAGAGTCAAGAAAATCCCTGTGCATTAACTATAATGTACTATTTTCAGAGAAGGCTGTAAAGTATATAGTTTATAGCCTAGGCTGAGGAGAAGATAATCACTGCTAATAAGTGAATAATGTATTGGGTTGGCCAAAAGTTCACTTGAGCTTTTCCATAAGATGGTACAGAAAAACCTGAACAAACTTTTTGGCCAACCCAATATATTAGAAAATAAATTGTGGAATAATGCATTATTAATTTTTCTTTTGCTTTACCAGTTATATAATATGCCTTAAAAATGGGTAATAGTGGCTTCATGGTGTCGGTAGAGAGAACTCTTAATGACAGACAATATTCACAAAGCAGACACCTAGTAAAAGCTGTATCCTGAATTCATAAATAACTTCTACAACTCAATAATAAGAAGACAATCAACTCAATAATTTGAACAGACATATAAAAGGAGATGTACAAATGGTGAATAAATATATAAAAATATATTCAACATTATCAATCATTGAGGAAATGATAAAACCATACTAGAACAATATATACTCATTAAACTTGTGAATATTTAAAAGGCTGATAACACTGAGTGCTGGCAAAGATGTGTAGCAGCTGAAATGCTCATATATCACTGATGGAGTATAAAATGGAAAATCACCTTGGAAAAAATTTTGACAGTTTATGAAAAACAAACATACATCTACCATACAACCCAGCTATTCTTCTCCTAGGTATTTACAGAAGAGTAATAAAATTTTGTTTACACAAATACTTGTATGTAAGTGTGCAGGGAAGCTTCATTAACAATGGCCTCAAATTATAAACAAACCAAATACCCATCAACAATCAAAAGGATAAACTAAATGCAGTATATTCATACAATGGAATACCACTCAACAGGAAAAAACAAAAAACAAAACTGTCAACATGGGTGGAAAAAGTTGGAAACAAAATCCTCAGAGTATATGAAAATCTAGAAAATGTAAATTAATCTAGTGTGACAAATAGTAGACAAAATATTGCCTAGAGCTGCGAGCTAAGGGAAAAGTGAATTATACATGAGCCTGAGGAATTTTGGGGAGGTAAAATAAGTGGTTTGTATTATGATAATGGTAACAGTTCATTGGTGTAACTGTCAAAACTCATGAAATTTTATTCTTTAAATGGATACAGTTTATTGTAAGTTAATTATGTTTTAAATAAAGTTGAATTTTTAAAATGGTTTATAAATTTGGTTGATACATCTCCCACTCAAAATAACAGGACTTTTTAGTAAAACAGTTACTTTGAAGCTTCAACTAAATTCTATCTACGTAAGTGGCAGGTAGGATGGAGAAGGATAGTGCTTTAGGAGCAATAGCCAGTTTTAAAGCATACATTGTTCATTTCTGGTCCTGAACAGGTGGGCATCAGCATGTTTCATTCTGCAGGAAAGGTGATCTGCAACTTTTCCTCAAGGTAACTGACTTGAAAATGCTGAAGTCCATGTGCCTCCAAATGTTATCCTTTCCTGAGTTTAAGGAGGAACTGGTTGAAGGAGTCACTGCATGTAATCCAAAGAATGGCAGTTTAGGTATTAGATCTGCATTTTTGTGCCTGCTTCTGCCTGTGAAAAGCTGTGTTATTTCAAGCTCTGACATCTTTGGACACATTTCTCATCAGAAGAGAAAGGGCTGAGCTAGTTGTTTTTGGAGGCCCAAGGACTGTGTTATTTAATTTATATGCAGAGTACATCCTGAGAAATGCTGGGCTGGAGGAAGCACAAGCTGGAATCAAGATTTCTGGAAGAAATATCAATAACCTCAGATATGCAGATGACACTACCCTTATGGCAGAAAGTGAAGAACTAAAGAGCCTCTTGATGAAAATGAAAGAGGAGAGTGAAAAAGTTGGCTCAATATTCAGAAAACTAAGATCATGGCATCTGGTCCCATCACTTCATGTCAAATAGATGTGGCAACAGTGGCTGATTTTATTTTTCTGGGCTCCAAAATCACTGGAGATGGTGACTGCAGCCATGAAATTAAAAGACCCTTACTCCTTGGAAGGAAAGTTATGACCAACCTAGACAGCATATTAAAAAGCAGAGACATTACTTTGTTAACAAAGGTCCATCTAGTCAAGGCTATGGTTTTTCCAGTGGTCATGTATGGATGTGAGAGTTGGACTATAAAGAAAGCTGAGTGCCGAAGAATTGATGCTTTTGAACTGTGGTGTTGGAGAAGACTCTTGAGAGTCCCTTGGACTGCAAGGAAATCCAAC
>NW_011494802.1:2153309-2155654 GCF_000754665.1 Bison bison bison
TTTCCAGTGGTCATGTATGGATGTGAGAGTTGGACTATAAAGAAAGCTGAGTGCCGAAGAATTGATGCTTTTGAACTGTGGTGTTGGAGAAGACTCTTGAGAGTCCCTTGGACTGCAAGGAAATCCAACCAGTGCATCCTGAAGGAGATCAGTCCTGAGTGTTCATTGGAAGGACTGATGCTGAAGCTGAAACTCCAATACTTTGGCCACCTGATGCAAAAAGCTGACTCATTTGAAAAGACCCTGATGTTGGGAAGGATTGAAGGCAGGAGAAGGGGATGACAGAGGATGAGAAGGTTAGATGGCATCACTGACTCAATGGACATGAGTTTGGGTAAACTCTGGGAGCTGGTGATGGACAGGGAGGCCTGGTGTGCTGCAGTTTATGGGATTGCAAAGAGTCAGACACAACTGAGTAACTGAACTGAACTGATTGTTGCAAAAACATTAAAAAAAATTAATCACAGCACTTGATTCTTTCTAGCCAATGTTATACACCTCAAAACAGGGACAAACTCATTAAAATATTTGTTTCATTAATATTTTTTATTGTTGGAATAATGCACTGTTTCAATGAATATCACTTATAATAATACTATCAAGTTTAATTAATACTTTCCTAGAGGAAAAGCTGTCAGCCTCAGAGCTCTTCAGTGGTTTACTCTAAAGAACACTTTAAAGGCAGATCTTTGCAATTCTCAAAACCAGAGTTAGTGCTTTTGAAAGACTAGTATGCTGCTGCTGCTGCTAAGTCGCTTCAGTCGTGTCCAACTCTGTGTGAGCCACCAGGCTCTCCCATCCCTGGGATTCTCCAGGCAAGAACACTGGAGTGGGTTGCCATTTCCTTCTCCAATGCATGAAAGTGAAAAGTGAAAGTGAAGTCGCTCAGTCGTGCCCGACTCTTAGCGACCCCATGGACTGCGGCCCACCAGGCTCCTCCATCCATGGGATTTTCCAGGCAAGAGTACTGGAGTGGGGTGCCAGTATAAACGTGTATTAAAAAGAAGTAAATCTTATATGATGCTGAATTATTAAGTTGACCTATGTTTCTCTTCTTATAGAATTGACCTTTTAGTGGTCTGGATTATCCACTCATTTTTAATTAAGTTTCCATATGGCAAATTGAAACTGACCCTGTTACAATTAGAAAACTACACGGAAGGAAGGGGGCCATAAATATTGTGAGATAAATTATATTTTGTTCATTATGTACTTAGACTTACAGAGCCAGTAAAAAAAAAAAAGGAAGAAAGAAAAGGAAGAAGAAAGAAATGAAGAGTTGTTACAATACACTGGATAAAACAGCCAATAAGTTAATTGATCATATAATTATATACTCCTCTCATATCAAAGTCTTATTTGTTCCAGTTTCATGGGCAATTGAAGTAATTTCCCTATGTAGGTTGTGAAGATATTTTATTTAGGTGTTTAGTAAGTATTTTAACAAGTTTAAATTGTTATTAAGAGGCAACAAAGTAGGAAAAAAACATGCCTCAAAGGAAGTCATTTGGCTTTTCAATTGGGTTCTGCAATTTACTAACCTGGGCAAGTCACTTATCCTTTCTGCACCTCAGTCTTCTTATCTCTCAAGTAGGAGTGATACTACTTATGTTTCTGGGGAGTCATCAGGATTAAAGGATGCAATATATGTGATAGCCTGTAAAACTAATATATTGATATTAACTTTTGCATCTAATAAAATAATTACTCACATTGCTTCATAGGTTTCTGCTGGATGGAGGAGCCTGGTGGGCCGCAGTCCATGGGGTCGCTAAGAGTCGGGCACGACTGAGCGACTTCACTTTCACTTTTCACTTTCATGCATTGGAGAAGGAAATGGCAACCCACTCCAGTGTTCTTGCCTGGAGAATCCCAGGGATGGGAGAGCCTGGTGGCTCACACAGAGTTGGACACGACTGAAGCGACTTAGCAGCAGCAGCAGCATACTAGTCTTTCAAAAGCACTAACTCTGGTTTTGAGAATTGCAAAGATCTGCCTTTAAAGTGTTCTTTAGAGTAAACCACTGAAGAGCTCTGAGGCTGACAGCTTTTCCTCTAGGAAAGTATTAATTAAACTTGATAGTATTATTATAAGTGATATTCATTGAAACAGTGCATTATTCCAACAATAAAAAATATTAATGAAACAAATATTTTTCGATGATCCAGCAAATGTTGGCAATTTGATCTCTGGTTCCTCTGCCTTTTCTAAAACCAGCTTGAACATCAGGAAGTTCACGGTTCACATATTGCTGAAGCCTGGCTTGGAGAATTTTGAGCATTACTTTACTAGCATGTGAGATGAGTGCAATTGTGTGGTAGTTTGAACATTCTTTGGCATTGCCT
>NW_011494802.1:2155754-2166455 GCF_000754665.1 Bison bison bison
GAGAATTTTGAGCATTACTTTACTAGCATGTGAGATGAGTGCAATTGTGTGGTAGTTTGAACATTCTTTGGCATTGCCTTTCTTTGGGATTGGGATGAAAACTGACCTTTTCCAGTCCTGTGGCCACTGCTGAGTTTTCCAAATTTGCTGGCATATTGAGTGCAGCACTTTCACAGCATCATCTTTCAGGATTTGAAATAGCTCAACTGGAATTCCATCACCTCCACTAGCTTTGTTCATATTGATGCTTCCTAAGGCCCACTTGACTTTGCATTAGAGGATGTCTGGTTCTAAGTGATTTCAAAGAAACAACCTAACTTCACATCTCAAAGAATTAGAGATTGAAGAACAAACTAAGCCCAAAGTTATTGGAAAGAAGTAAATAAAATGAAATAAATGAGCAGAGACTAGATAGATGATGGAAAAAGTCAATAAAAGCAAGAGCTGTTTTTTGAAAAGATATATAAAATTGACAGTCTTTTAGCTAGACTAACAAACACTCAAAAAATTCAGAAATGAAAGAGGAAACATGACAACTAATACCACAGAAATATTAAGGATCATAAGAAACTACTATAAAAATTATATGCCAACAAATTACCAGTAAGGAGATTGAATCAGGAATCAAAAACCTCCAAACAAAGAAAAGTCTTGGGGTTTCACTGATGATTTCAACTAAACATTTAATTAACAATTAATACCAATCTTCTCAAACTCTTCGAAAAAACACAACAGGAGGAAACACTTCCAAACTCATTTTACAAGGCCAGCATTGCCCTGATGCAAGCCAGACAAAGGACACTAGAAGTAAAGAAAACAATAGGCCAATATTCCCAATGAATTAGATGCAAAAACTCTCAACAAAGTATTAACAAATCAAATTCAACAATACATTCAAAGGAAAACACAACATGACTAAGTGAAAATTTATTATGCAAGAATGATTCAGTATATGCAAATCAATAAATATGATACACCACATGAACAAAATGAACACAAAAATATTATCCAAATAGATGCAGAAAAGCATGTAACAAAATTCAATATCCATCTATAATACAAAGTCCCAACATATTGTGTTTAGGAGAAATGCTGTTGTTTAGTCGCTAAGTCATGTCCAACTCATTTGCAATCCCATGGACTGTTGCCCACCAGACTCTCCTGTCCATGGGATTTTCTAGGCAAGAATACTAGAGTGGGTTGCCATTTCCTTTTCCAAAGGATCTTCCTGACCCAGGGATTGAATCTGTATGTCCTTCTTGGAGGCAGATACTTTATCAACTGAGCCATGAGGGAAGCCATAGAAGAAACGTACCTCACTATAACAAAGGCCATATATGATAAGCCCACAGCTAAAATCATATTCAATGAAAAGCTGAAAGTTTTTCCTTTATGATCAGAAATAAGGATACCCATTCTCATCACTTTTATTCAATATAATGATGGAAGTCCTAGCCAGAGCAATTAGACAAGAAAAAGAAATAAAAAAAATTTTGAAACAGAAGGGAATAAGCAACATTATCTATGCTTGCTGATGATGTGTTGTATATAGAAAATCTTAAAGACTCCACCAAAATTTGTTGAAATGATAAGTGAATTAAGTATAGCTATGGGATACGAAATTAATATACAAAAACCAGTTGCATTTCGATACAGTAATGACAAACTATCAGAAAAAGAAATTAAGAAAACAATCCCACTTACAATAGCATCAAAAATAATAAAATACTTAGAGGTAAATTTAACCAAGGAGGTGAAAGGTCTGTACACTGAAAGTATAAAACATTGATAAAAAGAAATTGATGAAGACATAAGTAAATGGAATGCTATTCACATTCATAAATTAGAAAACTAATACTGTTAAAGTATCCACACAACCCAAAGAAATCTACAGATTCAATACAATTCCTACCAAAATTCTAATGGAATATTTCATAGGTAGGAAAAATAATCCTAAAATTGGTATAAAATCACACAAAAAATAGCCCCAATAGAAAAAAAAACAATCCCGAGAAAGAATAAAGCTGTAGACATCACAGTTCCTTCCCTCAAATTATATTACAAAGCTATGGTACACAAAATAGTATGGTGCTGACATAAAACCAGACACAAAGATCAATGAAACAGAATAGAGAGTCCAGAAATAAACCCATGCATATATAGTCATTTAATTTTTAACAAAGACACCAAGAATATGCAATGTGGAAAGGAGAGTTTCTTCAATAAATGATTCAAGAAAATTGGATATTCATATGTAAAAGAAGGAAACTTCACCCTTATCTTATACAATAAACAAAAACCAATTCAAAATAAAGATTTGAACAAGGACCTGAAATTATAAAAGTCCTAGAAGAAAACATGGGAAGTAAATTCCTTGACATTAGTCTTGGTAATAATTTACTGGATCTGGCAGCAAAAGCAAAAATACACCAGTGGGACTACATAAAACTAAAGAGCTTCAGCACAGAAAAGAAAACCATGAACAAAATGAAAAGGCAATCTGTAGAATTAGTAAAAATGTTTGCAAACCACGTATCTAATATGGGGTTAATATCCAAACTATATAAGGAACTCATATTAACAAGAGCACAAAAAGCAAATAACCCAATTAAAATAGACAAGGACTTGATATGTTTCCAAAGAAGACATAAGAATGGCCAAGCAGAAATGTGCTCAATATCAGTAATCACCAGAGAAATGTGACTCAAAACCACAGAAGATATCCCCTTATACTTATTAGGGAATCTATTATAAAAAATGCAACAGATAATAAACGTTGCAAGAATATGAAGAAAAGGGAACCCTTGTATATTACTGTTGGGAAAGTAAATTGATACAGTCACTATGGAAAACAGTAGGGAGTTTCCTCAAAAAATTAAAAATAGAACTTCCAATGTGATCCAGCAATGTCACTTCTGCATCCAAAGGAAACAAATTTATTATCTCAAAGAAATATCTGAATTCCCATGTTCACCGCATCTTTATTCACATTAACCATGCATGGAAACAACCTGTTTGTTAATGTATAAATGAATACAGAAACTGTGGTGTGTGTATGTATACAATGGAATTCAGCCTTAAGGAGAGAAAACTTTCCATTAGCTATGACATAGGTGAAACTTGAGGGCATTATGCTAAATGAATTAAGCCAGAGAGAGAAAGAAAAATACTGCATAGTACCACTTATATGTGAAATCTTAAAAAATGGTGAACTCAGAAGCAGAGAGTAGAATGGTGGTTTCCATAGGTATGGGGTGAGGGATATGGGGAGAACTTGTTAAAAGGATACAAACTTCCTGTTATAAGATGAATAAGGTCTGATTGTCTAATGTATAATATGGTGAATATAGTTGATAACACCATGTTATATAATTGAGATTTGCTAAGAGAATAGAACTTAAGAGTTTTCAACACCACTAACAACAAAAGGTAAGAACAATAAAAAATAAAGTATTTGAAAAGTATCCCATAAAGACCAAATGTGGATAGTAGGTATTACTTAAGGGTGATGCCATGAACACATACCTGGGAAAATGGTATTATCTATTTAATTTTAGTCTAATTACCCTTCCCAGCCTGCAGCAGGATCAGACCAAATCTATGCTACTCTCAATTTCATCTTATCCTTTAGTACATTTGGGTAACAGCCTCAGAGGAAAAGTCTCCTCCTTTTCCCCATTTATCTCCCCTTCACCAGCTAGTCACAGGAATTTCACTACCCACTACAAACATGAATTTGACAGGCAGGTGTCCTGGGATGACAGAGGTGGGCAAGTGACCAGATCATGTTGATAATTACCCCATAATCAAAGGCTTCATTTAATGAAGCCACTGCAATCAGGCACTCTTGCTTTCTCTGTGTAAAATTCATAGATTTATACAGTCATAAAAAATGTAGATTTTGCAATGTCACAACACGAGAATTAGGAGACTATTACATGTATTTTGAAACATGACAATTTTCTCTTAAATAAAAAGGAAATTAACTGTCTATTTCATCAGCTGAATTTTTACAATTAGAATTTTGCAAGTAGCCTGCTAGAAAATTTGGGGGGATTTTTGGTTTAACTTCTCTGGGTTAGGTTTCAAGTATTTCCTTGAGCTAACAATTATAATTATCATTCTTCTTTTCAGCAAATGGTATATAACTAGTTGGGCCACTCACTAATTTATTGCCTTTCAGCTTCAAATTCCTTTGTTACCTGCTGTGTGACATTACTCCTTTGCAATGGGCACGATGGCACGATGATTTGTTTGTTAGTAGAGGTTAGTAGATGATGGTTTGTCAGTAGAGGGCAGAGGAGAGATAGTGAAAGAGGAAGTGACTCCTTGGTTTCATTGGTTTCTTAGTTTTCCTGTATGGCTTCCAGCGGCATATTTGATGGGGACCACCAGCATGCCCTACTCAACTGTGTACCTGAGGTGTGCAGGCCCTAGGAGAAATGAGACAGTAGCCCTGGCCCAGTGATCTCTATGCTGAGACTCTACCAAGGTGGACACTGCACTCCAGACTTCATGCCACCCAGACAATAAGCAGGGTCCTGATGCCTCAACTTGCTCTGTGGGCTCGCTCCCCAGTGTCAGTCAACCTGTACCCTAGAAGGTTGTTTCTCATGGCTCTTGCATACAATGTGTACATAGTTTCACACAATCTTGTAGGTAAGGAAGGCACCAATGCCTTAATTTCATCCACATAGCCATCTACCAGTCTTGGCCCATCTGTGCCCTGGACAAGTGTTTCCTGCTTGCTCAGTGATGCTGAACCAGCTTTGGCCTATGTATTCCAGTGAAATTCTTCATTATCCATCAGCAGCAACCATTCTTTTACCAACAAGGTCTGAATGCCAGACTTGGAGAGGATTACCCATCCCCCACTTCTGAGTTGGTTCTTTCCTTGGGCACTTGTGCTCAGCCTAGGACATTTTTCAGTTTTCTTTAACCCTTTATAGTTACACCCCTGCTGTTGTTCAGACACTCAGTTGTGTCCGACTTTGTGACCCCATGGACTGAAGCACGCCAGGCTTCCCTGTCCTTCATCATCTCCCAGAGCTTGCTCAAACTTATGTCCATTAAGTTGATGATGCCACCAAACCATCTCATCCTCTGTTGTCCCCTTCTCTTCCTGACTTCAATCTTTCCTAGCATCAGGGTCCTTTCTAATGAGTCAGTTCTTTGCATCAGGGGCCAAAGTATTAGACCTTGAGCATCAGTCCTTCCAAGTAATATTCAGGATTGATTTCCTTTAGGATTGACTGCTTTGACTAGGTGGACCTTTGCTGGTAAAGTAATGAAACAGAAGAGTTCAAAATTCAGTACTTGGGTGCAATCTCAAAAATGACAGAATTCTCTCTGTTCTTTTCCAAGGCAAACCATTCAACATCACAGTAATCCAAGTCTATGCCCCAACCACTAATGCCAAGGAAGCTGAAGCTGAATCGTTCTATGTAGACCTATAAGACCTTCAAGAACTAACACCAAAAAAAGATGTCCTTTTCATCATAGGGGGCTGGATGCAAAAGTAAAATCTCAAGAGATATCTGGAGTAACAGGAAAGTTTGGCTTTGGAGTACAAAATGAAGTAGGGCAAAACTAACAGAGTTTTGCCAAGAGAATACACTGGTCATAGCAAACACCCTCTTCCAATGACACAAGAGATGATTCTACACATGAACATCACCATATAGTCAATATAAAAATCAGATTGATTATATTCTTTGCAGCTGAAGATGCAGAAGCTCTAACAGTCAGCAAAAAAAGAGATTGGGAGCTGACTGTGGCTCAGATCATGAATTCCTTATTGCAAAATTCAGACTTAAATGGAAGAAAGTAGGGAAAACCGCTAGACCATGCATGTGTGACCTAAATCAAATCCCTTATGATTATACATTGTCAAAGTGGAAGTGACAAATAGATTCCAGGGATTATTTCTGATAGACACAGTGCCTGAAGAACTATGGATGGAGATTTGTGATGTTGTACAGGAGGAAGTGATCAAGACCATCCCCAAGAAAAAGAAATGCAAAAAGGCAAAATGGTTGTCTGAGGAGGCCTTACAAACAGCTGAGAAAAGAAGAGAGTGAAAAGCAAAGGAGAAAAGGAAAGATATAAGCATCTGAATGCAGAGCTTCAGAAAATAGCAAGGAGAGAAAAGAAAGCCTTCTTAAGAGGACAATGCAAAGAAATAGGAGAAAACAATATAATGGGAACAATAGAATAGAACAGAATAGAATAGAGATCAACAATAGAATAGATATCTCTTCAAGAAAATTAGAGATGCCAAGGGAATAGTTTATGCAAAGATGCACACAATAAAGGACAGAAATGCTATGGACCTAACAGAAGCAGAAGATATAAGAAGAGGTGGCAAGAATACACAGAAGAACCACACAAAAAAGATCGTAATGACTCAGATAACCGTGATGGCATGATCACTCAACTAAAGCCAGACATCCTGGAGTGTGAAGTCAAGTGGGCCTTAGAAAGCATCACTACGAACAAAGCTAGTGGAGGTGATAGAATTCCAGCTGAGCTATTTCAAACCCTAAAAGATGATGCTGTGAAAGTGCTGCACTCAATATGTCAGCAAATTTGGAAAACTCAGCAGTGGCCAGAGGATTGGGAAAGGTGTTTTCACTCCAATAAAAAAGAATTGGGATGCCAAAGAATCCAATTTCATTCCAATGCCAAAGAATGTTCAAATTATTACACAATTACACTCATTTCACATGCTAGCAAAGTAACGCTCAAAATTCTCCAAGCTAGCCTTCAACAATATGTGAACCAAGAAGTTCCAGATGTTCAAGCTAGATTTAGAAAAGGCAGAGGATCCAGAGATCAAATTGCCAACATTTATTGGTTCATAGAGAAAGCAAGAGAATTCCAGAAAAACATCTACTTTTGCTTCATTGACTACACTAAAGCCTTTTGACTGTGTGAATCACAACAAACTGTGGAAAATTCTTCAAGAGATGGGAATAGTAGACCACCTTACCTTCCTCCTGAGATACCTGTATGCAGGTCAAGAAGCAACAGTTAGAACCAGACATGGAACAACAGACTTGTTCCAAATTGGGAAAGGAGTACACCAAGCCTGTATATTGTCACTCTGCATTTAACTTATATGCAGAGTACATTATGTGAAATGCCAGGCTGGATGAAGCACAAGCTGGAATCAAGATTGCCGGGAAAAACATCAATAACCTCAGATACGCAGATGATACCACCCTTATGGCAGAAAGTGAAGAGAAACTAATGAGCCTCTTGCTGCTGCTGCTGAGTCACGTCAGTCGTGTCCGACTCTGTGCGACCCCACAGATGGCAGCCTACCAGGCTCCCCCGTCCCTGGGATTCTCCAGGCAAGAACACTGGAGTGGGTTGCCATTTCCTTCTCCAATGCATGAAAGTGAAAAGTGAAAGTGAGGTCGCTCAGTCGTGTCCGACCCTCAGCGACCCCATGGACTGCTGCCTTCCAGTCTCCTCCATCCATGGGATTTTCGGAGGCAAGAGTACTGGAGCGGGGTGCCATTGCCTTCTCCAATGAGCCTCTTAATGAAGGTGAAAAAGGAGAGTGAAAAAGCTGACTTAAAACTCAATATTCCCAAAATGAAGATCATGTCATCTGGTCCTATCACTTTATGGCAAATGGATGGGGAAACAATGGAAATAGTGACAGATTATTTTCTTGGGCTCCAAAATCACTGCAAATGGTAACTGCAGCCATGAAATTAAAAGATGCTAGATCCTTGGAAGAAAAGTTATGACAAACCTAGACAGTATATTAAAAAACAAGAGACATTACTTTGCCAATGCCCCTCTTACAAGTAACAACTACTTGTATTAAACTTGTCATGTTCAAATTACTGTGTGATTTCTGTCCTCTGTTTAGACTTTGAATGATATATAACTGGTAAGGAGAGTGGTCCTAGGATAAAGACTTACAAAGATGTGATCTGACGTGATTTGGGGATTAGGGGTGTTTGTGCCCTTTGGCTTAAGTACTGTGCTGAACTCTTTGCCAACAGGAAATAGGATAACAGTAACCCAAGGTATGCAGGGATATCATAGTGAATCAAACCATCAGCAGTGTTAGATTGTGATGAAGTATGTGTTGCAGCAAATGCCTTGAGATCCCAAGGGATTAGTCCATGTAACGATTACAACAGTAATGACAACTTCAAGAACTCTGGTGTGGGGTGGATATTTTTAAGGGCACTTGAGTACACACAGAAAGAACATAGGAATCTTATGTCCCTTAGTATTCAACTCAAGTCATAGTTTGAGAAACAGAGTTTCTATGATAGCCTTAAATATCCTGTAACTTCTTGTAGCCTCAGAGTTAATATTGCTTAAAATCAAATACAAAATGTAGTTGCACAGATTGTTGAATTACAACAGTTTTATTCAGAATCTTGTAAGGCTTCATAGGTGAAAGATAGAATATAAATTGTAAAATAATGAGACCCTGAATCTTGGAATGAGGCTATATTGTTGGATTCAGAAAAAGCTGGTACTTTTGACCGGGGGGTTGTCCTGAGCTTTTCTTACTAGTAGAAATAGCTTAATTCCTCAATGTCTGAGGAAAGTAGCTTTACTTTGCATGAAAAGCCTCTACAAATCTCATGGGGGAAATATGTCTTATTCTCTTCAAGACACACCACAACCACCCCCTGTGGCTACCAGGCCTGTGTGGTTGCTGCTGTTGTTTAGTTGCTAAGCCATGTCTGACTCTTTTACAACCCCATGGACTGTAGCCCACCAGGCTCCTCTGTCCACGGGATTTCCCACGCAAGAATACTGGAATGGGTTGCCATGCCCACCTCAGGGGATCTTTCCAACCCAGGGATCTAACCTGAGTCTCCTGTATTGGCAGGCAGATTCTTTACCACCAGGGAGACTAACCAGACATATAGCCAGAGTCAAATATCACCAGGATATAGGGGGCAGGAACTCACTATTGACCCAGGAAGAGACATTTTACTTACCAAAAAGAATTTTAAGACTTTCCTAATATGTATTAGAAAATTAAAAGATGCTTGCTCCTTGGAAGGAAAGCTGTGACAAACCTAGACAGCATATTAAAAAGCAGAGACCCCATTTTGCCAACAAAGGTTCATGTAATTGAAGCTATAGTCTTTCCAGTAGTCATGTACAGATGTGAAAGTTGGACCATAAAGAAGGCTGACTGCCTATGAATTAATGCTTTGGAACTGTGGTGCTGGAGAAGATTTTTGAGAGTCTTGGACTGCAAGGAGATCAAACCAGTCAATCCCAAATGGAATCAACCCTGAATATTCATTGGAAGGACAGATGCTGAAGCTGAAGCTCCAATACTTTGGCCACCTGATGTAAAGAGCCATCACTTTGGAAAAGACCCTGATGCTGGGAAAGGTTGAAGGCAAAAGGAGAAGGGGGTGGCAGAGGATGAGATGGTTAGATCTTAGATGGTTAGCATCACTGACTCAATGGACATGAGTTTGAGCAAACTCTGGGAGTTAGTGGACAGGGTAGCCTGAAATGCTGCAGTCCACAGAGTTGAAGAGCTGGACATGGCTTAGTGACCGAACAAAACAACAAAATATGTATCAGCAGAAAACTGTACAAAATGTGTGGAAATGGAATCTAAGGGTCTTACACCAAAGACGACAGAATATAACCCAAGATTAGGATGAATTTTTTTGGATATAGTATATTTAGTAGAGATTTTGTGTTTAATGTTTTAGTTCATGCAGCTGTAAGGTAGCTATAAAAGATAATTAGTTGATAGGCAAAAAATTGGATTCCATGACAAACCTCTGGTTACAGAAATTGAGATTGCAGACCTTCCCTATCATGTTATACATGTTATAGAAGAGAAAATCCTAAAGGCTTTGGAGAGAATCCCAACAGCAGGTTGACTTCGTCATGTGTGATCTGTACCTTTAATTCAGTTCACTCACTCACTTGTGTCCGACTCTTTGGACCCCATGAATCGCAGCACGCCAGGCCTTCCTGTCCGTCACCATCTCCCGGAGTTCACTCAAACTCAGGTTCATCAAGTCGGTGATGCCATCCAGCCATCACATCCCCTGTCATCCCCTTTTCCTCCTGCCCCCAATCCCTCCCAGCATCAGAGTCTTTTCCAGTGAGTCAACTCTTCGCATGAGGTGGCCAAAGTACTGGAGTTTCAGCTTTCGCATCATTCCTTCCAAAGAACACCCAGGGCTGATCTCCTTTAGAATGGACTGGTCCAACACCACAGTTCAAAAGCATCAATTCTTCGGTGCTCAGCTTTCTTCACAGTCCAACTCTCATATCCATACATGACCACAGGAAAAACCATAGACTTGACTAGATGGACCTTTGTTGGCAAAGTAATGTCTCTGCTTTTGAATATGCCATCTAGGTTGGTCATAACTTTTTTTCCAAGGAGTAAGCCTCTTTTAATTTCATGGCTGCAATCACCATCTGCAGTGATTTTGGAGCCCCCCAAAATAAAGTCTGACACTGTTTCCACTGTTTCCCCATCTATTTCCCATGAAATGATGGGACCAGATGCCATGATCTTAGTTTTCTTAATGTTGAGATTTAAGCCAACTTTTTCACTCTCCTCTTTCACTTTCATCAAGAGCCTTTTTAGTTCCTCTTCACTTTATGCCATAAGGGTGGTGTCATCTACATATCTGAGGCTGTATTGATATTTCTCCTAGCAATCTTGATTCCAGC
>NW_011494802.1:2166555-2167077 GCF_000754665.1 Bison bison bison
TTGATTCCAGCTTGTGCTTCTTCCAGCCCAGCGTTTCTCATGATGTACTCTGCATAGAAGTTAAATAAGCAGGGTGACAGTATACAGCCTTAACATACTTTTCCTATTTGGAACCAGTCTGTTGTTCCATGTCCAGTTCTAACTGTTACTTCCTGACCTGCATATAGGTTTCTCAAGAGGCAGGTCAGGTGGTCTGGTATTCCCATCTCTTGATGAATTTTCCACAGTTCATTGTGATCCACATCGTCAAAGGCTTTGGCATAGTCAATAAAGCATAAATAGATGTTTTTATGGAACTCTCTTGCTTTTTCCATGATCCAGCGGATGTTGGAAATTTGATTTCTGGTTCCTCTGCCTTTTCTAAAACCAGCTTGAACATCTGGAAGTTCACAGTTCATGTATTGCTGAAGCCTGGCTTGGAGAATTTTGAGCATTACTTTACTAGCGTGTGAGATGAGTGCAATTGTGTGATAGTTTGAGCATTCTTTGGCATTGCCTTTCTTTGGGATTGGAATGAAAACT
>NW_011494802.1:2167264-2170781 GCF_000754665.1 Bison bison bison
CTGCTGAGGTTTCCAAATTTGCTGGCATATTGAGTGCAGCACTTTCACAGCATTATCTTTCAGGATTTGAAATAGCTCAACTGGAATTCCATCACCTCCACTAGCTTAGTTCGTAGTGATGTTTTCTAAGGCCCTCTTGACTTCACATTCCAGGATGTCTGGCTCTAGGTCAGTGATCACACCATCGTGATTATCTGAGTCATGAAGATCGTTTTTGTACAGTTCTTCTGTGTATTTGTGCCACCTCTTCTTAATATTTTCTGCTTCTGTTAGGTCCATACCATTTCTGTCCTTTATTGAGCCCATCTTTGCATGAAAAGTTCCCTTGGTATTTCTAATTTTCTTGAAGACACCTCTAGTCTTTCCCATTCTGTTGTTTTCCTCTATTTCTTTGCATTGATTGCTGAGGAAGGCTTTCTTGTCTCTTCTTGCTATTCTTTGGAACTCTGCATTCAGATGCTTATATCTTTCCTTTTCTCCTTTGCTTTTTGCTTCTCTTCTTTCCACAGCTATTTGTGAGGCCTCCCCAGACAGCCATTGTGCTTTTTTGCATTTCTTTTCCATGGGGATGGTCTTGATCCCTGTCTTCTCTACAGTGTCATGAACCTCTGTCCATAGTTCATCAGACACTCTATCTATCAGATCTAGTCCCTTAAATCTATTTCTCCCTTCCACTATATAATCATAAGGGATTCAATTTAGGTCATACCTGAATGGTCTAGTGGTTTTCCCTACTTTCTTCAATTTAAGTCTGAATTTGGCAATAAGGAGCTCATGATCTGAGTCACAGTCAGCTCCTGGTCTTGTTTTTGCTGACTGTATAGAGCTTCTCCATCTTTGACTGCAAAGAATACAATCAATCTGATTTCGGTGTTGACCATCTGCTCATATCCATGTGTAGAGTCTTCTCTTGTATTGTTGAAAGAGGGTGTTTTCTATGACCAGTGTGTTCTCTTGGCAAAATTCTATTAGCCTTTGCCCTGCTTCATTCCGTTTCCAAGGCCAAATTTGCCTGTTACTCCAGGTGTTTCTTGACTTTGTACTTTTGCATTCCAGTCTCCTATAATGAAAAGGAAATCTTTTTTGGGTGTTAGTTCTAAAAGGTCTTGTAGGTATTCATAGAACCATTCAACTTCAGCTTCTTCAGCGTTATTGTTTGGAGCATAGACTTGGATTACAAGAGGGCATCAGAAGGCAGATACACTGACCATAATCACAGAAAACTAGTCAATATAATCACACTAGGACCACAGCCTTGTCTAACTCAATGATCTGTACCTTACCCCCTCCCAAGTATCAACCCTGAGAAAGCTCAGAAGGCACTTCCTTCACTAACTAAAGCATTTGGGAATGCATTAGTGGAAGGAGCACTGGAAACATTCCATGTCTACTTTCTTTGGCGACTAGGTGCATCTGTGTAAGTAGGCTCCTGATTTCAATGGGGATAAGGAGGACCCAGAGTAGGAGAGGCCAAAGCAGTTCCTAATCACTAGAGAGAAGGTGGCACATCTACCATAAGGAGCAGCAAAAAATGTCAGTAATCAGAATTTTTTAGCCTGCAGAGATACTTGGCAGAGGATAATTGATAACAATGTTTATAGAAACAACACTAGATGAGCAGCCTATTAGAGTATTGCTGGATACATAAAAGAGGAAAATGATTTCTCAAAGCCAAAAACCTGATCTGTGGACAGACAAAATAGGCACAGATTGAGAAGATATTTGTGCTCCACATGAATATTCATTACGGTAGACAGGATTCCAAGTAACCAGGTGGATAAAATTATATTCTCAGTAGACATCAGTCAACCTTTAGTCATAGTCACCTAGTGCTTGTTCAGTGGACCAAAGTGGCCAAAGTGACAGGGATGTAAGCTATGCACAGGCTCACAAATAAATGGGTTTTCCTTCACCAAGGAAAGTCACTGCATGACATGGCTCGTGCAGTGCCGAGTGTCTAATTTATCAAAAGCAGTTCACATTCCATTCAAAAAAGACACGAATGGAGGTCCCATCTAAACCTAGTCCCTCAGCTTAGATGTTAAGTGGAGTCAGTTATAGAAAATGCTTCTCTCTCTGAGTTTGAAGCAGTAGAAATTTTTAAGCTCTCTAAGTGATTCTACTTGGAAGCCAAGGTTGAGAAAAACTATGTCAGTAAACTCCAGTTCAGTTCAGTCGCTCAGTCATGTCCGACTCTTTGCGACCCCATGAATTGCAGCACGCCAGGCCTCCCTGTCCATCACCAACTCCCGGAGTTCACTCAGACTCACGTCCATTGAGTCAGTGATGCCATCTAGCCATCTCATCCTCTGTCGTCCCCTTCTCCTCTTGCCCCCAATCCCTCCCAGCATCAGAGTCTTTTCCAATGAGTCAACTCTTCGCATGAGGTGGCCAAAGTACTGGAGTTTCAGTTTTAGCATCATTCCCTCCAAAGAAATCCCAGGGCTGATCTCCTTCAGAATGGACTGGTTGGATCTCCAGTACAAGAATATAATCCAGTCTTTTTTTTTTTTTTTGCTTCTGGCAAAATAAGACTCTTAACAATTGAAAATCTCTATTGTTTCAAAGCAAATTTAAGTCAATATAGAGCAAGATTTAAATTAATCAGAGATTTAAATACACATTGATAGATTTTACCACTAATTCTGCCTTATCAATTACTGCTTAACTTTGACTTCCTATTCTTAAGCAAATTTTTACTATTTAGAATCTTTGCAGCTTTGGGGCATTCATAAGACCAACTGACTAACCTGAGAACCCCTTATTTGTGTTTGCTTTGTAATAAACAGGTTGAACAAAGATTTAAAGCCTAGAGTGGGATACAATGCAGCTGCTGGTGTTGTGAATTTTTGATGACGTCCTCAAGCCTCAAGCCTCAAGCCTCAAATCACCTCAAGGTGATTAAGCCACAGAGGCTGCCTGCCTGGGTGTGAATCAAAATTCTGGCCCACTTATATAGGATCATCTTATAGCCTTGTGAGGAGAAGGCAGTGGCAACCCACTCCAGTATTCTTGCCTGGAGAATCCCAGGGATGGAGGAGCCTGATGGGCTGCCGTCCATGGGGTCACACAGAGTTGGACACGACTGATGCGACTTAGCAGCAGCAGCAGCATAGCCTTGTGACCCTATAGAAAACAGATTAACCTCTCAGCTCTTCAATTTCCTTATCAGTGAAATGGGGCATGCCCTGAAGTGTGAGTCTAGTCCTGTGTGAGGCCCTGTGGACAAGCAGCTGGATGGGGTAAATTTGTCTGCCTCCCTGGACATCCACAGCCTGACTCACCACCTCCCACCCCTCCTATGTACTGGCTTAGAGGCCAGGCTCAGCCCATACTCATCAGACTTGCTGGGCCCACCTCCAGGCCAGCCCTTCCTTGGCGTTGTCCAGCCATCTTCACCATGAAGCAGAGGTCAGGCTGGGTCCCTGGCTGAGTGTACAGGGTGTGGCCCTTACTTGCTGCCCTGGGCCCTCAACTCTGGGCCTGTCACTCAAGACCACCATGCCCCATTCTCAGT
>NW_011494802.1:2170881-2173320 GCF_000754665.1 Bison bison bison
TTCTCAGTACTGCAATCTCTTCCACTGGAAACCATTTCCTCTCCAAAATGCCCCCACATCCTTTGAGAACCTTACTCAACCTTGAGGACCTTCTAGAACTTTGCTCCCTTCTCTGCAGTCTCTAAGTCAGTAGTACAGCCTTGCCCACCAGAGTGTCACATGTGTATCCCCAGCATTCCCCATGGGTCTGGGTCTCACTGCATCCCCAGAACCCACTGTCTGGCCCACCGAAGGGACCAAGAGACTGACAATGGATGGGTGGTCAGGTGGGTTCAGTGTCGCATCTACACCTGCAAATAATAGTAATAATCTCAAAGATTTGGGGGGGGCATAATAAATGGAATATTATAGGTAAAAAAGTTTTAAAAAGTACCTGGTACATATTAAGTGCTCACTGTTATTAGCTCATTAATTTTTAGAGAATTTCTTTTAAACACTGGTACACCTTTAAATCACTCCACTTCCCATCCCCTATTACTCTGTTAGGAACTGAGTTTTGCACCATGCTTGTGCCAGCCCTCACAATGCACTACTCACACACATAAACACAGTAAGGTCAATTCCAATATAATGAGAATATGCACCTTAAAAATGAAGTTTTATGTTAGCTTGCTCATGGAGTATCAGCTATAGCTTGAGTAGGGAAATCATGAAATGGAGCAAAATCTAGAGGGAAGGGCAAGTAAGAAAGATTTGGATAAGGAGAAAACCAAAAAGGGATGCAGAAAGGCTAAACACTTAATCTGCTTCAACCTTTGTCCAGTCACCTATGGAAGCTTTCCCTTGAAATAGTAAGTACAAAAGGAAGAAATATTAACCAAAACTGAAAAAACTGTGTCTCATTGATGCTGTAAGCTTTTGGGAAGAAACAAACATTGCAGTCATGGCTAAGCAAATCTAAGGAAGATACTCCATAGAAAATATGTCTAATCAGGTCAGAGCATTTTATGCTCCACACTAGTACTATCCACTAGAACTTTGAGTGCTGACAGAAATGTCTATAATCTGTGTTGTCCTATATGGCAGCATTAGTCATGCTTTGCTCTTGAGCACTGGAAATATGACTAATGCAGCTGAGAAAGCAGTTTTAATTGCATTTAATTTCAATTAATTAAAATGCAAATGTGAATGGCTACACATGGATAATGGCTACTGTGTTGTACAGTGCAGTTCTAAACCTTGAAAGAACACTGAAGGAAAAAGCAAAATCTCTATAAGGCTTTAAAAGCTATGAAAGGACTTTCCTGGTGGTCTAGTGGCTAAGAATCTGCCTGTCGATGCAGGGGACATGGATTCAACCCCTGGTCTGGGAAGATTCCACATGCCACAGGGCAGCTAAGTCAGCACACCACAACTACTGAGCCTGAGAACTGCAAATATCGAAGCCCAAACGTCTAGAGCCCATGCTCCATAACAAGAAAGGCTACCAGGCGCTGCAGCAACAGTAGGCTCTACTTATTGCAACTAAAGAAAGCGTGAGGGCAACAGTAAAGACGCAGCACAGCCGAAAAGATGTAAATAATTTTAAAACCTTTAAAAAGGTATGAAATTATTAATAATGTTGTGTTTGCCTCCTTCAAAATGGTTGTCTGAGGAGGCCTTACAAATAACTGAGAAAATAAGAGAAGCAAAAGACAAAGGAAAAAAGGAAAGATATACCCATTTGAATGCAGAGTTCCAAAGAAGAACTAGGAGAGATAAGAAAGCCTTCCTCAGTGATCAGTGCAAAGAAATAGAGGAAAACAATAGAATAGGAAAGACTAAGGATCTCTTCAAGAAAATTAGAGATGCGAAGGGAACATTTCATGCAAAGATGGGCACAATAAAGGACAGAAATGGTATGAACCTAACAGAAGCACAAGATAGTAAGAAGAGGTGGCAAGAGAAGAACTATACAAAAAAGATCCTCATGACCCAGATAATCACGATGGTGTGATTACTCACCTAGAGCCAGACATCCTGGAATGTGAAGTCAAGTGGGCCTTAAGAAGCATCACTACGAACAAAGCTAGTGGAAGTGATGAAATTCCAGTTGAGCTATTTCAAATCCTAAAAGATGATGCTGTGAAAGTGCTGCACTCAATATGCCAGCAAATTTGGAAAGCTCAGCAGGGACCAGAGGACTGGAAAATGTCATTTTTCATTCCAGTCCTAAAGAAAGGTAATGCCAAAGAACATTCAAACTACTGCACAATTGCATTCATCTCACACGCTGGCAAAGTAATGATCAAAATTCTCAAATTCAGGTTTCAATAGTACATGAACCATGAACTTCCAGATGTTCAAGTTGGATTTAGAAAAGTCAGAGGAACCAGAGATCAAATTGCCAACATCCTTTGGATCATCAAAAAAGCAAGAGAGTTCCAAAACAACATCTACTTCTGCTTTATTGACTACACCAAAGCCTTTGACTGTGTGAATCACAACAAACTGTGGAAA
>NW_011494802.1:2173420-2198520 GCF_000754665.1 Bison bison bison
GGTCAGGAAGCAACAGTGAGAACTGGACATGGAACAACAGACTGGCTCCAAATAGGAAAAGGAGTACATCAAGGCATTATATTGTCATCCTGCTTATTTACTTCTATGCAGAGTACATCATGAGAAATGCTGGGCTGGATGAAACTCAAGCTGGAATTAAGATTGCTAGGAGGAATATCAATAACCCCAAATATGTAGATGACACCACCCTTATGGCAGAAAGTGATAAAGAACTAAAGAGCCTCTTGATGAAAGTGACAGAGGAGAGTAAAAAAGTTGGCTTAAAACTCAACATTCAGAAAACTAAGATCATGGCATCTGGTCCCATCACTTCATGGCAAATAGATGGGGAAACAATGGAAACAGTGACAGACTTTATTTTGGGTGGCTTGAAAATCACTGCAGATGGTGACTGCTGCCATGAAATTTAAAGACTCTTGCTCCTTGGAAGAAAAGCTATAACCAACCCAGTTAGCATATTAAAAAACAGAGACACACACATGAAAAAATGCTCAACATCATTCATTATCAGAGAAATGCAAATCTAAACCACAATGAGGTACCATCTCACGCTGGTCAGAATGGCTGCTATCAAAAAGTATATAAACAATAAATGCTAGAGAGGGTGTGGAGAAAAAGGAACCCTCTTACACTGTTCATGGGAATGCAAACTAGTACAGCCACTATGGAGAACAGTGTGGAGATTCCTTAAAAAACTGGAACTAGAACTGCCATACAACCCAGCAATCCCACTGCTGGGCATACACACCAAGGAAACCAGAAATGAAAGAAACACATGTACCCCAATGTTCATTGCAACACTGTTTACAATAGCCAGGACATGGAAGCAACCTAGATGTCCATCGGCATACGAATAGATAAGAAAGCTGTGGTACATATACACAATGGAATATTATCAACCATTAAAAAGAATTCATTTGAATCAGTTCTAATGAGGTGGATGAAACTGGAGCCTATTATACAGAGTAAAGTCGGAAAGAAAAACACCAATACAGTATCCTAACACATATATATGGAATTTAGAAAGATGGTAATGATGACCCTACATGTGAGATAGCAAAAGAGACATAGATGTAAAGAACGGACTTTTGCACTCTGTGGGAGAAGGCGAGGGTGGGATAATTTGAGAGAATAACATTGAAACATGTATATTATCATATGTGAGATAGATTGCCAGTCTATGTTTGATGCATGAGGTAGGGTGCTCAGGGCTGGTGCACTTGGATGACCCTGAGGGATGGGATGGGGAGTGAGGTGGGAGGGGGGTCTAGGATGGGGAACACATGTACACCCATGGCTGATTCATGTGAATGTGTGGCAAAAACCATCACAGTACTGTAAAGTAAGTAGCCTCCAATAGAAAAAAAAAAAAAAAGGCAGAGACATTTCTTTGGCAACAAAGGTCTGTCTAGCTAAAGCTATAGATTTTCCAGTAGTCATGTATGGATGTGAGAGTTGGGCTATAAAGAAAGCTGAGTGTCAAAGAATTGATGCTTTTGAACTGTGTTGTTGGAGATGACTCTTGAGAGTCCCTTGGACTTCAAGGAGATCCAATTAGTCCATCCTAAAGGAAATCAGTCCTGAATATTAACTGGAAGGAGTGATGCTGAAGTTGAAACTCTAAAAATTTGGCCACCTGATGTGAAGAACTGACTTATTTGAAAAGACCCTGATGCTAGGAAAGATTGAGGGAAGGAAGAGAAGGGGATGACACAGGATGAGATGGTTGGATGGCATCATTGACACGATGGACATGAATTTGAGTAGGCTCTGGGAGTTGGTAATGGACAGAGAAGCCTGGCATGCTGCAGTCCATGGAGTTGCAAAGAGTCAGACACGACTGAGCAACTGAACTGAACTGAACTTGCCTCCTGCAAATCCGTCCTACCCCCTTCTCATGGCACAGCAGCCAGGGGTTTGGGTAGACTTGTCCTCACTCAAGTAACTTCTGTTCTATTGGGACAATTTATACTCAGACCAACTAACACGTGGCATCTGATCATGAGGATAGGTTCAGATTGTCCAGTGAGTGCAAAGTTCATTGACTGTAGGAAGCCCTTCTCACAAGGCTCCACTGATACAGGCAACCACCTCACAGTTGAGGAGGAAACTACTGTTAAAGTTCAGCTGACAGAGGAAGGAAAATTGGCAAGAATTACAGAAAGGTGGAGGCATGTCCTCCTCATACTTGAAGTTCACCCTCTCTGCTTTTTGCATTTTCTCATGGTGTGCTGTTATAAAATTTCCTTTTCTGATGGTTCCCATGTCACCCCATCCCTCACCTCATACCAATCAACCAAGAATGTTCTTTGTGTGAAGATCAAACGAATTTTCCTTTCCTTTTTTTCCTAACCGTATACATTGTTCAAAACCATGCTGAATTTCAGATTCATATTGGCTCTACACTTTTCTTGTATAGTCTTTTCCTCCCCTGGAGTTTGATTGCGGTTTTCCTTGGGAGATGATACATATACCTTTCTCATCATATCCCCAAATAACCTCATTTCTTATTCATTTTGTATTTTCCTAAAATCTTTTTATTTTTTTGAAGGTATTTTACTTGAATCCTACTGATTTACTGACCTAATGTGACGGTCAACTAGCCAAATACTCATATTATCAAATAGTTGATTTCAGGGAATTTTTCTTTCCCTGATGAAAGCTTAATATCTGCTCTTTCCCCCCTGCCCATCCTGCCCCTGCTTTCACTCTTATCATTTTATAAAGAAACAAATAAATGGGCTTCCCATTAACCCTCTTTACTGGCTTTTCTATTTGTGAGAACTCATGTTCTGTCCTTGCCCTGGCTATGGCAGAGCTGGGATGACAAAGTATTTCCGAGCAAGACAGAAGGAAAGAGCCTCAGTCAGCAGAACACCCTAGGGGATTGCATTTCAAGGAGAACTCATGCAATCAAATAAAGGGTCAGCAATTGGAGCAAAATAAACATGCCAAAAGAGGAAATCCTAACATTTGTAACAACATGAAGAGGTAGGGAAGATATTAGGAGGAGTTCAACAACTCAAAGTATTCTCTTCAAAAAGGGTTCCAGAGAAGTAATTTTTTAACATGATGCCTTATTGAAAAGAATGTCTTTTTGCCCTCATTCTCCAACCAGGCTTCAACAATATGTGAACTGTGAACTTTCAGGTGTTCAAGCTGGATTTAGAAAAGGCAGAGGAACCAGAGATCAAATTGCCAACATCTGCTGCATCATCAAAAAAGCAAGGGAATTCCAGAACAACATCTATTTCTGCCTTATTGACTATGCCAAACACTTTGACTGTGTGAATCACAACAAACTGTGGAAAATTCTTCAAGACATGGGAATACCAGACCACCTGACCTGCCTCTTGAGAAATCTGTATGCAGGTCAGGAAGCAACGGTGAGAACTGGACATGGAACAACAGACTGGCTCCAAATAGGAAACGGAGTATGTCAAAGCTGTATATTTCACTGTGATTTTTTAACTTATATGCAGAGTACATCATGCGAAATGCTGGGCTGGATGAAGCACAAGCTGGAATCAAGATTGCTGGGACAAATATCAATAACCTCAGATATGTAGATGACACTACCCTTATGGAAGAAAGTGAAGAGGAACTAAAGAGCATCTTGTTGAAAGTGAAAGAGGAGAGTGAAGAAGTTGGCTTAAAACTCAACATTAAGAAAACTAAGATCATGGCATCTGGTCCCATCACTTCATGGCAAATAGATGGAGAAACAGTGGAAACAGTGGCAGATTTTATTTTTGGGGACTTGAAAATCATTGCAGATGGTGATTGCAGCCATGAAATTAAAAGATGCTTACTCCTTGGAAGGAAAGTTATGACCAACCTAGACAGCATGTTAAAAAGCAGAGACATTACTTTGCCAACAAAGGTCTATCTAGTCAAGGCTATGGTTTTTCCAGTAGTCATGTATGGATGTGAGAGTTGGACTATAAAGAAAGCTGAGCAGTGAAGAATTGATGCTTTTGAACTGTAGTGTTGGAGAAGACTCTTAAGAGTCCCTGGGACTTCAAGGAGATTCAACCAGTTCATCCTAAAGGAAATCAGTCCTGAATGTTCACTGGAAGGACTGATGTTGAAGCTGAAACTCCAATACTTTGGCCACCTGATGTGAAGAGCTGACTCATTTGAAAAGACCCTGATGCTGGGAAATATTGAGGGTGGGAGGAGAAGGGGATGACAGAGGATGAGATGGTTGGATGGCATCGTCGACATGATGGACATGAGTTTGAGTAGGCTCCAGGAGTTGGTAATGGACAGAGAAGCCTGGCATGCTGCATCCCATAGAGTTGCAGAGTCAGACATGACTGAGCAACTGAACTGAGCTGAACTGATCCATCTAGAAATTGGTGAGATTTAGAATTACAAGTTCTAAATAATTTTACTTTCAAAGTTTGAAGGACAGAATTGCTGTTTTTAGCTTGTATTTATTCTGATGAAAAATCTTATCCAATCTGATTCACATTTTTAGAGGTCCCACACGCCGAGAATTTCTTTATAGTATTTTGTTGGCAGAGATCTTCATACTGGCTCCTGTCACTCTTAGGAGTTACCATTATGGATTTAGAGAAGAGAGAGAAGACAAATGGTTGTGCTCAGCCCACTTGTTGACAACCTAGCTCCTCCTGATTTGCCTTAATAAAGTCAGCTCCTTTGGTTTACATAGTGTATAAGAGTGTATAAATGTCTACATTCAACAATAGATTATGTGACAATGGAGGGAAAATTAGGTCTCTTTGGATCAATCCATTTGGGTCAATTGTAAATTAGACTGTCTTGAGAGAAAACCTGAAGCAAAAAGGTACTTAAGAAATGAGAGGAGAGTTCATATTTGCATAAGGAAAGTTACTAAGGAGAAGGTGAACTGAAGCCATGCCAAAGAGTAATTTTGTAGTGTTGCTGTTCTGATCAATATTTATGCCAGGCCCTGGCTAAGTGATAATTGCATCAGTCCATGAGGGAAAGATAAATAGAAGTAAGGAAGAAGCGAAGTTTGACTGTAAGTTATTTCTTGTTTCATAAATTGCTTCACCCAGATAATTTGCTTGATCAGAGCTCCCATCAGATTGAATGCAAATGAGTTGTAGTAAAAGTGAACTGGGAAATAAAAGTCCTGAGTTTACAAAAAAGCACCTGTTCTGCAATAATTTGTGAACTCTGTCAGTCCAGACCTAGTGTCTCTGCATTAAAAAAAAAAAAACCTGCTTTAAAATAAAAAGAGGGCATGGTATTCCCTGATGTAACATTATATCCTGAGTTCTAGAAACACTTCCCTTCTATTTTCCAGTAAAAGCCCATTTACATTGATTAATTAAAAGAGAGACGTTTTCTTTTGGCAATGGAAACACCGATTGCCCCCTATTTAGTGCCTTATTAATAAGAAATACTGGGCAGGAGGTACACATTAGCAGAACAACATTTCAGTGCTAGGGCAAGACTTTTGGCCTCATGCCTTTGAATGGCTGGCCTTCTAAGTTGTAACTGTCTGTGTCCCCTTCTGAGTCTCAGGGAGATTCCTGAGATTCTGGTGGAGTCAGTAGCAAGGCAAAGAGTTTCCTTCATAGTTAAACCATTAAAAAATTAACAAAAGGATCTGAGAAGAAAACACAACACCAGAAACTATTGGTAGGGTGAAAATGACCCATCAACTAGAAAGTTATGTGGGAAAAAATAAGTGAGAAAGGAAAAATGACACCTGAAAAAAAGATTTTTGTAGTCTATGAGAAAAACAACTTAACTACTGACTCCCACAGCTTCTGTAATATAACAGCTATGAGAACCACTGAGAGGCCGGAGAAGATAGTTGAAGTCCCTTCTCAAAGAAATCAAAGAAGTGGCAGTGACCTTCTCACTAGAGCTGGGCAGGCCAAAAGGAACACAAATATGTGGGTCACAGTATAACTGTACTAGGATCTAGTTGGAAACAGTAATGCATAAAAGGGATACAACAGAAGAAGAGACTGTTTATGAGCTCAGAGCCCAACAACAGCCTCTTCTCATCCCCGGTCATCTCCATTGTTACAACAGAAGGAATATGTTTCTTTATTTTGTTTTGTTTTGCTTGTTCTGATCAGGGTTATATGCGAAGCATAGACAGACAGACATATTCAAAAAGTACAATTGTCATGCCTCAAAAGAACACCACGCCTCTCTGCTTTCCTTCACAAATTTTTATGAAAAGAGCACTATAACTCCATTAAGTAATTTTTATCACTGTGTTCAAAAGAAACATTACACATTACACTTGATATTATTAAATGTCACCCCATGTGATGTTTTACTTAGTAAAAAAAAAAATAATTAAAATCGTTTACTCATTGTAGACCATCCACATTAATCATGGTTTATCTACACAATAAGGAATTTATTTTGTCTCTTGAAATTACCTTTGGGGAGAATTTATAACATGATTCTTTTAAATGATATGTTAAAAAAAAGTAGATTTATTTGCATATAAAGCATGCTTTCAAATACTGAATATATGAAAAACATATAAAAAATGTACCAAAGTGTTATTGTAAAAGATGGCTTTTTAAAAAACATTTTTCTTAAATTTTCTCTGGCAAGCTTCTAATACTTTTAAGGTTAGGGAAAAAAAAATTATTTCATCTATAAACCTAGCATAAATGAAACTGGTTTCATTTTGCCTATTTCTTTAATAAGAGTATGTACTTTTATTCATCAACTCTGTCTTCGAAAGCAGATAATTCAGTTGATTAGAATCATTAATGCTAAGTGCCAACGTTGAGCTCATAATGGGCCGGTTAGTTTCATTCCTTGTCAAGGACATGGAATTCCTCCTGAATTCTGACTAGATATTCCAAACAAAGGGAGAAAGCTTAAAAATGTATTCTGCTGCTGCTGCTGCTAAGTCGCTTCAGTCGTGTCCGACTCTGTGCGACCCCATAGACGGTAGCCCGCCAGGCTTCCCCATCCCTGGGATTCTCCAGGCAAGAACACTGGAGTGGGTTGCCATTTCCTTATGTGTGAAGGCCAGACAAACCTCGTCCCATTAGGTCAGCATTTTCACCCCTATATGCAATGAAGTGTTTTATAAACAAAAGTTTCAATACTAGAATTGATGCTATACGCAAGCGCCTTGAGGAACTAATTAGTAGGTTTGCTTTGATCCTCCATATGAAATATAATACATCTAAAGGCACCAGGATGATATTGGGAGGGAAAATTTATCTGATGGGATCATGAATCCTCTGAAACTGTTAATTTACTTAAATTACTTGTAAAAATAACTTTGTACAAAAACAGAATAAGTAAAAGAGAATACTAAAGAAACATGAGGGGAGGTTTTCCTTTGAGTACTGCTTCTGTTTTATAATCAACCAAAAGTGCCCATGTCTCCAGACGTTTGTGGGAACCCTGGCAGGACCAAAATATAGCCCATAGATATTCTGCACCCAGTTACCACAGATGGAATTGTGTTGCTTGGGTTAAAGAGTCAAAGAAGTGAGAAACCCCTTTAAAATGGTCATCTGAAATTCTACTCTCTAATTCCCATCTAGGTAAAGACAGAGCATTCTTACTTGCTTCTATTAGACTCACTCAATTTGGGAAGTTAATACCGTCATTACGTCACCTCTCTCCCAAACAATAATCCTAGATGTCATTTAGTCAAGGTTGTGGCTTTTTGATTGACATGAAAAGCAATCAAAAGCCCCCAAACCTCTTTGTTTTTCTTCAGGAAACACAGTGTTACTCTTACTTGGACCATTATGGAATAGAAAGATATAAGACAGGGATGACAATATGTCATTTATTGGATTGCTGCAAGATTTGGGGATAAAATATCTCCAGGTTTGAGATCTTCTTACACTTTTAAAGACAAGTTGATGCTTCCATTCCTTGTACGTGAAGGGCAAAGCCATCCTTAAGTTCTTGGGAACTTCATGGAGTGCTACTATCCTGTTAGTTCTGTGTCTGAGGTTCAGCTTCAGATGAATCCCCCTAATTCTTCATATCTGATAACTGTCCTCTACACTGACTCCATTCTGATGCTGCAGAACTTGAGCCCTTCAGCTCATAGGTTGGGCAGGTGAGGGGGCTTTACATACCTCCATGGCTTGGAAAGTTCTTTGGCTCTGTATGTTCTTTACATTGCCCTCATTCCATTTTTCTGACTCCTGCAAAACAGAAGCCTTTGGGAAGACACTTTTTTCTTAGCTTATTATCCTTCCTTTTATTTGAAACTAGACCTAATGAAATTTCTTAATGACTCATCAATACCTCTAAGCTATTTGTATCTTTGCAACTCTGGAAGATACTTTTTGTCAATCTTTCCAGGTCTTCTCCTCTATCAGTCTTTGAAAGAGAGAAAAAGAGTAGACTTATTCACCCACCTTTCCATGATATAGATTAAACCAGCCATCTGAAAAGGCAGAAATGGTGAAAGCCCATATGAGATTTAAATAATAGTCTATTGGCTCCATTATACCAATAAGCCCATTGAAACCTTGACAGAGGTCATCTCCTTTGAGAGGAGTTCAATATATGGTGTTTATGATGATTATTTCTCTTTATCACACTTCATAATCAGCATTCTGTGGTTGCTACTTAACATTGTTCTTTATAATGTTTTAAACAAAATCACTTTCTACTATAGAGAACATTCTAGTTTATTACAGACTGTGGTCAACAATTGGAAAAGACCTTGATGCTGGGAAAGATTGAGGGCAGGAGGAGAAGGGGTGACAGAGGATGAGATGGTTGGATGGCATCAATGACTCGATGGAATGAGTTTGAGCAAACTCTGGGAGATAGTGAAGGACAGGGAAGCCTGGTGTGCTGCAGTCCATTGGGGCCACAAAGAGTCAGACATGACTTAGCAAATGAACAACAGCAATGTTCAACAAAAAATAGATGCTGCAACAAAAATAAATCCCTCTGGATTCTAACCCCTACATTTTATAGATCAAGAAACCTGAAGACCAAAATACTTCCAACCTACCCAAATACACAAGTAGTTGGTAGCAATCTGAATAAGAGACTAGGGCTCTTAGCCTACTCTATTTATATCTGCCAACCAAAGACTAAGACACAGAGGGTATTTTGAACCAAGACCCATGAGTTCTGTGGTTTCTTTTCCATAAATATGTTTATTATGTGCCAAAGTCTATCCTATTATCTTATCTACCTGCTATTTAAAAATAAATTAGGTTAATGTAATTTGATAAAATCTATAAATTCTCTCATTTTTCCAGGATCATATTGTTTTGCACATACATTAATTATATAGGAAAACTTCACAATCTGATATCTGTAAAATGCCAGTCAGCTTTATATGTGAGAAGGAAAAATGATGAGGAAAATACTGGAAAAAAAAAATCCAGCATATATAGAGGACAATGTAGCTTCAGCTCTGTTCAGTTGCTCAGTTGTGTCTGACTCTTTGCAACCCCATGGACCACAGCACGCCAGGCTTCCCTGTCCATCACCAGCTCCTAGAACTTACTCAAACTCATGTCTACTAACTCAGTGATGCCATCCAGCCATCTCATCCTCTGTCATCCCCTTCTCCCCCCGCCTTCAATCTTTCCCAGCATTGAGGTCTTTTCAAATAAGTCAGTTCTTTGCATCAGGTGGCCAAAGTATTGGAGTTTCAGCTTCAGCATCAGTTCTTCCAGTTAATATTCAGGACTGATTTCCTTTAGGATGGCCTAGTTGGATCTCCTTGCAGAGTAGGGACTATCTCTGAGAGGGGACTCTCAAGAGTTTTCTCCAACACCACAGTTCAAAACATCAATTCTTTGGTGCTCAAATTCTTTTTAGTCCAACTGTCACATTCATACACGACTACTGGAAAAACCATAGCTTTGACTAGATGGACCTTTGTTGGCAGAGTAATGTCTCTGCTTTCAGTATGCTGTCTAAGTTGGTCATAGCTTTTCTTCCAAGGAGCAAGTGTCATTTAATTTCATGTTGGCAGTCACCATCTGCAGTGATTTTGGAGACCCAAAAAATAAAGGCAGTCACTGTTTCCATTGTTTCCCCGTCTATTTGCTATGAATTGATGGGGCCAAATGCCATGATCTTAGTTTTCTGAAGGTTGAGTTTTAATTCAGCTTTTTCACTCTCTTCTTTCACTTTCATCAAGAGTGAAACTCCAATACTTTGGCCACCTGATGCAAAGAACTGACTTATTTGAAAAGACCCTGATGCTGGGAAAGATTGAAGGTGGGGGGAGAAGGGGATGACAGAGGATGAGATGGCTGGATGGCATCACTGACTTAATAGACATGAGTTTGAGTAAGTTCTAGTGAAAGTTCTAGCTCGTTAGTTTTTCTTCACTTTCTGCCATAAGGGTGGTGTCATCTGCGTATTTGACATTACTGATATTTCACCCAGCAATCTTGATTCCAGCTTGTGCATCATGAGGCCTGGCATTTCACATGATATACCCTGCATATAAGTTAAATAAGCATGGTGACAATATACAGCATTGATGTATTCCTTTCCCAATTTGGACCAGTCTGTTCCATGTCCAGTTCTTACTGTTACTTCCTGACCTGCATACAGATTTATCAGGAGGCAGGTCATGTGGTCTGATGTTATCATCTCTTGAAGAATTTTCCAGAGTTTGTTGTGATCCACACAGTCAAAAGCTTTGGTGTAGTCAATAAAGCAGATGTTTTTCTGGAACTCTCTTGCTTTTTCGATGATCCAATGGATGTTGGCGATTTGATCTCTGGTTCCTCTGCCTTTTCTAAAACCAGCTTGAACATCTGGAAGTTCATGGTCCACATATTGCTGAAGCCTGGGTTGGAGAATTTTGAGCATTACTTTGGTAGCGTGTGAGATTGAGTGCAATTGTGTGCTGGTTTGAACATTCTTTGGCATTGCCTTTCTTTGGGTTTCCCTGATGGCTCAGATGCTGAAGCTTCTGCCTGCAATGCAGGAGACCTGGGTTCCATCCCTGGGTCAGGAAGATCTCCTGGAGCAGGAAATGGCAACCTACTCCAGTACTCTTGCCTGGAAAATCCCATGGACAGAGAAGCCTGGTAGACTACAGTCTATGGAATCGCAAAGAGTCGGACATGACTGAGTGACTTAACTTTCTTTGGAACTGGAATGAAAACTGACCTTTTCCAGTCCTGTGGCCACTGCTGGGTTTTCCAAATTTGCTGGCATATTGAGTGCAGCACTTTCACAGCATCATCTTTTAGGATTTGAAATAGCTCAACTGGAATTGTATCATCTCCACTAGCTTTGTTTGTAGTGATGCTTCCTAAGGCCCACTTGATTTCACATTCCAGGGTGTCTGGCTCTAGGTAAGTTATCACACCATCATGGTTATCTGGATCATGAAGATCTTTTTTGTATAGTTCTTCTGTGTATTCTTGCCACCTCTTCTTACTGTCTTCTACTTGTATTAGGTTCATACCATTTCTGTCCTTTATTGTGCCCATCTTTGCATGACATGTTCCCTTGGTATTTCTAATTTTCTTGAGTTCTCTAGTCTTTCCCATTCTATTGTTTCCTCTATTTCTTTGCACTGATCATTGAGGAAGGCTTTCTTATCTCTCCTTGCTATTCTTTGGAATTCTGCATTCAAATGGATATATCTTTCCATTTTTCCTTGCCTTTCATGTCTCTTATTTTCTCAACTATTTGTAAGGCCTCCTCAGACAACCATTTTGCCTTTTTGCACTTCTTTTTCTTGGGGATGGTCTTGATCCCTGCCTCCTATACAATGTCGCGAACCTCCATCCATAGTTCTTCAGGCACTATGTCTCTCAGATCTAGTCCCTTAAATCTATTTCTCACTTCCACTGTGTAATCGTAAGGGATTTGATTTAGGTCATATCTGCATGGTCTAGTGGTTTTCCCTACTTTCTTCAGTTTAAGTCTGAATTTTGCAATAAGGAGTTCATGGTATGAGCCACAGTCAGCTCCTGGTCTTGTTTTTGCTGACTGTATAGAGCTTCTCCATCTTTGGCTGCAAAGAATATAATCAATCTGATTTCAGTATTGTCCATTGGTGATGTCCATGCATAGAGTCTTCTCTGTGTCATTGGAAGAGGGTGTTTGCTATGAGCAGTGCATTCTCTTGGGAAAACTCTATTAGCCTTTGCCCTGCTTCATTTTGTACTCTAAGGCCAAATCTTCCTGTTACTCCCATTATCTCTTGACTTCCTACTTTTGCATTCCATTCCTCTATAATGAAAAGGTCAGCTGTTTTTGGTGTTAATTCTTGAAGGTCCCATAGGTCTCATAGAACCATTCATCTTCAGCTTCTTCAGCATTACTGGTTGGGGCACAGACTTGGATTACTTTGATATTGAATGGTTTGCCTTGGAAAAGGACAGAGATCTTTCTGTCATTTTTGAGACTGAATCCAAGTACTGCAAGGAGATCCAACCAGTCCATTCTGAAGGAGATCAGCCCTGGGATTTCTTTGGAAGGAATGATGCTAAAGCTGAAACTCCAGTACTTTGGCCACCTCATGCGAAGAGTTGACTCATTGGAAAAGACTCTGATGCTGGGAGGGATTGGGGGCAGGAGGAGAAGGGGATGACAGAGGATGAGATGGCTGGATGGCATCACTGACTCGATGGATGTGAGTCTGAGTGAACTCTGGGAGTTGGTGATGGACAGGGAGGCCTGGCATGCTGCGATTCATGGGGTTGCAAAGAGTCGGACACGACTGAGCGACTGAACTGAACTGAACTGAACTGCATTTCAGACTCTTTTGTTGACTACGAGGGCTACTCCTTTTCTTCTAAGGGATTATTGCCCACAGTAATAGATATAATGGTCATCTCAGTTAAAGTCTGGTGCTGTAAAGAACAATATTGCATAGGAACCTGGAATGTTAGGTCTATGAATCAAGGTAAACTGAAAGTGGTCAAACAGGAGATGGCTAGAGTGAACATCAACACTTTAGGAATCAGTGAACTAAAACTGGACTAGAATGGGTGGATTTAACTCAGATGACAATGTAGCTTATGTAAGACAATTTAATATGAGAGCAGGTCATCTGGTTTTTGGCTTCAGCAGGTTACAAACTTTAAGAAAAAGTCTGTCTAAGATGTAGGTTATAACATCTTCCTTCACTGTAAGCAAGCATTCACAGGATGGAAAAACTGCCTGGAATTTCTCAATTATAGGAGCTTGCATGCGCACTCATAGCCACTTCTGTGCAATATAAAGTCCCTGGGGCCAACATGCCTTCTTGTTTCTCTGGCTATTTCCTACCAAATAGTGTTCCCAAGTCTGGTTGCCTGGCCACACAGCCCAATTGGTTTATCTTACATTCCTTGACTATTGTAAATAGAGGCTCATGGGATCCAATTATTATTGTTTCTTCCTCCCTGATAGAGTTATTAGACCTGTGAGCTGTGGGCAGCCTCTACAGGATTCTTGGGGGATACTTCAATACAAAGATTGGAGTTCAGCTTCCTATCCAGGGATAAGGTAAAAGGACATCACCAGAAGAGAAAGGCTTGAACTGCCTATTAAAGTGTCAGAACCTCTAGTATCGGTGAAGTAAGATATTACTTTCCAGATTTTTAGCTTAGATTATCCACTTAAATCAATCATTTTACCTTACTCATTTACTCCAGGGCTAATCTCTTTTAAAATAGTTTAGATGACTTTTTCTTTTAAGCCTTTGAGACATTCTTTTTCTTTTTTTCTTTTTTCTGTATATGAAAAAATGAACATATCATGGAATTGTCGCTTATTAGTCTCTGCATGAAAGAACAATTAAGTGTTTGACCCGTCAAAACACATGATGTAATCTCTGAAGCTCTTTCTGTACCTAAGGATGACTTGGAGCTTGCTGATTGGGCATTCTTAAGTTATTAGGCTACACTCGTTCTAAGATTTAGACTTGCATGGATGTGAGGAATTGGCCATACTTAAACATCACTCCAAAGCATGAATTCCACTGTGTGAAGTAGGACCTGAGATACTGATTCATTTTATTGTTTTTAGTTAAGTTGTCCTCAATTTAAATTGACTAGCTGGTTATGTGAGCTTTGTGCAGTATCCTGGAACTTGAATTAGCTCTTAGGGGTTGCAAGTGGGAATTTAATGATATCCAGTAAAACAATGACAAAACGGTCCAATCAAGGACTTCTTGAGGCTTTTGCAGATGATTGTAATGCTTTTTCAGTAAGAAAGGCCCTGCCAGTTAGCCACCTAATTAAGCAAAATGACTTGTCTGATAAATTCAATCCTCTTAATGACGACCAGATGCCCACCAAAGCCACTTGAGATTTTATGAGTAATGATTATTAAAAACTGTTATTATCTATTTCACACTAGAATTTTCTGTTCCTTCAGAGAACTAGGATTACATTTTAAAATGAAAGGAGCAAATAGAAATATGATTAAAAAAATACAGGTTTGTATGATGTAGGAGATCAAAATCCCCAAACCAGAAAACTGGTGAGCACTGTATGGGGTGTGGCTGCTTAGACGCGACACAAGGTGACATCTCCAACTATTCACATTCAAAGTTAGCCTCCACATAATGAGGTACTATTTCCAAGCATGAGTTGGTATAGCTCCTCTAATGGATTTGTCACTTAATCAGTGCCTCAGTTTCCTAGTGGATACAATGGAGTAATAATTCCTACACTATTTGCGAACATTTTGCAGAAGGGAAAAAACATTCTTGAATTCTGCAGCACATTAGGCTTTCATGGAAATAATGCCAAAGTTTAAAGATGTTTCCTAAGGTGTCATGGGTTCTGGTGCCACTGAATGGATAGTTTTGCAGTACACTTAGCCTGAATGGCCATCCAGAAACCTGGCACAATCTCTTGGCTGAAAAAACTTAAAGAGTAGCATAAACATTCAAGTGAACTGGCCACGTACTCTTTATTTTCACCTGGGGTGGGATAAGAGTGGGTGAAGAAATCTATCAACTATTAGTACTGCTGCTGCTGCTGCTAAGTCGCTTCAGTCATATCCGACTCTGTGTGACCCCAGAGATGGCAGCCCACCAGGCTCTGCCGTCCCTGGGATTCTCCAGGCAAGAACACTATGGCATGTCATCACATGAAAAACTCCATGTTAATATGGCTCACTGTTGTGGGGGACACACTGCCTCTCCTCCCCAGATGATTATCCTCTTCTTTCAGAGCCAGTTTCAGGATAGGCTCTGGTGTGCACTGCGTGTGTCCTTTCTTTGTCTCTCTCTTTCTGAAATAGAGCTGGATGTCTTTATCCCAAGGGGCTATTTTCTTGACTTCCAGGGTATTCTAGTTCCCTAATATGCTTCCATTTGGCCATAAGGAAAACAGACAAATTGTCTTGGGCTTTCTGAGAAAAGCTGTATTACCCATGGCCAGCTTGGATGAAGGAGGGTTTTCAGTAAAGCATGATTTGTGAAAGGATATAATTGACACTTTGGTGCATCTTTTTTCTCAGCTCTGCATACCCAGCTTCCCACTTCTCCAGTCTTTGCTGCTTGTCACTTTCAGATATTGGAGCCAACCTCCATATGTAGAGAGATCAAAATGTCTGGGAATTTGTTTACTCCCCTCCCATATAGCCAGTGGCTGTGTGGGATGCTGGTGGCACAAAGATCCAGCTCCCTTAACTTGAGGCCAAACTGTGATGTAATGTACACTCCTGGGCTCCTATGGGATTTCTCCTGAAATCACATCTTTGCTTGGCTTCCTCCCCATCCCTAGTCTGCTCCCTATCATTTCTTGGTTTGGTTTCTCAGGGAGCACTTCCATAAGAAATCACTTGCATATGAATCCTTGATTCAGATCTGCTTCTAAGAGGACCTTACCAAAGAGCCCAGTTCAGTTCAGTCACTTAGTCGTGTCTGACTCTTTGTGACTCCATGAACCACAGCACGCCAGGCCTCCCTGTCCATCACCAGCTCCACCCAAACCCATGTCCATTGAGTCGGTGATGTTATCCAACCATCTCATCCTCTGTCATCCCCTTCTCCTCCTTCCCTCAATCTTTCCAAGCATCAGGGTCTTTTCCAATGAATCAGTTCTTCACATCAGGTGGCCAAAGTATTAGAGTTTCAGCTTCAACATCAGTCCTTCCAATGAACACCCAGGACTGATCTGCTTTAGGATGGACTGATTGATATCCTTGCAGTCCAAGGGACTCTCAAGAGTCTTCTCCAACACCACAGTTCAAAAGAGCCCAGGGGAAGGGGAATTAGAGAAGAGGGATGGGGAGAAGGAGTGCCTTCTCTTTCATTCTACTAAGTGAACATGGTAGTGGTGGGGGAAGGTGATTATCAAAGCTCAGAATTCTTGTTCTTAACAGATAAGAATATATGGATCATGCCCTTCAAGGATTCTTCATAGTTGCAGTCATTATCTAGATATTTAAGAGCTGGATGCTGCAGATGTTCAAACGCAGGGTAGACACATGAAGGGATCGGCTTAAGGACATAAAATTCCATGGCAAACTAGTACAGAAGTCTCCTGACTTTTTAATCCAGAGTTCCCCCTGCAGCATGGAGTCACACAGAACAGTTTAAATCTCAACTCAGCTACTTACTAGTTTTGTAACTAGTAGTGTGCTTATTAATGTTTAGCAACCAGCTTTTAGGGGAGAGGGTATCCTGGCTTGTAGTGTTTGCTAAATTTCATGGTGTAAATACTCTCATGGAGGCCAATTTTAAGCTACCATGTGATGACACTGCATATAAAGTTGGGGGAGATGCACACAGTTAGTTCTCAGAGGCTGGTGTGTGTCAGGTCCAACATGTTGCTGCCTCTAGACTTTCAAAACCTCTTTTTTCTATGCCCTCTTCTACTACATAGATGTATTTATACCTAGTCAATGATATTTTATGAGGATTAATGTTATGACACATAATTGCCTAAAACTAGTTACTACTATCATCATTAATACCAAGGAAAGCTAAAAATAAAAATGATATAAAACAGGATAAATTTACAGTTTATCATTGATATTTGTATTTGTTAGTTTTTTTTTAGTCCATTTTCTCTCATTCATTTCTTTTTTTAAATATCCAGGATTATATCTTAGTTTCACATCTCACTTATTTTTTTGGCTGCACTGCCTGTAGCATGTGGGATCTTGGTTCCCCAACCAGGGATCAAACCCAGGCCCCTTGCACTTGAAGCACAGAGCCGTAACCACTGGACTGTCAGGGAATTCCCTGTTAGATTGTGAAGTACAAATTATAGCTAATGTTACTTATTAAAATATTTGAGGAAAAAGTTTTGTGGGTGAGGGAAAAAAGCAATATAAATTATGCTAAACAACAACAACAACTCTGTGCTTCCCTGTACAGGGAATACACTTGAACTCCTCCGTAGCTCAAATGGTGAAGAACTGCCTGCAATGCAGGAGAGCAGCGTTTGATTCCTGGGTCAGGAAGATCCTCTGGAGAATGGAATAGCAACCCACTCCAGTATTCTTGCCTGGAGAATCCCATGGACAGAGAAACCTGGCAGGCTATAGTCCATGGAGTTGCAAAGAATCAGACATGACTGAGAGTGACTAACACTCACAAACAACAACAACGTCTATAATTTTCCATTCAATCAGCTGAGAGACTAGAGTGTGTTACCTAAACTGGCCATTCCTTTCGGGAGTTACGCCCAGCTTAAGTCTACTAGTCTCTGGAATACATAATCTAACAATTGTCAATGTCATTTTGTAGACTGTTCATTAACAGTTTACGTTTAGGTTTCCATAAAGCATATAACTGGAGAAGGAAATGGCAACCAACTCCAGTATTCTCGCCTGGAGAATCCCAGGGACAGAGGAGCCTGGCGGGCTGCCGTCTAAGGGGTAGCACAGAGTTGGGCATGACTGCAGCGACTTAGCAGCAGCAGCAAAGTGTATAACAGTAGACTTATAACAGTATTCTTGTTTCTGAGGTCAAGTGCTAGCAAATATCAGGTTGTCACTATTTGTGGGATTTCCACTGAAGCCAAACCAGTTTGTATTATAACAACTGGAAATAATTACCTCAAAATATCAAGAAAGATACAAGATTCTTTTTCATCACTGTCATGAGATGGAAATACCAAGAGGCATCAAACAAATGTAGGGCATGTTGCAAAACTTGTTGTTGTGTTAATAGAAGCTATTATGTGAACATTATATCAGTGATTAGAAAATTGTTAACATTCATAAAGAGCGTGAGAGTTCCCCTTAGGGATCTGCTTGTGTTTTATAAGCATGTTTTGCAAAGAAGCAAGTAAGACACTAGGTCTTTAACAGTTGGGCACATCCAATAGGAATCCTATTCATCTTCCCTTCCTCAAGAGCTGGATAAGAGGAACTGTTCACTAGCTCCTCTCACTAAGTGTTACTTCTTTCTTTAGCACAGTGGAATTTGGCTTTATCCACATCCTAGGAACCTTCAGCCACCTTTATTTATTGCACATAAACTTTAATTAGATTGCATTCAGGAAATGCAGTAAAAAGAAGGAAGTCTAGCAGAGCTAAGAAGATGATACAAAGAGTGAGAGAGATGTTGGCCCAGGAAGGAATCTTATTCATCAAAATGTTTTCTGAGAGGATAGAAATGTTCATCCAATTGCCTGAATTGTGTACATTGGCATTTCTTTTTAGGTGCAATATTTGTTTCATGCCCACAATCCTGCTTGCAACTTGTTATCCATGCTTTGGGCATGATTTCAACATGAGTTCAAAGAAGAAAATGCAGCCAAGGCAAAAAGAAGATATGAGGGAATGTGATGATTCAAAGGGAGGGTTTCTATGAAGTAGAACACAAAGTTGGCCTCTTCCTTTTGGGAAGAAAAATCTTACAGAAATTCTACTCAGGAATTGGTTAGCAAGGAAATGTGGCTTTCTTTCTTTAATAAAACTATATATTTTAAGGTGTACAACATGCTATTTTGAAATACAAATATACATAGAGAAATGATTGCTACAGTCAACTTAATTAACACACCCTTCTCACAGTTACCATTTTGCATATGTGTGGCAAGAGCACCTGAGATGTAGTTTCTTGGCAAATTTCCAGTATTCAATGCAATATTCTTAGCAATAGTCATCATGCCATACTCTAGATCTCTAGACTTACTCATTCTACATGACTGAAACTTTGTACCGTTTGACCAACTTCTCCCCATTATCTTCAACGCCATAGACCTGCTAACCACTATTATACTCTCTGGTTCTATGAGTTTAGATGCTAAATATGAGAGAGATTATGTAGTCTTTTTCTTTTTGTGTCTGATTTTTTTCACTTAAAATGATGTTCTCTAAGTTTAAATATATTGCCACAAATGGCAGTATCTCCTTCTTTATTAAGACTGACTAATATTTCATTGTGTTTGTGTGTTATGGGGTCTGTGTTGTTTATGTGTTTGTATTTTATCTCAATTTCTTCATCTATTCATCCACCAATGGACACACACAAAAAACCCCTGTCAGTGGGGATGTAAATTGGTGGAGCCATTATGGAAAATCATATGAAATTCCTCAAAAAATTAAAAATAAAATCACTATATGATCCAGCATTATCATTTCTGGGTATATATCCAAAGTAACTGAAGTAAGTACCTCAAGGAGATATAAGTGCTACCATGGTTCACGGCAGCGTTATTCACAATAGCTAAGATATGGCAAAGTGGCCTTTTGACTGGTCTCTTCAAAATGCTTCTCAAATGAAAACTTTAGCTATTTTTACCAACTTTTTGTGAAAATTGGAGGGAAATATTATTACATGAGAAAAGAAAGAAGAAAAATACAGGAGCCAGGTACCGTGCCTCAGTCCGCATTTCCATCCAGTGGGATCTACATATTCACAGAGGGATGCTTGCTGTCAGGTTCCTCAGGCATAGTCACTAAAACCAAAACCCAAAACCTCTACTTGCTCTCTTTTTTACCCTCTTGTTATCTTCCTTTGGGGGCTGAACCCCTCCTTCTGCTTCCCACAGTGTGCAGAGGGTCATCCCAGCCGCCTCAGGCATCCTCCAGTGAGCAGAGCAACAGGCCTGGCTCTCTGTCATGCCCCATCTCTCGCAGCCTCTCAGAGGCCTGCAGAGAAACAGCCCAGCTGGCAGGAGCATGGGCTGCTGTCTGCCTCTCAGTGGTGTGTCTCTTCACAAACTGGCCAGAGGCTGTCATCTGCGAGGAGATGGAGCAGGGCCAACAATTTCAGTTCACAGTTGACTCTTCTCTGCCCAGCAAGGTCGAGAAATCAAGAAGCAGTTTTCCCTTAGTAGCTCTCATTTTTGGTAGAAGCACATCCCTTGTGTTTTCAGGTCAGGAAACTCAGAGTTGAACTCTATAATCGACTCTATGCACACCCGGAACCGTCTTACCACTGTGCACTGATCATGGAGCACCTCCATGTGCTGGGTGCTAGGTGTGGGGATGCAACTTACGGAAAATCCAGCTGGCTCTCAAGCTGCAGCTCACAGACTAGCATGGAAACAAGTCTATTGCTCATAGCTTGGTAGCTTGAGTGCGGAGTATATAAAAGGAGCATGGAAGAGCATTTAGAAAAACCTCTGGCCTGCAAGAAGTCACAGAGCAAGTGTGGCCTATAACCTGTCCCTTGGCTCATGTTTCCATGTACCATGACTCTCTCCATGACTGTCTTCTTTTCTGATTAGCACTTTGTCCTGTTCTTCCCTGTGCTTGTTTCAATCTCAGGCAGGCACTCTCCACAGGAGAGCCCCATGATCTCTAGGCTGGCAACCTTAGCAGTACAGGAGCCAGTGTTTGCCCACGTACCAGCGAAGTTCCAAACTCTGACTAGACCCGGGGGTCATAGTCTGCCTGGAAAAGACTTGAGGCCAGGGCATACACTAATTGGTCAGGTCTGGGTCACTCTTACCTCAGTATAGAGGCGAGATGTTTTCCTAAAAGGGCTTCTGTTAACAAAATGAAGAGGAATAGATTGCAGGGTGGCAAATATAAAAACTGTACACTGCTTGTACTTAGCCCTGGGCTTCTATTTCTCTATGCATTAGATTAGGTAAATGCTCTTTAGGATAGTTTAGGCAGAGGAAAAGGCAAGGGCTGGAAAGAGAGGGTAAAGGAGAAAAGAAGGGAATTGTCCTGTTGATAAAGCAGTCAGGAGAGCAGCAACCTTATAACATTTAAGATGTCTCAGACTTGTTTAAGACTTTCTTATTAATTTGACCCACAAGCCAAGACTCATTTATTTGGAGTACCTAATACATGCTGGGCACAGTTCTAAATGCTGTGGAGGATGCAAGTTGCATGCCCTCATAGAGTTTACATTCTAATGGAAAGATAAACAGATGATAGAGATAGATGTAGAGATAGAGACAGATGATGCTAGGTATCTGAGGAGGAAGAGGAAGACGAAACAAAGTAGAGATATTATTTCTGACTTTTGGGAATTTTTACTTTTAGGAAGAAACTAAACATACCTAGTGAAATAGCTAGATGATAGCCCAATGTTATATGAAAGTATATGAAAGAACACTGCGGTGGGGGTTTAGTCACTAAATCGTGTCCAACCCTTTGTGACCCCATGGATGGTAGCCTGCCAGGCTCCTCTGTTCATGGGACTTCTCAGGCAAGAATACTGGAGTAGGTTGCCATTTCCTTCTCCAGGGGATCTTCCTGACCCAGGGATTGAACCTGGGCCTCCTGCATTGGCAAGCAGATTCTTTACCACTGAGCCACCTGGGAGGCTACATGAGGGTACACTAAATATGATATAACTAGAGGCTAGAGATGTTTATCATAGGAGAGGGCAGATGGATTGAGGTTATTTGAGAAAGGTTTGGTGGTATCATTCTCCACTCTTGCAGAAAAAATGTCCAAGTATTTTAAGAGGAAGGGAACACACACTGGTCAGTGTTTCCCAAAGATTCCTGAAAATAAGACTTAAGTGTTTTTTAAATTGTTTTCCTGGCCCCTATCCAAAGCTTCTGATTCATACCTTCCCCAGGATAGGCTGGGCAGTCTATATTTTAACCAGTACCTTTGTTGCTTCTTATCATCAGGAAAGTGTGGGAACCCTTACCTAGAGGGCTGGCAGGTGCAAAGCAAGGTGGAACCCAGTGTGTGAGATGTCCTAAGGCCCTCATTCGTTCTGAGCACAACTGCTTTTCATTTATTTCTGGAAAGGACTGCAGAACTTGCCAAAAGACCATCATTTCTTCTTTGGTTTATAGAATGTGAGGATGCAAGAGAATAAGAGATGGCTACTGGATTTAATAGAAGGTGCAGAGAATAAAAACCCCAAGTGCTAGCAGATCATGTGAAAGGAGACAGATTTTCTCTGCCAAACAGAGAGGGGGCTGCAAAGATTGCAGACCAGAATATCCTGTGTGTGTGCTTCTAATTCAATTAAGTCCCCCTGTTTTCCATCTAGCCCGCTTCCCAAGTGCTCCCCTAGCATACGCTGCTGCACTAACAACGCCTTGCGGACACACAGTCATCCCCACAGTAGGAGAGGACAGCTGCTTAATAGTCACTGCACAGCAGGGCTGAAGGTGAAGAACAAGCCCTGGATACAGCTTGGGAGGCCCTAGGTAGACCACAGGGAAGATTCCTGACAAGACAGAAACCAGAACGGAAATTCTACTAAGGCTATTACTGTACTCCATATCCATAATCTGTCAGGAAGTGTCTTGGGTGTTTGCAACTATATAAATAGCTAAGACCTTAGGGCTTCCTAACTAAGCTTGTGGGAATTAACAGCGTCACTACTTGCTGCTGCAGGTGGAGTCTTACTTTAAAGTCTTTTTTTCTGATCTCTAAGTAGTTGATGAGATTCAAGGCAGCCAAGATAACACTGCTAAAGAAGCCATAACCAAAGGGGTGAACATTAGAGCTGGTCACAGAAATATTTCTGGTTCTGACTGGACACACAGTAGGGCTGCAATTCCCTACTCCCTAAAAGGTGAGTGGGGCCATATGATTTACTTTGACCAGTGAAGTATACTGTTCTTCCCAAGACAGATGCTTTATAAGCTGGTATATGATTGGCTATTGACTTTTTCCCTTGATCACAGTGAAAGGCAAGTGTTGGCAGACAGCTAATCTTTCAGCCTGATCCTAGAGCCAAGCTGCTGCAGAACAGCTGACCTGTGATGGACCTGTATATGAAGGAGAAACTACTCTGTGGTTTGTAGCCACTGGGATTTGGGAGTTATTTGTTTCTGTAGCACAGCCTTGTCTATGGTTAACCAGTGCTATGGTTAACTAGTCATTCAAATGTAGCAATCTTATGATCAGGAATTATCAAGTTGCCTTATCAGACAGATAGGAAGAAATCTGTAATTAACAAATCAATAGGATTGAAAATCCCACAGAATGTCTGACTAAAAGCAAGGCCAACCTTTCTTTACTCTTTGAAAATAAAATGCAGCTTTTCATTAAACAAATAGGCTTCTAATTAGGCTAATGTGATACTTTAATTATTAATAGTTTCTTCAGCATAACTTTTGGTTCTGCTTGCCAGTTTCTTGAGTTGGTTTACATTACTTTTTGGCCTAGGTTATTACACTAGGTGCCTAGGTGTTTCCTCTGCCTCTGTGACTTATCTCTTTTCACCCTGTTTCCAGGCTGTTTTATTATTAATCTCAATCTCAAACCTCAGTTTACTTTCCTGCTTGCTCCCTATTGCTCATATGATAAAATACTTGTGATATACAAAAAATGAGATAGATTTTTCTTATAAATGATCTAATTTTCTTAAATAGTGAGTAAACACAAAGAAAGCTCAGAAAGAATCTGAATTATCTATTAGCAAAATGTTTATGAATGAAGACCCATAACTTTCTCCTAGGTTCTCAACAGTTGTTTCTGAGCCAAATGAATGTTAATTCAGGCCAAGGTTCCAAAGGATCTCCTGCACTTTGTGCACCATGAAATCTGGAACAATTAAGAATTCCAGAAATTTTATTGTCTTATGTATTTTTACAATAAACCACCATACTTGAACCTTATAAAGTCTCCTCTTATAGTAGAAGGATCCTCACTAACCCATTCAGTTTGTCTTATATACTGTTTGAATTACAGACAGCTGGGGTGTATTTTGAATTAGTAACTAACTGTTACTAACTGATTAATTTAACTCCATTCAACAAATGGATTTTGTATTATGCTGTAGTATATGTATATGTCACCAAGTATCTGAACTTTTAAAATTTCCTGATTTTATTTGAAACAAAATTTGTTATTTTTTGCTAATCAAGTAATAGATCAAATCTATTTCTTATGGAAAAATTATAGTAGCAGGAGAAAAAGATGAAAACATAAATCATATGTAGTCTCACCACCAAAGAAAGATTTTAACATTATTTTAGATTTGGAAAATTTCCTTTTAGGACATAAGATTTCTCATATGTCTTCCTCCTCACTTTTCAGACTGTAGACAAGCTGCACATAAGAGTCATTCCTGAAAATGACTTGAAGGGCCTCACATGGATAAAACACACGGTACACTCCCTCATCCCAATCCCCATTTACCAGCCTGGGTTCAGTTAGGGAAGCAAAGCTCTCATGAGTGTTATGGGAATCAGATCAGATCAGATCAGTCGCTCAGTCGTGTCCGACTCTTTGCGACCCCATGAATCGCAGCACGCCAGGCCTCCCTGTCCATCACCAACTCCCAGAGTTCACTCAGACTCACGTCCATCGAGTCAGTGATGCCATCCAGCCATCTCATCCTCTGTCGTCCCCTTCTCCTCCTGCCCCCAATCCCTCCCAGCATCAGAGTCTTTTCCAATGAGTCAACTCTTCGCAGGAGGTGGCCAAAGTACTGGAGTTTCAGCTTTAGCATCATTCCTTCTAAAGAAATCCCAGGGCTGATCTCCTTCAGAATGGACTGGTTGGATCTCCCTGCAGTCCAAGGGACTCTCAAGAGTCTTCTCCAACACCACGGTTCAAAAGCATCAATTCTTCGGCGCTCAGCCTTCTTCACAGTCCAACTCTCACATCCATACATGACCACAGGAAAAACCATAGCCTTGACTAGACGAACCTTTGTTGGCAAAGTAATATCTCTGCTTTTGAATATGCTATCTAGGTTGGTCAGAACTTTCCTTCCAAGGAGTAAGCGTCTTGTAATTTCATGGCTGCAGTCACCATCTGTAGTGATTTTGGAGCCCAGAAAAATAAAGTCTGAC
>NW_011494802.1:2198620-2216695 GCF_000754665.1 Bison bison bison
TTCCCCATCTATTTCCCATGAAGTGATGGGACCAGGTGCCATGATCTTTGTTTTCTGAATGTTGAGCTTTAAGCCAACTTTTTCACTCTCCACCTTCAATAAATTATGGAAATTATACCTTAGACAAATGTGGCCCCTTGCCCCTGCTGGGAAGGTGAAAATCTGGAAGTAAAAGCTGAAGGAACGAAAAAAGAATTGTTAATACATCCTTGTGAGGCCCACTAGCAATCTCCTGAAGTCAGAACCTGAAGAGAAATATGAGAAACCAGCCTGTCCAACCACCAAAGCGGAACAATGAAGGGGGAGCTTCAGGAGGTATCCTTGGGGAACTGTCACCTCTGTGCAGCTATTGCTTCTGCAGATGTACTGGGGGGCCTCGAGCAGGTGGTGTAGGCTTGACAACTGGGAGTTCACATTGCTGAGTCCACATGTAACCTTCAGCCCTCCTGACATGGCCACTGATTCTATGAGCCCAATGAGCAAAGATGGGGACACTCAGAAAAGAGGCTGACCACAGAATAGGTCATCCTGCTCACTAAAAATAGCAGGATCATTAAACTTCCCTGCTTTTTTTCTATTTCATCTTTTTTGCATAATTTGTAGAGATCTTTCTTTTATTGTTTTAAACCTTTTATTTTACATTGTAACATAGCTGATTAACAGTGTTGTGATAGTATCAGGTGTACAGAAAACTATGTATCTATTCTTTTTCTAAACTTCTCTGTTGTGAGACATAAAGATCTTTTCATATTTTGTCTTTTCTGACAGACCTATACACTTATTTCTCCCCAAACCTTCTTCCACTAACATTTAATAGTATTCCTTCAAGTGCATAATCATCCAACCAAACCATTAGACAATGCCCTTGAAGCCACATAGTTTTATACTTTGTTTTCTCTCTTTCTAGGCAAAGAAGAATAACCAGGCACACTGCTCAAAAGTTCTGCCTACTTGCAGGAGGTCCCCTCACCATGTCCTTCAGGCCGCTCAAGTCAGGCTATGTCACCACTGCCTACTTGTAGATGCTGCCAGCTTTTCATGCGAAATCGTCATAAAGCAAGCATGAGATTTTTGGCCTTGGTCAGCTGGTCATAGGGGTAGGCTGAGAGAAAGGAGGGAGTATTGCAAAAGTAGGAATCACGAAAACTTGAGCCACATATTCATGGGGCCGCTCAAATAGAGCATTCCCACTTGATGGTGCAGTGCTACCATGCCTGCCCACGTTATGGCTTGGTGTATCAGACACTGTTAATGGATTCCCTGGTCAGAAGCACCTTATGTGGAATGCCATCATGGTAACAAGGTATTCTATAAGTCTACAGTTCATCATCAGACATTCAGTCTCTATTAGGGCCAAGCAGCAGGCCAGCAGCTGTTTCTCAAATGAACTGTTAACTGTAGAGGATAGTCTAGTTTTGCTCTTAAAAGTCTGCACTGTGGTTCTCTAGAGGGGAGCAAAGGCTCCACGTAGGTTCTCCACCTGCCAGTGAAGCTCGCTTTTTTCAAACTACATGAAAGAATTCACCTTTCCAGGTCTCCTCCTTTATGCAATACTGTTCTATAGAACTCTATTGCTCTCATTTTGATCCCTACTTCCAATGGAGGGTTGTTTCTCCTTCTTGTGCCATCACGTAATGAGCAAACCACCTGGGAGACCTGCGCCTTAGAGTGAAACTGAAAGATCACACTTTTCTAGGATAGACAGGGAAGGAGGAAACAGGGAAAGAGTTTTTCTTAAACTGACGTCCTCTAGAATCCCTAAGGCCTCTGTAAAGATCAGGTTTGACTCCTATGATCTGGTCCTCTGAAGCAGGAGTTGGGGGCATCATGTCTATAAATCCTTCCATTAGACTGGCAGGCAAGACTCAAAAGAAAACATGATTCAGAAGCCAAGGTTAGAAGGGACATCGAAAGATCATCAAACACTCAATAAATTAGAAAAAAAACATTAACCCAGGGAGAAGAAAGCCGTATCTCTCCCAGCTCTGTCATTAGCCAGGTGACAGAGGACTGGTAGATCTGGCTCCTAAGGCAGGAAGGCTGACTTCTCAAACATCCTTCTGGGGAGACATAGCGATAGTCAGGGAGGGTGAGCTCAGAGTTCCAGAGTCTGAATTGTTACCTTCCCATTACCTATCTCAGTAAGGTGCAGCAATAATGTGCAATTTCTTTGCTTTGATTGAAATTTCAACCTCGGAGAAATGTCTATTTAGTTCTTTGGTCCATTTTTTGATTGGGTCGTTTATTTTTCTGGAGTTGAGCTGTAGGAGTTGCTTGTATATTTTTGAGATTAGTTGTTTGTCGGTTGCTTCATTTGCTATTATTTTCTCCCATTCTGAAGGCTGTCTTTTCACCTTGCTAATAGTTTCCTTTGATGTGCAGAAGCTTTTAAGGTTAATTAGGTCCCATTTGTTTATTTTTGCTTTTATTTCCAATATTCTGGGAGGTGGGTCATAGAGGATCCTGCTGTGATGTATGTCGGAGAGTGTTTTGCCTATGTTCTCCTCTAGGAGTTTTATAGTTTCTGGTCTTACGTTTAGATCTTTAATCCATTTTGAGTTTATTTTTGTGTATGGTGTTAGAAAGTGGTCTAGTTTCATTCTTTTACAAGTGGTTGACCAGATTTCCCAGCACCACTTGTTAAAGAGATTGTCTTTAATCCATTGTATATTCTTGCCTCCTTTGTCAAAGATAAGGTACCCATATGTGTGTGGATTTATCTCTGGGCTTTCTATTTTATTCCATTGATCAATATTTCTGTCTTTGTGCCAGTACCATACTGTCTTGATAACTGTGGCTTTGTAGTAGAGCCTGAAGTCAGGCAGGTTGATTCCTCCAGTTCCATTCTTCTTTCTCAATGGGCCAAAGAACTAAATAGACATTTCTCCAAAGAAGACATACAGATGGCTAACAAACACATGAAAAGATGCTCAACATCACTCATTATCAGAGAAATGCAAATCAAAACCACTATGAGGTACCATTTCACACCAGTCAGAATGGCTGCGATCCAAAAGTCTACAAATAATAAATGCTGGAGAGGGTGTGGAGAAAAGGGAACCCTCTTACACTGTTGGTGGGAATGCAAACTAGTACAGCCACTATGGAGAACAGTGTGGAGATTCCTTAAAAAACTGGAAATAGAACTGCCTTATGATCCAGCAATCCCACTGCTGGGCATACACACTGAGGAAACCAGATGGGAAAGAGACATGTGTACCCCAATGTTCATCGCAGCACTGTTTATAATAGCCAGGACATGGAAGCAACCTAGATGTCCATCAGCAGATGAATGGATAAGAAAGCTGTGGTACATATACACAATGGAGTATTACTCAGCCATTAAAAAGAATACATTTGAATCAGTTCTAATGAGGTGGATGAAACTGGAGCCTATTATACAGAGTGAAGTAAGCCAGAAGGAAAAACATAAATACAGTATACTAACGCATATATATGGAATTTAGAAAGATGGTAACAATAACCCGGTGTACGAGACAGCAAAAGAGACACTGAGGTATAGAACAGTCTTATGGACTCTGTGGGAGAGGGAGAGGGTGGGAAGATTTGGGAGAATGGCATTGAAACATGTAAAATATCATGTAAGAAACGAGTTGCCAGTCCAGGTTCGATGCACGATACTGGATGCTTGGGGCTAGTGCACGGGGACGACCCAGAGGGATGGTATGGGGAGGGAGGAGGGAGGAGGGTTCAGGATGGGGAACACATGTATACCTGTGGCGGATTCATTTTGATATTAGGCAAAACTAATACAATTATGTAAAGTTTAAAATAAAATAAAAAAAAAAAAAAAAAAGAAATTTCAACCTCGACTGAACCCAGTCAAAAGGATTGGAGGGACATCTGGGATTACAGGAGGTGGGACAAAGAGTGCTTTCTTGCTAATGAAGTGACTTAATTTACTCTGTCAAAACTCTGGTTTAGATCAGATGTCAGTCCTTCTGGGAAGCATCTCTATGTGCCCCAGGTGGGATGTTTTGTTCCTTTCTGAGACCTCCTGCCAAAGTCTGTTGCTTATATTTTTGCTAAGCTCTTCTTTCAGTATGCTTTGGATTGCAGTTAATACCCAGGATGTCAGCATTCTCCTTTCACTAGGCCACTTGTTCTCATCTGGGATATTAAAACCAAGGATGTAGCAATCAGCAACGAAGTGTGTTGTAAATTACAACTAAAGGTAGGTAAAATAACAACATACAAATGATTCAAGGTGACACTATGATATGTTTCAAGTCTTTTAGTGTTGCTTCAATTCACCAGCTTTCAAGTGCAATATCTTAGATATAGGAGACATGGGTAGAGAAAGAACAAATGTACCAGGAATTGTTCAGGAGTCCAAGTTTGCTTTTGAGAGTCTTGTACATATTAATGCCATCCACTAAGTAAGCTGAGATAAAAATTGGGAACTGCTGTATTAGAATGAGAGCTCCTTCAGCGAAAGTTCCCTGATTCACCAGTACCTATATTAACTGTGCTGTCCAGCATGATAATATGTACTTAAAAATAATATGTGAAATAGAGTAAAGAAACTGAAGAAAATTGAAAGTCCAAAGTAAATAAAATATAACAGAGTGAGGTGTGGGAGAGGGGAAAAAAAGAAAATCATAATTTCCTGATGGGGCTTGAGTGAGTTATTTATGTAATTTGTATAACAGAGTCACAAGACTTTTTAATAATAAACAATAGACATGTATTTCTTGCATGCCTGGGGTCAGCTGGGGTTTTGGCTAGGTGGCTCTGCTGATCTTGGCTGGGCTTGTTCATGGGTCTCAGGTCAGATTGGCTGGCCATCAGCTAGTCTGTCTGACCTTCATTGAGACAACTAGGGCTAGAGCTGCTCTGTGTTTCTCTTCTTCCATCAGGCTAGTGCAGGCACATTTCCATGGTGATAACAAGGGGTAAGAGAAGTTATGTGGCAACGTACAAGGACTTTGGAGGCATAGACTCGAAATTGGCCTGCTATCACTTCTGCACAATTCCTGGCTAAGGAACTCATAAGACCAGCTCGCCACTCAAGAAATGGAGAAACGGACTATATCTTTTTAATAAGTAACCACAAATTCATGTGAGAAGGGGTGGATATGGGGACTGTGAAGTGCTGGGGTCATCACTGCAACTGGCTACAGAATCTGAGAAGACTACCCATGCAGGAGCACTGAAGCTTAGGATTGAGGACTTTTTGTTCAGTGAAGTTTCACACTTCCAAAACTCTTCTGTTATTAAATCTGGTGTTGGAATGTTCCTTAGTTGTTCCAGGATACAAATGCTCTGCACAAATTCTATCACATAGCAGTAAAAGGCAGCCATTCTTTTCCATTAGACTTTATATCTGCAAGGGTTATACCAGCAAACATTGTGATGAGAAGGGGACATGGCTCCTGGAACCTGTCTGTTTTCTAAGCATGGGCCTCTGTACATGAATACTCCTGCCTCTGACAATGGACCTCAACCAGAACTCTGTAACCATTTCTGGTTCATTGTTCCTCTTAAGGGCTCCTGGGGGGAATCAGAGAAATACATCAGGACATATAAGTCCCTCCATCAGCTCTTAGGTAGCAAATATGTGTAACAGTGGAAATGATCCTGATTGCTCTCCATTTATTTCTGCAGCTACCAGTTTCCTCTCTTGCTTGCTGTAAAGTTTAAAACAACATCAATTTTTAAGGACTTAAAGTGCTTTTCTATTTAAAATCAAACAAGACAAGCATCATTTTCATTCTGGGACTGTGCTTTGCTTCTTGAAGTGTAGTGAATATATAGACACCCACTGAAAAATAATAATAATAAAAAAGCTAAGTGATGGAAATGAGTAATTGCTTGGCAGCGAGTCTGCGGGGAGAGCACTGACACTGCACGGCACATATTTCATGAATAATGAGAGGAGTCTCAGAGCTGTGCAATCACTGCCTATTGGGTCAGAAATTTCACATTAGTGGATTCATCAGAGCAGATCAGTGTCATAAAGACACTCTTTCCTGAGGTAAACACACCTTTCCTTCACTGAACTGTCATCTCTCAGTTGCGTAGTGGATACAGCTGAGACCTGAGAGGAGGGGCATAAGTGGATTAGGGGTAGTTTATATCCATATCATTCTAAATTCTATCTGCTTATTTGGATAGAAAGAATGTTTTTTTAACAGAGATGAGCTAATAAGTCTGTGGATAACAAAGGGCTTAATAAAGCATAGAGAAATAGAGTAAACACCGCACACCTAGTTCTATGAAATGTTGCTTAGTGGTGATTGAAACTCAGAGAATTTTAAAGCTGTGAGAGGGACTTTAGACCTTGTGTTCTAGGACTACCTTGGTGTGGTAGTCACTAAGTGCTTTCCCCGTTATTTTTGGTCCATTGTAGATTTTTACTTTCTGTCTTTTTGCAGTTAGGGGTAGTCATCTGGCTTGAGTTGATGAAACTGTGCTCAATGAATTGTGAACAGAAGCAATGTGGTCTTTTCTGGATGAAGGTTTAAGAGCCCGTGTGCAATCTGCCACGCTGCTTTGTTTCTTCCACCAATGCACTGGGGCTACTGTGCAGATGGGGCTACAGCAGGAGATTGCTACTCAACGAGCTTAGGTCCTGGAGAAAGAGTAGCACAGAGCACTGCCCCCAGATAACCTCTGATGAGTGCGTAACATGCTGCTGCTGCTGCTAAGTCGCTTCAGTCATGTCCGACTCTGTGCGACCCCATAGATGGCAGCCCACCAGGCTCCCCCGTCCCTGGGATTCTCCAGGCAAGAACACTGGAGTGGGTTGCCATTTCCTTCTCCAGTACATGAAAGTGAAAGGGAAGGTGAAGTCGCTCAGTCATGCCCCACTCTTAGCGACCCCATGGACTGCAGCCGACCAGGCTCCTCCGTCCGTGGGATTTTCCAGGCAAGAGTACTAGAGTGGGGTGCCATTGCCTTCTCCAGTGTGTAACATGACTGGAAAATAAATGTTGTGAGCCAGGAAGATTGTGGATTTTTGTTACTACAGCACACCTTAGCCTATCCCGGCTGATACACTGAGTACTTTCTTTGCTTTTGCTCAAAGTATCCTAGATGTGGCATCGTGGTTAAGAACACTATTTTACAGTCAGATACACTTAGATTTGAAAGATAGTTTGAAGTGACTATCAGTCCATATAAGATAGAAACCAAGGTAGTTTTGTCAGGATTAAATAAGATAATACATTTAAGATCTTAAGTGTAGTGCCAACCATCATCAACAAATGCTTGTTAGATAAGACAAAGGCAGTTGTACTAAACCAGGAAGCAAATCTTCCCCTTAGAAATAAATGATATTCTTTACCTACAAGTACACACATTTCATAATCTACGAAACTCTACATTTCCTTCTTTCATCCTTAATGGAACCATAGAATATTGGGATAAAGAGCACCTTAGTTACAATCTCATCCAAACTCTTGGGAAGCCAAGTCCAGAGAGGTGAGGGATTTATCCAGAGCCATATACCTGCTTAGTGGAAGAGGCAGAATTAGGACTAGAGCCACCGCATAATTGACCATCCAAATAGGACACTTTGAAAGTGAAGGGAGAAAATTGTTAGCAACTGTGCCAGAAGAACAGGTGGAAACTTGGACTTTCCCAGGCAAACCAGAACATACGGTCGCCCTCGTTAGGATTTACTTTCCCAGACTCCATGCCTGGTGTCACTTTCCTTCCCAGCAGATGTCTTAATCCTACTGGTGTAAGAAACTCTTCATCATTCTACATCTAAAGATGTAGGGAAGGAAGGGACAAAAAACGGTTGGTTTTCCATTTTGACATTCTCTATAAATCTTTACTACTGCCCCCCCCACCCTGCTTTCTTTAGCTTAGTGTCTTTACTGTCAAGTTTAACTGCTTATAATACTTCAGTAACTGACTTGCTTTAAGCAGTAATGGCTACTGATTACACTAATGGGCCTGCATTTGAAGAAGTTTCCATTGCATGGCAGAGCCCAGAGGTGATTTACTGGAAAAGCAACAACAACAACAAATAGATACTTTCAGATAATGAGCAACATAGAGGAGAATACAGCCAAAATGGGAACAGAAATGATCAGTGGAACTTCTCCAGAAATAACATACTCATTTATTCATTTTCAGACACATTTCTAAAGGAGACCAACTCTCTCCCTGTCAGTGTACAGAAGAGAAATTATATTTTTGAAGGTGTTTGAAATTAACTCATGAGAAAAATCAAAAGTTCAGAAAATATATCCTGGTGTTCTCTTCAAGTTCCAATCCAACAGTGAAAATAAGTCTTGTAGAAGAGAAAGGCCGTGTGAGTAGCTGAGGTGCTGGGATCCTTCTCCATTCCTGAGCAAGGATGCTCCTCCGAACCCCTCGTGTGTGGATAGGCCGGGTACTTCTGGCTACTCAGTCTGTTGTGTCCCTTTCTAAAATCAGAGCTGCCTGTCCCATGAGGAAGCCTCAGGAGAAGATGTTGGTAAAGCATGGCCTTTTGGACCATTCCCTATCAAAACTATGAGTACAAATGCAAATATTGGATAACAAAGTAAGGATGGCAGAGGAGACGTACCTTGGGCACAACTCTGCTGTGGCTTAACCACACCCCCGAGGCACCTTCATATCACACTGTCCGTGCTGGCCCTGCTGTTTCCATCTGCTGAATCGCGATGCAAGGTTGCAGGTGAAGGCTTAAGGTGTTGAATTTCCTGCTGCAATGTGCTTTTTCTCATTATCTGGAATCTGGAGATGTGGTAGTGAGCACCTCCATGAAGCCCCATGGCCTGCTCTCTTCCTTCCTCTCCAGTCTTAGGCTTTGCAACCTGGACTCACCACCCTCTAGCTACATTGCCCTCATGCTGCTCACACAGACCAAGCTTGGTCAGACTTCCAGAGCCTTTGTATCCTTCTGTCTGCCTGGGATACTCTCTCTGCTGATCCTCTCATGGTTGGTTATATTTCATCATTTAAAATTCAGGGACTTCCCTTGACTCTGGTATCAATGGCATTAGTGGTAAAGAACTTGCCTGCCAATGCACGAGACATAAGAGATGCGGGTTCGATCCCTGGATCAGGAAGATCCTCTGGAGCAGGGCAATGGCAACCCACTCCAGTATTCTTGCCTGGAGAAACCCATGGACGTAGGGGCCAGGCAGGCTACAGTCCATGGGGCTGCAGAGTCAAATAGTATGGAAGCAACTTACCACACAGGCACACATGGTATCAATGTAAGTTAGAAACATATTTCCAGAAGAGTTTCTGGAATCTAATAGGTCCTCAATAAATATTTTTTGAAAATATGAGTTAATGAATAAATGAATGAATGTATTCCATATTGATTCTGGAATCAAAAGACCAATAAATGACCAATTTATTCTTTAAGACCATCTGAGACCTAATGGGAGACTTCTTCCTCTAGCATGCTATTTCTAAGGGTTCCGTAGAAGATACACTAGAACCAAAGGTATTCAGAATGCTCAAGGAAGAGAATAACGCAGATGGATAGAAATTCAGATGATCCAGACTTTCTGTTGTATCCAATTTATGGTCATCCCTGCTGTGTTTGCATTGTCCTTCCTAGCTCTGCTCACTTCTCTACCTTCTCTAGTCTCATTCTCTGCCTGCTCTCAGCGCTAGAATTATCAAATATGCCCTAATGTTCACTCTACTTTTTGAAACCAAATGTTTTTGAAAATTCACTTTATCTCTAAGCCAATTAACAAAATTCTTTAAAATGATGTTTTATTACAGCTGATTAACTCTCAAAGATCTACACACAGTCATTCTATTTTTCTTCCCAGAGGCTTTTCTGTGCTTATCTTTTAGGAACAAGACATCACATTTTCTCCTACCTCATGACTAAAGTCAAAAAGCCCCAGCCCAGTAAAACTCAAATTGGGTTGAATCAGAATGATTAAATAAGCTCTGAATGATGTGTTCATTTCAACAAAAGTGGTTTTTTTTTTTTTTTTTTAGCACAATGAGCTCTAAATCAAGTTCAAATTCAGGAGACGATGTTGTGTGATTGCATTCCAAGGAATGACAATCTTTGTCTCCCATGCCATTATTTATTTGAGAATGGGAAGAGAAAATCACTGGTGGAGTTACTCAATTATCATGCTTCAGGTCATTCACTCCATCTTAGGAGAAGTCTGTGACATCAAGTTGTACAAAGTTTATGGGTAACAGAACCAGAGAGAGTAATTTTGTAAAGGATATGTGATGATTTACATGATGACCTAAATTTTGTTGACTCCATTATATTATTCCAATTCTCCTCTTTATTCTCTTTCTCTCCCTCACCCCAACTAGTCTAGTCTATAAGGTCCTAGAATGCATAGATAAGCCCTTTATTTTGCCTTGCTTTTAATTCACACACATTGAAAGGAATCATAGATGAATTAATTGCAGACTATCAGATCAGTCAGGTGAATATATTGGATCTCTTCTGTTTGTTCCTACAGATTCAATCTATGCCCCAGGCAGCTGACCTTTAAGGACCCATCAATAGACCTCTTGCCTGGCATCCAGTTGGGATCTATAATCCCCTGGCAGGGATTGGAGGGCAGGAGCATGAGAATACTTGTTCTGTGCTCCCAACTTGCCAGGACACCTTGGTTAGCCAGGACCTTCCACAGAAGGCTTTGTCTGGCAGTAAATCTCTCGTCCTAAGCAGCTGGCTTTCTCCTCCTGCCCCTTAAGGTCTAGAGGGATCCCTGCTGAAACTGGTCTGGGGCATGTCACTATCCCTAGGTGGTTTGCTAGCCCCTGCCTGCACCTATGGAAATGGCCTATTTAGCTCTCCTTGAATTATTAAATTTGCCTGTACAACTTGTTTCCTGCCATGTCTCTGGTCAAAAAAACAGATGTATAGATGAAGGAAGCCAATATATATCCCCAATAGAAAGTGGGCATTGGTTAGTACAAGCCTTTGGCTAGGACCTCTCCATGCATAGTTGTTTTTCCAACCTCCCAGTAACTATCTGAATCAGACATTAATGAGTCCATTTTACAGATGGGAACTGTGTCCCAGAGAGGTCATGTAGTATGGTCAGGATTGCACAGCTGGTAGATAGAGGTGGTCATGAGGTCCCCCAAAATCCTATCTGACCCCAAAGCTGTTACAGTGATCGCATATGGAGAGCAAATAATTCCTCATAGATGCAGAGAAAGTAGGAATGGGGGCAAGAGTAAGTCCCCAAGGAATGGGACTTCCCTGGTGGTCCAGTGGCTAAGACTTTGCATTCCCAATGCAGGGGGCCTGGGTTCGATCCCTGGTCAGGGAACTAGATCCCACATGCCACAACTAAAAGTTTGCATTCTGCAACAGTCTAAGGATCCTGCATGCTGCAATTAAAAAAGAGCCCATGTGCTTCAACGAAGATGGGGGCGGGGGAGGGGTAGGTAGACAAATAAATAAATATTCTAGAAGTACCCAAGGACTGAGGGCTATGTGGGAGAGATTGACCTATGTGTTCTTCTGGAATCCACCAGCAAAGTGAAGAAATGAAGGCCAAGGCCTCTTTCACCAACAGTAATGGGCGGATTAGAGCCTGCCCATCCTGGCCACTAAACTTCTTAGGACAGTGGGGTGTCTTTGAGAAGTTTCCCACTGGCTCTCGGCCTCAACCCTACCAGTCACCTCCTGAGGAGGCAAATCTTTTTCTGCGTTTCCACCCGCCTCTCCTCGATGCCTGCGCAATCTGGGACAGAAGTGTAGCACCTCAGCCTCCATTTAATGCTGGGGATCAGAGTCTCTGTGCCTCCCCCTCCCTGTGCGTACAGAGCTCCACACAGCCTGAAATTCCCAGCTCTGATGGAGAGCTCTGAATTATTCATCAACCCAATAATGGCAGGTGATGAGATCTTTTCCCGATATGTCCCTGTCAGTAGGTGTTTATTAATCTGTTTCACCAGCCGCCCTGCTCTGACCGCGGGGCCTGAAGAACCCCACGCGCTGCCTGACACGTATCGGCAGAGACAGCACTTTAAAGACTCCCTTTTGCCTGGGAGGTCATCTGAAGGTTATTAGGAACAAATTATTTCTTCATTTCCGCTGACTGAGTAGATAGCCTTAATGATCTGTCACCTAGCAATAGCCTGCCTGTTCAAACATAAAGAATGGCAGGCTGATGGGCTTATAACTAGAATCAGTTCATTTTAGCTATTCTCTTGTCAAGCATGTTTCCAAGATACATATAGTATTTACATATTCATGAGCCTCAGCCGACACTGATGCCGTGAGGGGGTCTGTCTGATAATGTGATACAAGTTTGTACTGTGTCCTCAGGCACTTAAAGTCTATTAAGTGAATAAAGTCTACCCGGGGCCTCTCTTCTTGGAGGTGTTCTCCATTTTAAACACTGGGATGCTATCCCAATTTCAAGCACTCATCTCCCTCTCCTTCTCCCTTTCCCTGCCCCCCAACATCCATCAAAATCTGCCCTCCCTACCTCTTACTGAGAGGAAGCTCTGCTTTAAAGAAAGTGAGCGGGCCACTGGGAGTTTTCTCTCCTCCCAGCAGGGCAAACCTATCCATGAGATCTTTGCTTTACATTCCTTTAGGCTTTGTGTAGGTAACTCAAATGACATTGTATAAAGCAAAGTGAAGTGGCAGCTGGCTTTGCAAATTTTGGACTCTGACAGCACTTTCGAGTCTCCTTGGGCTACTTGTAGCTAATTATTATTTCATGCCTTTGACTTCGATGGCCTATGGTCTTGTCTCAGTCTGTCTAGTTGAGGATGGTGCCTGAGGCATAAATCTTGCTATGCAACTAAATCACCTGGGGAGGACCTGAAATTTGTCATCTGGAGAGAGAGATTCTTATTATCCCATCTCCAATCTCCCATTTTCTATGCTACTCAAAACAATCTTCCTTATCCCTACTGTGATTCTTAAAAGAAAAAAATGTAAAAAAATATAATTCGTACGTATGTTGTTAGTATGTATTAGTATGTACATTGTTATGCCAGTTTGGACATCTCTCTGCTAAATAAATATTCTATGTATCTATTTATCTTTCATTCATTCACTTGGCAGCCTGTGGCTGTGCTATGAAACTCTAGAAGACCTAGAATATCTGAGTCCAGTTTGGGTTTGTACCATTTTTCTTAGGGGCCAGGTTCCAGCTTCATGAATCATTACATGCCAAAGAAAGTAAATTGCTTTTTAAAATACTACTGAGTTGTCCTTGAGTATAGGAACCTTAATTACTTACACAGGATAAGTACAAAAAAAAAAAATAACATCTCATATAGGAATTTTTGGGGAGATTTCAGAGACTGCTCACTTCCTTTAAGAATCAGTTTTTCTGCATGTGAAATGGGGATAATAACTTGAATCCTTTTTCCTACTTATAAAGTCGTTATGAGGATTAATGAGATAATAAGTTGGTGAATGTATTGGGAATCCCTTGAGGAGCACTAAAATTGACTCAAGGCATAATTGTTTGGCAGGTAAATAATTATCCCATTAACCTAACTATGTGCCTTTCATTCAAAAATTTTGTCAAGCACTTTGATTTATTTTTCACAGGAGCTTTAGGGCTGTTCCTGTATGGGCATGGACTCCAGTAGGTTGAGGGACCATAAAATCAAATGAAAGCCCAAGGTAACCAAGGAGGGATTGCTCTAGCAGAAAAGAGTGGGATCCCAGGAACACTTGGGTCTCCCCTTCTGCCATGACAGAAACTCCAGTTTTAAGAAAATAAGCTTAAAAAATCTAGGCCTTCGTAGTCTGAGATGGCAACCACTAGCCCCAAGTGGCAATTTACATTTAATTAAAAAAGGAAGTAAGATTAAAAAAATTAGTTTCTTAGTCAGAGCAGCCGCACTTCGAGTGCTTGCTACTTGTATGTGGCTAATGGCTACTGTGCTGGACAGAGCAAATATGTGACGTTTCCATCATCTCAGAGGGTTCTGTTGGACAGCACTAGATTAGGTCACTCTCAAACTTGAATGTGCATAAGAATGACTCAAGGAGCTTCTTAAAATTCGTATTTCTGAGACTCTCAGAAATCCTGATTCCGTAGGTGTGAGGAGAATCATGGCAATCTGAATATTTAAAAAGTTCTCCAAAATAATTCTGATGGTGATGGTTGGTGACAAAATCTGGATTTCCCAATGCTATTCAAAGTGTGTTCCATAGACTGGCAGCATTTACATCACCTGAGAGTTTGTTTAAAAGGAAAATTCAAGAATTGAGTATAGGGCTCAGAAATCTATATACAAGCTTTCTGGGTGATTCTTATGGATGCTAAACTTTGAGAACCACTAATCTAGATAGTAGAACAATGCAACTGTAGCCTGAACATTGCTGAAATTTAGATACAAAAGTTCACAGTCTAAGATGACTACATTAGGATTTACTTACAGTTACATCCTACAGGAGATCAGTCCTGTGTGTTCACTGGAAGGACTGATGTTGAAGATGAAACTCCAATACTTCGGCCACCTGATGCGAAGAGCTGACTCATTGGAAAAGACCCTGATGCTGGGAGGGATTGGGGGCGGGAGGAGAAGGGGACGACAGAGGATGAGATGGCTGGATGGCATCACCGATTCAATGGACATGGGTTTGGGTAGATTCCGGCAGTTGGTGATAGACAGGGAGGCCTGGGGTGCTGCAGTTCATGGGTCGCAGAGTCAGACATGACTGAGGGACTAAACTGAACATGGAATCCACTTATATAAAATTCATCTGTCCATCCTTCCATCCTTTCATTCATTCACAGCTTTTAGGATATCTATTATGTGCTAGTCATTTGTGATGAAAATTGGGAATTTTCAGCAGGAAACAAAATTTTCATAATCTGTCAGATTAGTTTAATTGTTTCTAACTCAATTTTTATTATTTTTTCCTTCAATTTTTGGTGGGATGGAGTACAAATTTAAAGTACTTTTTAAACTAGAGTCTGGTTCATTGCCCTGAGCTCCCCTCCAATTGTTTGCAAAGCACAGATCAACAGGTGGTTTTGTTTAGGTTCACACAGATATTAAAGGTTAAATAATGCTAGAAGTCAATTTGCCAAACCTAGGCCAGTACCAGCAGTGTTTAGGGGCAAAAATGAGTAATGAAATTTTCTAGCTAATTCATAGTCAAATGTTCCAGTGTTTACTTTAGTGGCTTTAGTTACTGAATATTTTCAATACCAATTTGTAAAAAACAAAGTTTTATCACAGCATTGATAATAACCCTGATATATATGAATTTCACATTCCATTTTTTCCTTAAAATACGTTTTAAATAATTTTGTTTTTAATTTTTTTTTTATCATGGAAAACGTCAAACACAGAGAAGTAGGAGAAATATTATAATAAACTCCCATGTACCACCACCTAGATTTAATAATTCTTTCAATTTATGGCTGATCCTTTTACTTCTCTCTACTTCCATCCAATTCCTTTCTCCATATTATTTTGAAGAAAATGTCAGGTACCTTTCACCTTTTGATAGTTCTATATATCTCTAAAACATAAGGATTGTTACACACACACACACAACCATAATACCATTATGATCACAGTAAAAAATAAAAAATTTTGTAATATTATCAAATATTCAGTTTTCCAATTTCCACATCCTTCAATAATGTATTTTTTCACTTGCTCTGAATTAATATAAAGTCAATATGTTGCTATCAAGTGATATTTCTTAGTCTCTTTCAATAAACTGATAATCCATCTCTTTTTGTCCTCATATTTATTTATCAAATAAATTGGTTTGGATGTCCTATAGCTTTTTACATTCTGAATTCTGCTGACTGCACATTGCTGGTATCATTTAACATGTTCCTCTATCCTCTATATTTCCTGTAAATAGGTAGTTGGATCTAGAGGTAAAATCGTATAATTTTTTTTACAAGACCACTTCATAGGTGATATTGAGTTATTTCATCAGAAAGTACATGATGTCACTTCATGATGTTCATAGTTATTGACACTTCATGCTGAGATCCATTAATTAATTTGGATTTTTAAGATGGTGATACCCTAATTCTATTATTGCTTACTCATGTATTAGCTGGGATGCTTTTATACAGAGAAGTTTTCACTTATCTACTATTTAACTGGTATAACTTCATTTAGGAAGGATAATAAAAATGCTTCATTTTTCTCTTTTATTTATCAGTTGGCAAATAATAAGTTGGTTCACTAGCAATTAGTTATTTTTCACTTCCTTCTTCCCTTTCCTCCTTCCTTCCCTCCTTCCTCTTTCTCTCTCCTTTCTTTCAACTCACTGATTGCAACATTTTTAATACATTTCACTTCATTGCAGTTACTGTCTTTACTGATTTTCAAATTGCCCCATCTTTGCTCAGTAGGAGCTTCCTCAGGTTGGTTCCCATGTCCTTTTGACACAGTGGTCCTTGGCTGTTTTGTATATTTCTAGGCTTATTTTGTATATTTCCTGCTCTGAACATGGAGTTAGAGGTTTCTACACATATCTCAGATGTGACTTTTTTCTTTTGTGAAAAATTTTATTTGGAGTAAAATATTTGAGGAGGTCCATTGCTATAGCGTTGCTCAGTATTTATAGGTCTTTCCAGGAAGCAGAACTAGAAAGTATATTATCTAAAGATAAAATATATTTTGAGATTTTTTCCAATTCCAATTCAATACTATCGGGTTTTTATGTTGCTAGCTTCTTTAATATTACATATACTATGAATTGTTCCAAAATCCCTCCCACTTTCAACTGTTGGTATTAAATTAGGTAGCTGCAAATTCCAGGTGGATATTTGTGAGTTAGGTTGGGGTTTTTGCATTCTTTAGTCTGTCAACACCCTGTTAACTTCCTTGGGTTTCCTCCCAAACAGGTGCTGATGTTATGCTGATTTTGTAGATATGATGCTTCTTTCCCCCTACCTGCTCGTATTAGGGGTTCAGGGGGATATTTTACCACCCAGCTTTGTTTTAGTTGCAGTCAGGGTTTTTGTTGACATCCTAATTCCTGTCTTTTTCAATGAGAACATTGATGAAATTCACAAATTGCACTCTTATCTTCCTCTTGAAGTGCATTTTAAGTTTTATGCTATGCTATAAAAGATGAATTGTTTTCACAACATATTTTAATAGAATTCCTGTTGTAGCTTCAGGTTCCAAAGATTTAAAGGAAAAAGGGAGCTAAGTTTCCTCAGGTGATAGTTCAGTTCAGTTCAGTTGCTCAGTCACGTCCGATTCTCGATCCCAAGGACCGCAGCACACCAGGCCTCCTCGTCCATCGCTACCTCCTGGAATTTACTCAAAATCATGGCCGTTGAGTCGGTGATGCCGTCCAACCATCTCATCCTCTGTTGTCCCCTTCTTCTCCAGCCTTCGATCTTTCCCAGCATCAGGGTCTTTTCAAATGAGTCACTTCTTCACATCAGGTGGCCAAAGTATTGGAGTTTCAGCTTCAACATCAGTCCTTTCAATAAATATTCAGGACTGATTTCCTTGAGGATGGACTGCTTGTATCTCCTTGCAGTCTAAGGGACTCTCAAGAGTCTTCTCCAACACCATAGTTCAAAAGCATCAATTCTTCGGCACTCAGCTTTCTTTATAGTCCAACTCTCACATCCATACATGACCACTGGAAAAAACCATAGCCTTGACTAGACGGACCTTTGTTGGCAAAGTAATGTCTCTGCTTTTCAATATGCTGTCTAGGTTGGTCATAACTTTTCTTCCAAGGAGTAAGCGTTTTTTAATTTCATGGCTGCAGTCACCATCTGCAGTGATTTGGGAGCCCCCCAAAATAAAGTCTGTCACTGATTTCACTGTTTCCCCATCTATTTGCCATGAAGTGATGGGACCAGATGCCATGATCTTTGTTTTCTGAATGTTGAGCTTTAAGCCAACTTTTTCACTCTTCTCTTTCATTTTCATCAGGAAGCTCTTTAGTTCTTCTTTGCTTTCTGTCATAAGGGTGGTGTCATCTGAATATCTGAGATTATTGATATTTCTCCCTGCAATCTTGATTCCAGCTTGTGCTTCATCCAGTCGTGTTTCTCATGATGTACTCTGCATAGAAGTTAAATAAGCAGGGTGACAATATACAGCCTTAATGTACTCCATTTCCTATTTGGAACCTATTTTCTGTTGTTCCATGTCTAGTTCTTT
>NW_011494802.1:2216795-2269511 GCF_000754665.1 Bison bison bison
TCTTGATTCCAGCTTGTGCTTCATCCAGTCGTGTTTCTCATGATGTACTCTGCATAGAAGTTAAATAAGCAGGGTGACAATATACAGCCTTAATGTACTCCATTTCCTATTTGGAACCTATTTTCTGTTGTTCCATGTCTAGTTCTTTTTTTTTTTTTTATTTTATTTTAAAACTTTACAATATTGTGTTAGTTTTGCCAAATATTGAAATGAATCCGCCACAGGTATACACATGTTCCCCATCCTGAACCCTCCTCACTCCTCCCTCCCCATACCATCCCTCTGGGTCATCCCAGTGCACCAGCCCCAAGCATCCAGTATCGTGCATCGAACCTGGACTGGTGACTCGTTTCATACATGATATTATATATGCTTCAATGCCATTCTATCTGGTTCTAACTGTTGCTTCCTGACCTGCATACAGATTTCTCAAGAGGCAGGTTGGGTGGTCTGGTATTCCCATCTCTTGAAGAGTTTTACACAGTTTGTTGTGATCCACACAGTCAAAGGCTTTGGCATAGTCAACAAAGTAGAAATAGATGCTTTTCTGGAACTCTCTTGCTTTTTCTATGATCCAATGGATGTTGGTAGGGACATTGAATAAACAGGTCACTCTCATCTTTGTGAGTAACTGGAGATTTCATAGAGAAACTCTGCTGAAATGACTGTGCTTAACACTGTGTAGCAAAAATCCATTAAAAGGATTTAATATTTCAATGAGAAGGAAAATGAAGGGAGATACCACAAAATACTTTTCTTTTCAAAAAAAAACAATTCTGAATGGTTGAAAGGCAGGATAACAGAAAAAGGATAAAGGAGAACCAACTAACATCTATCTTTGAAAAATAACCAATTATAATAAAATATTTTGTGCACATTTCCTCCAAGTATCCATTTGTGAAGACCAGAAATAATTTAAAAGGCCAGGCCTAAAAATAGATAATATTATAGCAAATAATCCAGAGCTTGCTAAAACTAGTTTAACTATTAGAGTGATTTCCAGAGAATAGTCTCTAGTATTAACTTGAGTATTTTCATCTTTACAACATAAAAACTATAAAATATTTTAGAATAAAATTAGAAACTTGCACTATTTACCACCTATTATCTCATGCTTCAATAACTTTTGTTTCAAGATATATTCACATAGCATAAAATTCACCATTTTAAGTGTATAATTGAGTGGCATTCATATCTATATTCACGAGATAGCAAAGCCATCAGAACTATTGAATTTCAGAACATTTTCATTATCCTCCCCCTCAAAAATCCCAAACCTGTTAGTAGTCACTCCCCTTTCCCTATCCCCATGCCTTGACAGCTATGAATCTACTTTCTGTCTCTATGGATTTGCCTATTGTGGGCTTTTCACATAAACCACAAACACAGTGCCCATATATACAAAACTTTTAAATTCAAAAATATATTTTCCACCATTGGTATGGAAGTATTTCTTCCCAGGTGAAAATCTCTACATGCACATTATTCTGTTGTGCAAAGCACAATGCTCCATGTTATATTCTTTTGACTTTTACCTTTGAATCAATGCTACTTGATAGCTAATATCTATCATTCTTCTCTCATTCAGCTGCCTCACTTATTGCTTCGATTATAGAGATTTGAATCCCCTATCCTCAGCCTGACTGACCAGAAATGTCTCTTTCGCCTGGTCAAGTAAATCAAATGGTCAGGTTAGGGGTATTTCAATGTCCTCATTTCTTAAATACTCACAAAAGCTTTCCTGGAAGCTTTACTGTTTCTACTATTCATGTTATTGATTCATTTGTTCTTCTATTAAAGAATTTATTCTGCATCCCTACTATATGCTATGCTCTATGTACTATATACTAAGTACTGGGAAAACAGGAATGCTTCCAAGTCACTAGTTTTCACTTTACAGATGTCATAAGGGCAAAAGGGTTATTGCCATAGAGTATGATAAGAGCAGCAAGAGGAAACAGACAAAGGGGTTCTGGAAGCACACTTCAGCTTTGGCAGTCTGCAGAAAGCTTCCTTGAAAAATTGTTATCTAAACCAAAACCCTAAGGATGAGCAGGAGATAAGTGATAAGGAGAAATAAGGATGGGGCCAAAGATAACTCAAAATACTTCCTTGGATTCTAAGTACATTAATTTAATAAAGTTAATTTTCACCTATTCTGAGCAAAGTCCTATAGGGTATAGAAAGATAAATATAGAGTATATTAAAATGTATATGAAGTTAATATTTTTGAACAAATAGATGAATAAATAGATCCCAGCCAATGCCATGAACTTTCTAACAGAAGAAATATAACCTGTTGCCCGCTTTATCCTCAGCACTTACAAAAAGACTAACACAGAACAAGAATAAAATACTAGTTTGTTACTAATAATGACAATGATCAAAATGGGAACTGGCTCTAGGGAAAAAATGTTTTGTAAAAAAGTAAATATACTTAGAGATCCAGGAAATTTAAACTGATGCATTAGTCCAGCTAACCCCACATAAAACTGCTGAAACAAATTCAAAATTTTCAGGTGCTCAGTGCAACAGTTTACTATGTACTTGCTCATATTACAATCAGATGTGGGGCAGAGATTTCCTTCACATTTTCCCAGTAGCAGAGAATTGAGAATCCAGGCTGCTTCTATTTTTCCAGTTTTACTGAGGTATAGTTGATAAATAAAATTGTAATATATTTAAAGCATGTATGTGATGATTTGATGTACATATACATTATGAGAGGATTTGAATCAGAGTTAATCAACTAATGGGATCAACATTCAGTCAGTTCAGTGGCTCAGTTGTGTCCGACTCTTTGCAATCCCATGAACCCCAGCACGCCAGGTCTCCCAGTCCATCACCAGCTCCCGGAGTCCACCCAAACCCATGTCCATTGTGTCGGTGATGCCATCCAACCATCTCATCCTCTGTCATCCCCTTCTTTTCCTGCCCTCAATCTTTCCTAGCATCAGGGTCTTTTTAAATGAGTCAGCTTTCCACATAGGTGGCCAAAGTATTGGAGTTCAACTTCAACATTAGTCCCTCCAATCAACACCCAGGACTGATCTCCTTTAGGATGGTCTGCTTGGATCTCCTTGAAGTTCAAGGGACTCTCAAGAGTCTTCTCCAACACCACAGTTCAAAAGCATCAATTCTTCAGCGCCCAGCTATCTTTATAGTCCAACTCTCACATCCATACAGGACTACTGGAAAAACCATAGCCTTGACTAGATGGATCTTTGTTGGCATAGTGATGTCTCTGCTTTTTAATATGCTGTCTAGATTGGTCATAACTTTCCTTCCAAGGAGTAAGCGCCTTTTAATTTCATGTCTGTAATCACCCTCTGCAGTGATTTTGGAGCCCCCCAAAATAAAGTCTGACACTGTTTCCCCATCTATTTGCCATGAAGTGATGGGACCAGATGCCATGATCTTAGTTTTCTGAATGTTGAGCTTTAAGCCAACTTTTTCACTCTCCTCTTTCACTTTCATCAAGAGGCTCTTTAGTTCTTCTTCACTTTCTGCCATAAGAGTGATGTCATCTGCATATGTGAAGTTATTGATATTTCTCCCAGAAATCTTGATTCCAGCTTGTGCTTCCTCCAGCCCAGCGTTCCTCATGATGTCCTCTACATATAAGTTAAATAAGCAGGGTGATAATATACAGCCTTGATGTACTCTGTTTCCTATTTGGAACCAGTCTGTTGTTCTGTGTCCAGTTCTAACTGTTACTTCCTGACCGGCAAACAGGTTTCTCAAGAGGCAGGTCAGGTGGTCTGGTATTCCCATCTCTTTCAGAATTTTTACACAGTTTACTGTGATCCACACAGTCAAAGGCTTTGGCAGAGTCAATAAAGCAGAAATAGACATTTTTCTGGAACTCTTTTGCTTTTTCCATGATCCAGTGGATGTTGGAAATTTGATCTCTGGTTCCTCTGCCTTTTCTAAAACCAGCTTGAACATCAGGAAATTCATGGTTCACGTATTGCTGAAGCCTGGCTTGGAGAATTTTGAGCATTACTTTACTAATGGTGAGATGAGTGCAATTGTGCAGTAGTTTGAGCATTGTTTGGCATTACCTTTCTTTGGGATTGGAGTGAAAACTGACCTTTTCCAGTCCTGTGGCCACTGCTGAGTTTTCCAAATTTGCTGGCATATTGAGTGCAGCACTTTCACAGCATCATCTTTTAGAATTTGAAATAGTTCAACTGGAATGTCATCATGTCCACAAGCTTTGTTTGCAGTGATGCTTCCTAAGGCCCCACTTACTTCACATTCCAGGATATTTGGCTCTAGGTGAGTGTGAGTGATCACACCTTGGTAATTATCTGGGTCATGAAGATCTTTTTTGTACAGTTCTTCTGTGTATTATTACCACCTCTTAATATCTTCTGCTTCTGTTAGGTCCATACCATTTCTGTCCTTTATTGAGCCCATCTTTGCATGAAATATTCCCTTGGTATCTCTAATTTTCTTGAAGAGATCTCTAGTCTTTCCCATTTTATTGTTTTCCTCTATTTCTTTGTATTGGTCGCTGAGGAAGGCTTTCTTATCTCTCCTTGCTACTCTTTGGAACTCTGCATTCAGATGCTTATATCTTTCCTTTTCTCCTTTGCTTTTCACTTCTTTTCTTTCCACAGCTATTTGTAAGGCCTCTTCAGACAGCCATTTTGCTTTTTTGAATTTCTTTTTCTTGGGGATGATCTTGGTCCCTGTCTTCTGTACAATGTCATGAACCTCCGTCCATAGTTCATCAGGCACTCTATCAGATCTAGTCCCTTAAGTCTATTTCTCACTTCCACTGAACAGTCATAAGGGATTTGATCTAGGCCATACCTGAATGGTCTAGTGCTTTTCCCCACTGCGATGGTGCACGAGCGTGGCCGAGAGGAGCTTTCCCATGTCCAAGGTAAAGAACGGTGGCTGCACTTTGCTGGAGTGGCCATGAAGAGATACCCCACGTCTAAGGTAAGAGAGACCCAAGTAAGATCTTAGGCACTTAGAGAGGGCATCAGAGGGCAGACAGACTGAAACCACAATCAAAGACACCTAGCCAATCTGATCACACGGACCATAGCCTTGTCTAACTCAATAAAACTAAGCCATGCCATGGGGGGCCACCCAAGACAGATGGGTCATGGTGGAGAGGTCTGACAGAATGTGGTCCACTGGAAAAGGGAATGGTAAACCACTTCAGTATTCTTGCCTTGAGAACCCCATGAACAGTATGAAAAAGCAAAATGATAGGATTCTGAAAGAGAAACTCCCCAGGTCAGTAGGTGCCCAATATGCTACTGGAGATCTGTGGAGAAATAACTCCAGAAAGAATGAAGGGATGGAGCCAAAGCAAAAACAATACCCAGTTGTGGATGGGACTGGTGATGGAAGCAAGGTTTGATGCTGTAAAGAGCAATATTGCATAGGAACCTGGAATGTTAGGTCCATAAATCAAGATAAATTGGAAGTGGTCAAACAGGAGATGGCAAGAGTGAACAACGACATTCTAGAAATCAGCGAACTAAGATGGACTGGAATGGGTAAATTTAACTCAGATGCCCATTATATCTACTACTGTGGGCAGGAATCCCTCTAGAAGAAATGGAGTAGCCATCATAGTCAACAGGAGTCCGAAATGCAGTACTTGGATGGGATCAACTAATGGATGTTATTCAACATCCATCAGCTCACATATTTGCCAATTTGTGTGTGTGAAAACACTTAAAATATAATCTCTTAGGAAATATCAATTATACAGTAGTGTTATCAACTATAGTCACTATGTTATACATTAGATTCCCAGACCTTGTTCTTCTTATAACAAACTTTGTATCCTTTTATCAGCTTCTTATTTGCCACACTTCTAGCTCTTGGCAACCACCCGTCTTTTCTGTTTCTTGAGTACATTTTTTTTAAGATTCTACATCTAAATGATACTATGCAGTATTTAAAGCAATAATTCTCCTTTGCAAATGTGTTTGAGGAGGAATTCTAAGTGGTATGGGTTTACCATATATCATGTCTGTTACCCTGTTATACTTCTCCAGCAACACAAAAACAGATACATACAAAATTATTTTTTGCAGCATTATTTATAATTGAAAATTAGTGGGAATGTCAAATGCCTAACATTAATTGAATTAGCTATGGGTATACCCAAACAGAATAATATGCAGCCATAAAAAAGAAAGAAAAAAATCTATCTGAAGGGATATGAAGTACTTTCCAAGATATACTGGTAAGCAAAATGATTAAAGAGCAAAAGATATATATGCTAAGTTTCCTTTTGTGTTAGAAATAAACAAATAAGCATATATCTACTTGTTTTTGAAAAAAGAAACAGACTGGAGCAAAACTACCATTGAACTCTGAACAACATGGTTTTCCCATCTAGCAGAGAATTGAGAATGTGTAAGCATGCACACACTTACAGGTGGATTTTATTTTCTAAAGTAAGTACTTCTGTACTACAAAATTGGTGCTTGGTTCAGTCAATGGTGCAGAGGAACCATGGACAAAGGAACTCTGACTTTAAGTTATATTCGGATTTTCAACTGTGCAGTAGGTCCATACCCCTAACCCCCAATTCCTGTGTTGTTAAATGGTCAAGTGTAATGTGGTTGCCAGAAGGAATAAGTAGGATTAGGGTGAAAGGGAAATAGGGTGACATTTCCTGGAATATAATTTTAGGTACAGAATTAATGGGTACAGTCCACGGGGTCGCTAAGAGTCAGACACGACTGAGCGACTTCACTTTCACTTTTCACTTTTATGCATTGGAGAAGGAAATGGCAACCCACTCCAGTGTTCTTGCCTGGAGAATCCCAGGGACAGGGGAGCCTGGTGGGCTGCCGTCTATGGGGTCTCACAGAGTCGGATACGACTGAAGTGACTTAGCAGCAGCAGCTAATATTAAACGGAAAAAAAAAACAAATAACTAAATCAAATGAATAAAGATGAGAGAAAACATAAAATGGAACAGGAATATTGAAAAAAAACAAACACCCTAATTGTATTTTCTATGAACAACATACCCACAGCAAAGCAAGTGATTTTTTAGCACAAAATTTTGACTTTAGATTCCCAGCCCCGAAACAAAGAACTGTAAGAATGCAGGTTTATTTTCTTTTTTATAGTGGTATAGGCTAGCAATTCTGAAACTACTTTCTGTGCATTATAGACTTAACCTCAATGCTGAGAATAAGATAGTTCAATATGTGTATACTGTTTAATCATTGAAAAGTGTGATAGTTGCTTAGTTGTGTCTGACTCTTTGCGACCCCATGGACTATAGCCTGCCAAGCTCCTCTGTCCATGGGATTCTCTAGGCAAGAATAGTGGAGTGGTAGCCATTCCCTTCACCGGGAGATCTTCCCAACCCAGGGATCGAACCCTGGTCTCCTGCATTGCAGGTGGATTCTTTACTGTCTGAGCCACCAGGGGAGCCCCATTATTTTATTCTAATGTTGATCATATAATTATTCTGATCCTATTTACATTTCATTGACAAATCTGAGATGATGAAAACATTTGAAAGCACATGTCCAATGTAGTCAGGCTAATAAAATAGCTGCAAAAAATCTGCTATATACAAAAAAAGTTTCCACTTTTCTCTTTCTCTCCAGCATTATCACAGCTAAAATGAATTTAAATTTGTGATTTAATCACAGCATATCTATAGGTTGGTTACCTTCTAGTATTTTCCTAAATGTCTGTGCTACTTTATCTGGAGATAGTTTTAAAAGACTTAAAATATGGGAAGAATCCAAAGTATTCTAAAAATGCTAATCAAATTCAAATTCCAACAGGACTATTTTTGTCAAAGTTGAAAAACCAGTGCCTAAATTCATGTAGAAGTGTGTAGGTCGAAGAATACCTAAGAACAACAACAACAACAACAAAAATAGGAGAGAAGTGCTCTGATTTCAAGATTTATAATAAGGCAATAATATTAAGGTAGTGTGAAAGTGACTCAGTGTTTAAGTGTTGATTTAAATCAATAAGAAAGATACAAGAGCCAAGAAAGACCCACGGATATTTGGAAACTCTTAGGTGATGGAAATGGCATTCCAAATCAATGAAAAAGAAAACACTGTTTTGTAACTGGTATTAGGACATGTTGTTTACTATATGGAAGAAAAAAAAAATAGATTGCTATATCATCTCATAGATGAAAATCAGTTCATGGTACAATAAAAATCTAAATTGTAAAGATAAAATTGTTGGGAATTAAATTTTGGAGAACATCTTCATGACCAAAAGATAGATTAAGAAATAATTTAAGTAACACTTATAAACCATTAAGCTTAAAAGTAAAGCTGATAGATATGACTGTGTAAAAAGTTTAAATTTCTATAAGATGAAAAAAACCAGAGTCAAGCCTAAAAGTTTACAAAAGTTTATTTGTACTACAGATGATAGGCAAACAGACTAGTATCCAGAAAATCTGGAAAAGGCTTATGAATCAGTTAGAAAAGGACAAGCATGAAAAGGCAATTCACAGAGGAAGAAACACATGGAAAATAAACTTGTGAAAGCATACTCAACTTCACTAGAAATCAGGAAACCATAAATTAAAACAGCCATGTGATTGTATTTCACACCAGTTAGCTTGGCAAAAATTTTAGAAGCTTTGCCATTTTAAAGGTTAGAGTGGTAACTCTGGACTTCTTATATTCTGATGGAGGACATGTTGCTTAGCACAAGCACTTTGCAGGGCAACCTGGTGGTTTCGAGCAAAAGTGAAAATGTGCATAGTGTGGCTCAGTCATTTCGCATCGAGGTAAATACCCCAGAAAGAGTCTTCCACCTGTGGACAATGCTATATTCACATGGTTGTTCAGTGCAACAGTAGGATGGTAAGTAAATAAAACATGATGCAACCATAGGATGTACTAGAATTTAACAGTTAGAATGACTGAAAAAGTATATAAGGATCGACATCAATAGTACTCAAAAGGATGCACAAAGAAATCTGCAGAAAAATATGTACAGTATATATTTTTTAAAAGAAAGCATTATTTACTTTCAAGAAATGGCAATCCACTCCAGGACTATTGCCTGGAAAATCCCATGGACAGAGGAGCCTGGTAGGCTACAGTCCATGGGGTTGCAAAGAGTTGGACAGGACTGAGCGACTTCACTTTCACTTTCACTTTATGAATGGACAAAACAAACAAACAACTCAGCAGACTAAGCATGAAGAAGAAAGGTAGACATCAAACTCAAAAACTTTGTGGAGAAAGGAAGTTGAATAGGAGTGGGAAGGGGATATCAGTGAACTTCATTTTGCCTATAATAGTTTATTTAAAAATAATTTAAGAAAATAGGATACAATGTCAGTGTATATAAAATTTGGGCAGTGATGATAGGGTAATTTTTATATTACATATTTCACTTTTAAGTACCTTGAAATGTCTCAGAAATATTAAAAATAAATATACATATGAACATGTAAGTAAAACAAAAAATATGGGGTTTGGAAAATATTATTTTTTACTTTAAGATTTATCAATTTGTCCTCATTACAGTATTTCTTCAGAGAAATGTTCCATGGATTAATCCATATCTTATTACATACGTTGAGTTTTATCATGAAAGTCTGTAGAATTCTGAATAAGCTACAGAGGGGAAGACAATCTAAAGTGGTAGGCAGTACTCTGGTCTTGACTACCATACTATGTCACTACATTTAAATAACATGGCGTTAAGGATCATAAATATCCTGGTTAAAAAACACTTTGCTATGTTTCTTTGAAGTATCTCACATTCTTTTAAAATTTTATTTAAAAACTTGAAATATAAAACACTCATGTTCAAGATCACTCCTTGTGTTTATTTTCAAACTTTTAACAATCGTTACTGTTGTTTTGCTCCTTCCGTTTCAGACAACTGACTCTTCATCTGACATCAGCCTCAGCTTCTTTACCTGCACTTTAGCCTTGAAGAATCTTGCCACCCAGTTTGGTAGGTTCTCCCCTCTTTCACTCAAAGGGCACGTCAGTTCTCTTTGAGGAAATGTCTGCTTCTTAGGAAAAAGGTGGTAATTATATTTGACAAGCAGCTCCTTTTGCCCTAACAAATGAGCTCATTAAATGACAGTAACTTTACTAGTATTTAATTAACAATTTATTAACGTATGTTTGCATGCCATATCTTCAGTTCATAGAAGGCAAGAATCCTTCTGATTCATTTGCATCATACAATGCCTAACAACCTCATCTGCATTGGAGTTCTGATGAATATAGAAGGTATTGCACTTAGAACACCAGCCAGGTATATGATCTGTTCCAGGGCCCTGTTGATGATGTTACAAGTCATTGATTAACCTTAGGATAGAGAAGATGTAATGGTAATGGCAGCTTAAGAATTTTTACATAGTAGCTTAAACTTGTTTGTCAGTTTAAAAGTTGAAAATAGGGTAGTGGTGTTTTGGGGGGATGTGTCTAGGTTGCTATTGCTCAGTCACTAAGTCATGTCTAATTCTTTGCAACCCTACAGATTGCAGCGTGCCAGGCTTCCATGTCCTTCACTATCTCTTTGAGTTTGCTCAAATTCATGTCCACTGAGTTGGTGATGCTGTCTAACCATCTCATCCTCTGCTGCCCTCTTTACCTCCTGGCTTCAATCTTTCCCAGCATCAGGGTGTTTTCCAGTGAGTCAGCTCTCATTTGAAAAGACCCTGATCCTTGCTCAAACTCATGTCCATCGAGTTAGTGATGCCATCCAACCATCTTGCCCTCTGTCGTCCTCTTCTCCTGCCTTCTATCTTTCCCAGCATCAGGGTCTTTTCTTATGAGTCACCTCTTTGCATCAGGTGGCCAGAGTATTGGAGCTTCAGCTTTAGCATCAGTCCTTCCAATGAATATTCAAGGTTGATTTCCTTTAGAATTGACCAGTTTGATCTACTTTCTGTCCAAACTACTCTCAAAAATCTTCTCCAGCACCACAATTTGAAAGCATCAGTTCTTCAGTGCTCAGCCTGCTTTATGGTCCAATTCTTATATCTATACATGACTACAGGAAAAATCATAGCTTTGACTATAAGTTGAGCCCATGTCAAATCTTCATTTCAAAGATGAATGGTGAGGTAGTTTATCAAAGAGGTTAATATCATCCTCCCACTCCCTCTAAAACCATCTCATGGCACTTCTGCTATCAGCCTAATTGCACAAAGAGGAGGGCTGGGGAGGGCTACAGATGGATGCTTGGGAAAATCTTCTTTACATAAGTCTGATTAAATAATAGGAATGAAAACTAGAGCTGGAAAGGTGCCCAAGAAAACTATTAGTCTTTGAACGTGTCATAGGATCCAGGCTTTCACCCAGAAAAGGAAGAAGGCACCTTTCTTCATCTTTCTCTCCATCTTTGTTCTCTCAGGGAAATGTCCAGAATTGTGCTTTTAAAAGATATTTAGTCACCAATTATATCAAACATGATTCAGAGAGGGAAAAGAATTCACCCAGATAGCCCAAATGAAGAGATTTTAATGAGGTTCTAGTTATGGTGGCAAGGGATAAAGGTGGGAGGCACCCAGAGACAAGCATCACAGGAAGCTATAACTACCTCTTTGAATCCTAAGGGTCAAAGGGAGAAACAGAGTTAACGAAGCCTATGTCAGGCTGGGAGAGCAGAGGAGGGGCTTCAGGACAAGGACTTTAACTTGCCATTCAGGGAAGAAGGAGGAAAGATCCCTCTTCTTGCAACTTCCTCATTATTACTTCCTTTTGTTTTATAATCTCAAACTCAACAAGAGTGCCTGAGAAACGCTCTATGCAGCCTCCCCAGGACTCAAAGCTGGGCCAAAAAGTTTAAAGAATGGATCTAGAAAGGCAACCAAATAATAATTGGCACAATGGTATAACAAAGCAGTTCTATATTCTAGTAAAATTTTATATTAAATTCAAATGACATATTTATTAATATTAATTTTGTATTCATTTTGTATCTTTTGTATTCATCTTGTATATATATATATTGTGTGTGTTTGTATCATCTCTTAAGCAAATGTGGGAGATAAATATCACTGAGAAATTGAGTCAGAATTCAAACGCATATCCACCTAACACAAAATCCATGCTTTTGTGTTTCTATTTCCATAGTGATCACCATGGGAAAAGATAAGAGTCATGTGCTCTCGTAGGCAGTATGGAGGAATTTATGAGGAATAAACCCAAGTGCAAAGAAGTGACTTCTCTAGTAAAGTTGGGATTAGATCTCTTGCCTCCTGAACTCCTAATTAAATGTTGTTTGTTTTTCCAAACAACTTTTACAGATATCATTATCTTCTAACACTTTTTTTTTGGTGAATGTTTATACTTGTTGTGAAAACTTATGAGCAGATCAAGTTAGCATACTGAATAATTGCATCTATCCTTCTACCTCACTTCTACCTCACTAAAATCCCAATACTGGACAATAAAACTGAAAAAAAAAAAAAAACTGGTATAAATCCAAAATAATAAGAAAAGGAACAGGAAAAAAATGTCAGACAGGAAATTCCATCAAATTTCCAGAAGATGGAAAAAGGATGGAAATTTCAGCCAATGAAACTAAGTAGAAGCCAGAGCCTAAAATATACAGACAAAAGTCTCCAAGAACAAGGCAGCTGACTTCCCCTAGCAGAATGTTGATGAAACTCCCAACTGAAATTTGTAAGTACAATAGGGCATGCATCAAAGATGGATCTAAAACCATACGGAATAATTACTCAGAAGTCTATATAGAACAATAAACCACCCCATATTGAGTTACAGAGGGATGACAGCCAAGCATTTACATTTTAGACCAAATGAACCTCAGATAGTTTTCTTCCCAAATGATTTGAACAAATTGTCTTAGATGATTTTGAAGCAGCTAGTGTGAATAACTGCCCCAGAATAAAATCCTTAATTTTCTACCACTTGCAGAGCCCATCTTACCTTACTTATCTTAAAACTAACCCTGGTAGTTATAAAACTTCTCTCAATAATACAGGACTCTCAGCCAATCTTCCTATTGCCTTATTCTTATGTTTGACTAAATAATCAACTTTAATCAAACATTTGAGAACAGTCTAAAACAGAAAAATTACAGCTCATAAACAAATAGAAAGCTGATCCTTGACTTAGGTACAGAAATGAACTTAAACACATGAGCAAGCAAACAGCCAAAAACAACTAAAAATAAATGCCCCTCTTATAACTGTACTCAAGTAACTGAGAAGATATGAACCTCCAAATCAAGAAAATACTATAAAACTGGAACAATTACATAATAAAAGATTTTTAAAACTAAAAATAGGATTGTTAAAATAAAATGCCATTAGAGATGGAGTAAGTAAATTCCCCTAAAATATAGAACACAAAAAAAATCATAAAATGTGAGAGAAAGGAAAATATATTTAAGGTCAACCCAGAGATACAACATTTGACTGTAGCTTAGGAAAGGAAGACCTGAGTGTCAGCTAAGATATCTGCAATAAAACTTATACCTAGACACATCAATGTGAAATTTCAGTACAGGAAAATAAAGATCATATAAGCTTCCAGAAAAGCAAAAACTGAAGACCTCAAAGAATCAAGAATCAGTGTATAAAAAACTCTCAATGACAAAACTGGAGCAATGCCTTTTAATTTGCAATGGTAAAATTATTTTAAACTTTATTTCTACTTATTCAAATCATTAGTTTAGTTCTTTCTTTTTTCGAGATCAGAGTAAAGACAATTTTCAGACATGTAAAAGATACAAATTTGACCCTTATTCTTTTCAAAGCACATATTCCTTTTTTTTTTTTTAATTTTTGAAAGTTGCTCAGTCGTGTCCAACTCTTTGTGACCCCAAGGACTATATAGTCCATGCAATTCTCCAGACCAGGATACTGGAGTGCTTAGTCTTTCCCTTCTCCAGGGGATCTTCCTAACTCAGGGATCATACTTAGGTCTCCCACATTGCAAGTGGATTCTTCACCAGCTGAGCCACAAGGGAAGCCTAGGAATACTGGAGTGGGTAGCCTATCCCTTCTCCAACAGATATTCCACACCTAGGAATTGAACCAGGGTCTCCTGCATTGAAGGTGGATTCTTTACCAGCTGAGCTACCAGGGAAGCGCAGGATGCTCCTATGAGGGTACTTAAAGATGTGTTCCAGCAAAGAGGTAACCCTAGAAACAGAAAGTTATAGGATCCTAGAAATAGTTATTATATACTAAGAGAGCAATAAGGGATTCCCCAATAGGCCTAGGAAGAAATCTATCCAAATTTTAGCAGAGAACAGAGGACTGTTTAATAATGGATCAGTGAAATCAATTTAAAACATGAAAAAGGCAGAGAGCAAAAAAAAATGATATTAGATACTTATAAAGAATAGCACACTGTGCAAAAAAGTCATGGTCCAAATTGCAACAAAAAATGAATAGACCTCAAGGAAAATAGCTAAATGGATTCTACCAGTAGAAAAAGGGTATAAACACTGGAAGGGTGGAGAATATGGTAAATACTGCTTATGTGTCACCTTCATGCAAAGAAGGAGAACATCAGTAAATGCTGTTAACAATGAATAAAATTGAAAAAGACAATTCAAATATAAAGCAAAATGCAGCATGCTTTTGAAGAGTTACTGGCATGTAAGAATGGGTAACTTTCTAACATTTATCTTTAAGTAATGTAGGGAGTTATGTATTTAAACTGAAAAGTGGGCAATATAATCATAGTACAATTTATGATTCTCCTGTGAATAAGATTATATAGCCATTGTGTTGTAAATATAAAATTTAGGCCACCTATAGGCAAAATATAAGAGATTGTTTCAGAATTATGATTTTTGAACACAGTATTTTTCGCATACAGGCAGCAGAAACAAGATCAGGAGCTGACTGTGTCTCAGATCATGAACTCCTTATTGCAAAACTTAGACTTAAATTGAAGAAAGTAGGGAAAACCACTAGACCATGCAGGTATGACCTAAATCAAATCCCTAACGATTATACAGTGGAAGTGAAAAACAGATTCAAGGGATTAGATCTGATAGACACAGTGCCTGAAGAACTATGGACAGAGATTCATGTCATTGTACAGGAGACAGTGATCAAGACCATCCCCAAGAAAAAGAACAGCAAAAAGGCAAAATGGTTGTCTGAAGAGGCCTTACAAATAGCTGAGAAAAGAAGAGAAGCAAAAGGCAAAGGAGAAAAGGAAAGATATATCCATTTGAATGCAGAGTTCCAAAGAATAGCAAGGAAAGATAAGAAAATGTTCCTCAATGATCAATGCAAAGAAATAGAGGAAAATAGAATGGGAAAGACTAGAGACCTCTTCAAGAAAATTAGAGATACCAAGGGAACATTTCATGCAAAGATGGGTCGATAAAGGACAGAAATGGTATGGACCTAACAAAAGCAGAAGATAGTAAGAAGAGGTGGCAAGAATACATAGAAGAACTATACAAAAAAGATCTTAATGACCCCAATAACCATGATGGTGTGATCACTCACCTAGAGCCAGACATCCTGGAATGTGAAGTCAAGTGGGCCTTAGGAAGCATCACTATGAACAAAGCTAGTGGAGGTGATGGAATTCCAGTTGAGCTATTTCAAATCCTAAAAGATGATGCTGTGAAAGTACTGCATTCAATATGCCAGCAAATTTGGAAAACTCAGCAGTGACCACAGGACTGGAAAAGGTCAGTTTTCATTCCAATCCTAAAGAAATGCAGTGCCAAAGAATGCTCAAACGTGCACACACACACACTAAGTGTCTTCAATCATGTCCAATTCTTTGCAACCCCATGGACTGCAGTCTGCCAGGCTCCTCTGTCCATAGGATTCTCCAGGTAAGAATACTGGAGTGGGTTGCCATGCCCTCCTCCAGGGGATCTACCCGACCCCAGGGATTGAACCTGTATCTCTTATGTCTCCTGCATTGGCAGGCAGATTCTTTACCACTAGCACCACCTGGGAAGTCCTTTGGAACCATATGCACATTTCAACAAAAATTAAAACCAGTGTTAACCTATATGGGAAAAGAATCTGAAAAAGGATGAATACACACACACACACACACACAGATTCAGTTTGCTGTATATCTGAAATTAACACGGCATTGTAAATCAACTATTTTCCAATAAAAATTAAAATAAAACAGTGGTATTCCATAAAGAGATTCCTTGCTCAAAAGATTTAAAATATAGTTAATACTTTCGGAGAGTCACAACATACCTTTCCGTACTAAACAGAGAAACTGTAAATTAACAACAAAAGAAGAGAAACAAACTTTCTGTAAAGCAGCATTCCTTTACCTTATTTGACCACATGAACACGCGTTAGCCCTACTGGCAACCACCATGAAGTAGAACGCAGTTTGGACAATGTGGCACTCTGAATCCTCAAAGAGTAAAAGAAGAAACAACTGAGACACCGATGTAAGGCCCTCTAACTGGTACACAGATGATCTCCTACCACTCTCTGGAGCCCTTAAATTACTAAACCTGTCACTGTGGTTCCTGTCTGTCTCCAAACATCCTCCTATGTGGCACAATTTTGCCTTCTTAGGTCCAGTTAAAGAACCTGCCTGTCAATGCGGGAGACATGAGACTTGGTTTCACTCCCTGGGTCAGGAAGATCCCCTGAAGGAGGGCATGGCAACCAGTATTTTTGCCTGAAGAATCCTATGGACAAAGGAGCCTGGTGGGCTACAGTCCATGGCATCACAAAGAGTTGGATACAACTGAAGCAACTTAGCACACAAGTCCAGTGTCTTTTTTGCTGCTTAATCATTTTGCAGGTCTTTACCAACTTCATTCTGATTCTTGACATATGTAAATGGTCCTTGATGCACAAGCATAATTCTTGTGCTCTTCCCTACAGGAAGAAAGAGAGACAGAGCTCTGGGATCACTTTACTGGATGTCACCTGTTCTGTGTGGGAGGAAGATCACACTCTGCCTTGAAACCCAGAAATAAAAAAGGTTTCTGTCCGCTGGGTCCTTCAAAGCCTCCAGTGCTTCAGGGAAATGGGAGGCTCTGTGCCTTACCTGGATTCTGGTCCTAAAGGGATGGTTTCTGGGAGTCAGACAAAAGCTATGACTGCAGCTGTTGTAACTTGCATGGTCCTGAATCAAGGCAGGTGGATTATGTATTCTCTTTGTTTTCACTCTGGATTTGTGGGAATGAAGGGTTATTTTTCCCCTTGTCCAAATATCTTAAATCATTCAAAGGCAGCATTAGATTTTAAGCAGAAAAATGCAAATGTAACTGGGACACTTACAATGACCTAAATGCATGCTGATTACCTTTTCTGTTATTTTCTGGCCTTAAATAAAGAAAATAAAATAAATGTCAGCAGTAAGAAAAATGAAAGTAGGTCAGACTACAGAACCATTAGATCAAAAGCAGTTAGAGCCAAACACACCTTTCCCAAGTGGAAAGCCAGAAATCAACATGTAAATGAAAAGCACTTGAAGAGTCCTAGTAGTTCCTCTATTAGCCTTGGCAATTAGCAGGAGGGTATTAAATTATTCTGGAGACTGCATCTTGTAACTGGAACAAAGTGGAAATGCTGGTAATGTTACTGAAAGAGATGAGTCACTCCAAAACAGAACTTCCACTGTGTGGGACTCACATTCTCTAGAAAATGAGAAGAATGAGCTATGAAGGATATTCCCTGCTGAGATAGATCATGGGAAAGACAATCCAGTTTTATACTCTGTGTGTGTGTGTGTGTGTGTGTGTGAAGGGCTGCTGACACTTTTCAATCAACTGTAATTGAAAGCCCAATACACTACCATGTGATGATCAAATGCCTATAGCAGAACCATGGACTCCCATGGTTGAAGACATATCAATTGTACTTTCCTATTAATGATTGTTACGCCATGCTATTCTTTGTTGAAATTTTGCTTCTCATATCCCATTATATAAAATCAAGTTCACATACAGATCCTTGTCCTACAAATTTTAACAGAGTCAATACTATTTGCACATGCATGAAGGAAAGAGAAGCAGCTAAACAAATAAGGAATATACCTGTTAAAAAAAGCTGCTTAAAAAATGTGTTTAGAAAAAGACAAGATTTGTGAGATATCCTCTCAAAGAAGGAAAGGAAGCAGTTCTGGGAATTTAGCTAGGCAATGTGATAGTAAAGAAGGCTTTAAAAACTGATGGAGGATTTTAGAGACCTAATAATCAATGATTTCATTGATTATAGATATTAACTCTCAAAAATTTAATACACTCTTGTTTCAATTACAGATAGTCCACATAACATCTGTTCTCTTATATTGCCCAAATTACTATGAATCTACAGAGAATCTTGAGTTTTTACCTAAAATGTCAAAAGTATCACATGATAAAGACCCGAAAGAGTTTCAACTTTAGAGAAAGATGTATTTCAAATTCCCTTAGGTCTAATCTGTAGGAGAAATAAAGCCCTATCTTTACTACTAGTTGTTAGCCTTTGGAATGTACCATTTTCCACATCATTCAATAAAATGTAGGAAACATAACAGGGCCCACCACTTTATATTCAATACATTCTAAGTGTGTTTGAAACTCCTTTTATCTTCTTTGCCCTCATGGACAAATGGAATTTTCAAATAGCAAAAAAGAAAAACTTACCATTCCTTAGCAATATAACTCATAAGATGGGCTCTTAAAAAGGTCATGTGAGTTTGTGAAAAACAAATCATTTTATTTTTAAATGAGCATCATAATGCTTATTTACTCAAATATAAAAGTGAAAGTATATGGTTTCATTTTGAATAGTAATCTTTAGACTCTTTATATTGTATCCTGAATTTACATTTAAAAACTCACCAACAAGCTTACATAGAAAGGGAAAAAACCTAGAACTGCCAACTTTCTCTTCATCTAATGAAGATGAACAATAGGGAGATGAAACTATCTTACTTCAAGACAATATAAAGCTACAATAATCAAGTGCCGAAGTGATGCTTTTGAACTGTGGTGTTGGAGAAGACTCTTGAGAGTCCTGTGGACTGCAAGGAGATCACACCAGTCTATCCTAAAGGAAATCAGTCCTGAATATTTATTGGAAGGACTGATGCTGAAGCTGAAACTCCAATACTTTGGCCACCTGATGCGAAGAACTGACTCATTGGAAAAGACCCTGATGCTGGGAAAGATTGAAGGTGGAAGGCAAAGGGGACGACAGAGGATGAGATGGTTGGATGGCATCACTGGCTCAATGGACATGAGTTTGAGTAAGCTCTGGGAGTTGGTGATGGACAGGGAGGCCTGGCGTGCTGCGGTCCATGGGCTTGCAAAGAGTTGGACACGACTGAGCGACTGAACTGAACTGAACTGAATCAAGACAGTGTGGTACTGGCACAAGAAAAGACAAATAGATCAATGGAACAGAGAGCCCAGAAATAGACCACCCAAATATAGTCAACTAATTTCTGACAAATGAGCCAACCCGATCCAATAAAGAAACAATAGACTTCTTAACAAATGGTGCTGGAACAGCTGGACATCCACAGGCAAAACCAAACCAAACCAAATGAAACAAAACCAAAAAACAAACATGAAAGAACAGAATTTTTAAATGAATTTATTATAGATCTTATATCTTTAAAAATGCTCAAAGTAAATCACAAACCTAAATGGAAAACATAAAACAGTAAAACTTCTAGAAGATTACCTAAGAGAAAATCCAGATGACCTTGGCAATGAGTTGTTAGATATATCACCACCCCCTGAAATCCGTCCATAAAATTTAACTTCATCAAAATAAAAACTTCTGCTCTACAAAAGAAATTGTTAAGAAAATGAAAACAAGCTACACTTGAGAAAATATCTGCAAAACACATATCTGATAAAAAAAGACTTGTATTTAAAACATACAAAGAACCCTTAAAACTCAACAATAAGGAAAAATCCAATTTAAAAAATGGATGAACCATCCTCACTAAAGAGGATATACAAATGGCAGGTAAACATGAACAGATGCTCAACATCATATGCCATCAAAGACATGCAAACTAAGATGAGAGTGAGATACTGCTACACACCTATTAGAATGGCTAACATCAAATGCTGGCAAGGATATGGAGTAACAGGAACTTTTATTCATTGCTGATAGGAATGCAAAAAGGAACAGTCATAAACAGTAAATAGTTACTATACAATCCAGCTATCACACTCCTGGATAGTTACCTTAATGAATTAAAAACATAGAATTTGAAAATACAAAGAAACAGAATCCAAAACTTGGAAGCATGTAAGATGTCCTTCAATAGGTGAATGGATAAACTGTGGTCTATCCACAAAATGGAATGTTATTCAGTGATAAAAAGAAATGGACTATCAAGACACACACACACACACACACACACACACACACGGAAATGGAAGAGTCTTAAATGCATACACTAAGAGGAAGATGCCACTTTGAAAAGGCTACATACTGTGATTCCAATTATATAATTTCTGTAGAAGACAAAACTATGGAGACAGTATAAAGATCAATAATTGTCAGGGGTTAGAAAAGAGGGAGAGATGACTAGTCAGAGCATAGATGACTTTAGTGAAACCATTCTGTATGATACTGTGGTAGTGGATACATGACATTTTGAATTTGTCAAATAAACGTGTACAGCACATAGACATGTACAACACAGAGTGAACCCTGATGTACACTATGTTCATTTCAGTTCAGTCGCTCAGTCATGTCTGACTCTTTGTGACCCCATGGATTGCAGCAGCCAGGCTTCCCTGTCCATCATCATCTCCCAGACCTTGCTCAAACTCATGTCCGTTGAGTCAGTGATGCCATCCAACCATCTCATTCTCTGTCATCCCCTTCTCCTCCTGCCTTCAATCGTTCCCAGAATCAGGGTCTTTTCCAATGAGTCAGTTCTTCGCATCAGGTGGCCAAAGTATTGGAGTTTCAGCTTCAGCATCAGTCCTTCCAATGAATATTCAGGACTGATTTCCTTTAGGACTGACCGGTATGATCTCCTTGCAGTCCACAGGACTCTCAAGAGTCTTCTCCAACACCACAGTTCAAAAGAATCAATTCTTTGGTGCTCAGCTTTCATTACGGTCCAACTCTCTTATCCACACATGACTACTGAAAAATCATAGTCTTGACTAGATGGACCTTTGTTGGCAAAGCAACGTCTCTACTTTTTAATATGCTGTTTAGGTAGGTCATAGTTTTTCTTCCAAGGAGCAAGCATCTTTTAATTTCATGGCTGCAGTCACCATCTGCAGTGATTTTTGGAGCCCAAGGAAATAAAGTCTCTCACTGTTTCCATTTGTTTCCCCATCTATTTGCCATGAACTGATAGAACTTGATGCCATGACTATGGCTTTCAGTTAATAATGCATTAATATTTGTTCATCAACTGTAACAAGTATACCACACTGATGAAGGATGTTAATATTAGGAGAAATTGTGGCAGGGGGTGGGTAGGCAATGGGGTAGGGGTGTATGGGAAGTTTCTGTATTCTCTACTGAATTTTCTCTGTAAACTTAAAGCTACTTTAAAAATAAAGTCTACTGATATAAATAAATGAATAAAAATGTTTTAAAAAGCACCACTTTTCTAAAGGAGGCATGTAGCCTCCTCAGTGAAAGTTAAGGACCAGCCTCAGCAAGTTAGTTTTTCCCTCTGTTCCCTATGCTTCTTCCACTCCACTTCCACCATCAGCTCACTGTTATTAATTGGTGAGACACAGTTAAGTGATATCCTGAGTCAGATTCTAAGACAGGAACCATATTGAATATAATCATACTATGATACTAACAATGCTATGATTATGAATGAAAGGGAAAAAATGTTAGCCAAAGAACATACTCTATCAACAAGTCCCTGTTTCCAAAATATATGACTGAAGGTTGAGAGATGGGGTATGTAAGAACACTCTCCAGTCAACTGCACTGTTTTCAACTTGAGAGGACGCCTCTCTGTCCTCTGCAGTATGGTGGGAGGAAAGCTTCCTTCCACAGCTTCCTCTGGAAGCTGGTTTTCCAATATGGCAGAGTCATGGAGTAATTTATCAGTAGCTCTCAGGACTTCACCCCTGGCTTTATAGTGGCCAACATTCTTATATTCTGTTCAGAGCAAAACCAAAATCAAAATACCACATCAAAATGCTTGCCATCTATAACCTGTGATATGAATAAGGAACACACAGTTGGAAGGTTGCAGCAGAAGGTACCACTGACCAGTCCATTTAACTTGTTAACTCTTTCCCTGAAAGAGATCTTGTGTGTGCTGTATCCATAAACTGAAAGGATATGTGCTCCTTAACCTCCACAGTTTGGAGAGATTTCCCCCAAGACTGCCCCATCCCAGCCGTAAGTCAATTCAATCCTTTCTCATCATCACTTTGCGATGGATAAACCTGCAAGGGCCTAAGCAGTGGAAACTAGAAGTCACATGATCCAAGTCTTGTGCCGCCATTTCAAGGCAAAGATATTGAGTCAATTTTATTTCATTCTAACCAGAATTGTCAGCCGAATAAACCGAATACAGTACTCCATAAAACAAAAAATACAGCAGTCAAGGCAGTGTATTAACAGATCAGCTTCTGAGTTTGCTTTTATTAAGAAATGTTTGCAGCCTTTGTGGTGGGCATCCTCTGGGATGAATAGAAAAAGGAATCAGGGCTGCAGATTTTCAAATGACATACTGTTGTAGGTGATGACACATAAAAACCCTAACTAATACATACTGGCCTCTAAAGAGCCTGGGTTCTAGCCAACATGTCTAGAACACTCATATAGAGAATGATTGCCCTTGTATCCTGCCCATGGACTTGACACCCCACTCAATATTAAACAAGGCAAAGAATTTAGGAATTTCCACTTGTGGCTTGCCTGTGTTTCTATCTTGTCAGGAACAAGTAAACACATTATGTCCAACTTCTAAGATTGTAGACACACATATGGGACATTGAGTCAGCATCTTAGGGAAGTAAGCAATTCACAGCAGCTTCAAAATCAATCAGACACAGGAAACAATGGAGACAGTCCTATTCTTGCTTTCGGACTACCCGTGGAACCTAGAACTCTTGGGATCAATGAATCTAGCCATTGGGGCTGTAGAGTGTCAGTTTGCATTTATGTTTGAAATAATGAATATGTGTGTTTACACTCCACGTCTGTTTTCTTGCTAGGCTAAACTTGTAATAGTCCCTGTCACTGATGCTGCTTATTTCACATCTGTTTTCTTCATTAGGGAGCTCACTCAGTTATAACCAGTAAAAGAACTTAGTTTCCCCAGCACATTTTGCAACTCAAATCAGTCCCCAAAGTGTTTCCATAAGCTCCAATTTGGCAAAAATACAAAGCTTGACTTGCTTCTGGAATTTCAGAATGCTAAAAAAAAAAAAAAAGGAAACTTTCCCCCAAGCACTGAGCTCAGTTACATTGTTGCCATATCCATCCAAGGACTCAAAGTGCTCCCCAGTTACTCTGGCTAGGCTTAATTTGCTGTATTATTTTAAAAGATGTGAGGACAGAAAATATTGTATATGAGCTGTTGGTGAAAGAAGACAGGAAAAAAAAAATCATTCTAAAATGTTCATTGCAATAATGGTGCTTTGAAAGCAGTTTTCATAATGTCAAATTAGCAAGCATCATTTTTATGCCTGTCAGTATGAAACACCAACGATGATGCTTGGCCAGACTTTTCAAGTGCCTCCTAGTAAGCAGAGCAGGAACATAAGGGAAGCCAAACATGGTATAGGCACCTGGCAAAATTCCTACTTCCAGTGGAAATCAATTTTTTAATCTTCCATTATATCCCTATTAAATCCTCTAAAAGAACAAAACTTGATGGTAGTTTCCGAAAAGCAACTTGCCTTTGCCACTGTTTCACATAACATGGGGTTCCCTTAGCCAATGGGAAAGCTGAATTTAGGTGTCATAGTGAATATTTATTTTTCTGAACTTCCTCCTCACAATCAGAAATTTAGAAAAATTGGACTATCTTCTCCCTATGGCTTTAAATAGTTTTGGTTCTTCTAGAGTCCCTTCTTTTTCACTTTATAAATTTTTTTACTAAAGACCTCTAGCAAGGGATTTCTTAAATATCAATAACATTGAGAAAATCTGTCTTGTTTATCTAAAGAGATCATCCTCTGGTGGCTCAGACAGTAAAGAATACAGCCTGCAATACAGGAGACCTGGGTTTGATCCCTGGGTCAGGAAGATCCCCTGGAGAAGGGAATGTCAACCCACTCCAGTATTCTTGCCTGAAGAATTCCATAGGAAGAGGAGCCTGGTGGGCTACAGTCCATAGGGTACCAAAGAGTCGGACATGACCAGACAGCTATTTACTTACTTACTATACTTCGTCTATGAAAAATTAATTCTGATTCTAAAGTTGACGGAATCTATTTTTTTCCCCTAAGTTTGAAAGGCTGCATGAAATTTTTCTTTATTTCTCTCTTTGAAGTTTAACTCTTTAGGAACCATGTAGGCAAATTGAGGCCCAGAAAAGGTACAAAATACAATGGGAAAATGGTATTCATAGATTTTGGGGGAGAAAAGATGGAGGGACAAGGAAAGAAAAGAGAAATTCTGCTGGTCCAGTACTCCCAGCCCTGTGCCAGGATTTCTGTCTCAGGCAGCAAAGACGATCTGTGAACCTGTGGGCACATATCTAAAGTCACTTAGACCTACACATTTTCTGATTGTCTCTGTCTGATTAAACAAGCCTCAAAGACATAATGAATAATTTATGATAAATCAATGTCTACGTGGAAGAAAAGCACATTTTAAAAGGGTTGTTTTATGTCTAAATCCAAAGTGAATGCTAAGCTTGTCCCTTTTTGTGAGCTCTTTCATTACCACTGTTTTGGTTTTATTTTTAATTTAAAAAATAATTAAGAATAAGAAATAATATTCAATGGCACTTTTACAGGTGGCAAAGTAAGCTACATACATTATCCCCAGGACCTTTATGACAGAATGGTTAGGTTGGTTATCAGCATTAGTATGTGTTTGGGATATTAGCTCTATAGAGGAGTAAATGGAGACGTGTGATGTGATTGTCCTAACCCTTAAGCAGCACTATCACATTTCAGTTCACGTATTTTACAGTCTAACTCTGGGTCCTTTCAATTATTTAAAGACTCATTTTTAAGAGAGGCTTCCCTGATAGCTCAGCTGGTAAAGAATCTTCCTGCAATGCAGGAGATACTGGTTCAATTCCTGGGTTGGGAAGATCCCCTGGAGAATGGAAAAGGCTACCCATTCCTATATTCTAGCCTGGAGAATACCATGGACTGGTATTAGTCCATGGGGTCACAAAGAGTCAGACACAACTGAGTACCTTTAACTTTTACTTTTTAAAGAGAACTTTTCTCAAGCTGTGGGACAGACCCACTCATATGCTAAGGAAGTTCTACACAGTTTTCTAAGGCCAACATGCAAGTCTCAGAAACCTTCCACTATGTGTCAATTCCAATGCTTGCTCATTCCTAAGCCACAGTGTTCATGAGTGCAAGACTTATGGGGTGTATTGAGACGCTATAGCTCCCAAAACGTCAAACTAGAAAGGATATTCTTTATATTGCTTGCATTCTCCTGATCTGATATAGCTGAGTCCTCCCCATTATCCCTTTAATTCACTCCCAGATATAAATATTCAGGAAAGAAGCAGGTCCTAACCTAAACATCAAAAGAGTATTATAGAAACATTTTATTGCCTTCTCTTCCTATATCCCAACAATTTCAAATGGTCATTGGTGAAGTTAACGTTACCCGTATCTTATCTGAAAGGAAGGGTAGGAAGACATACAGCAGAAAGGCTTGGCTATCTGGAGCCTTCTCCGAGTGTGCTAAGGTATGAGGCTGACAAGTTCTAGGCATGAACTTCTGAATGTACCTTTCATTTCAGTTTGTCTTGCCTCTCAACTTCAGGCTTCCTTTTGTAGAGTTAAAAACACTATGTGTCCTTCCCCTTTTACCTTCGAGATTTTCAAGAGTTTATGTAAATATTAAGGAGCAACTGCAGCTCCAACATGTCTTGGGCACCTACCTTGTACAAAGAATTTGTGAGACATAACACAAGGTTAGATCACTTTGAGACAAGTCCTCATCCCTACTCTATACCATCTCTACTGCTTCCTCTGTATGCTAAAGAAAAGCGATGTGGTCTGACAACCAAGAATATTGTACAGAACAGATCTAGTCATCTTGAGTAGTTTTGGTCTTATCAGAATTTATCTGGTTGCTATTATTAAGTGGTAATGGTGATAATACTCAACTTACGGGATGTTTTTAAAAGGAAAAGTGACATAATGTAAGAACTAAATACTGCATGAACATAGTAAACATTTGAGAAACAGCAGTTATTATAGTTTTGAATATTAAATCCTGAAGGAAGCTGGAGTGATGAAGTGGTGGGAAGTCAGGGCTGTATGAATACTCCCATTGAGAATTTAGACTTGGGAAAGTATAAGGCATTTCTTCCTAAGCACACTGGCAGCTACTGAGGACTTGTGATCAAAGGTAACTTGGGATCTTGCTTTTAGGTGTCACTGGTAGTTTCTGACGAACTACTTGATCTAATACATAGGGACTTAACTCAGTGGCTGCTTCCTGAATCCTTAACAGGTTCTTTGAAGTACAACATTTCAGAGAAATTGAGGATTGTCTGAAGTGCTTGGCAACATATATTAGCTCTTCAGATGTCTAATGCTTGCATATTTCACATCTTTCAAATCAAGAAACCTGGGAGAGTCAATGGAAAAGATTATAGCAATGATGAATCTAAGGAAAGAACTTTGATTCAATCTAAAAATTCAACAACTGCTTTTGAATACCTTCTAAGGCAGAAAGGATGATAGAAAAACAGGTAAAATCCTCTCTTCTTGGACTTGAGGAAAGATACATCACAATTAACTATGATACATGTTTTACAGTAGAGGCAGAGACAACTAGAATTTCCTTGGAAGGAAAAGAGATGTTAATTCTGAGAACAATGTTGAGAAGCAGTAGAATAGGTGGCTTTAGAGCCAAGGTCTCGAAGGTTGGCCAGGATGCTAATAAAGGGAAGAGGGAAAAGAGTACATAAAATAGAAAGAACACAAAGAAAAAAGGTACACAGAGGGCAACAGAGGAAATGACCAGAGAGAGCTGCAGAATACATAAATTCATGTAATATTTGAGAGGTATGACCGAAGGTGATTCCTCGTAACATTTCCCAATCAGAGGGGGAATCTACAGGGCTTCTTGATAAATAGTAGACATGTGTGCAAGTGGAACAGATTTCTATGAATGAAACACATCAGTTTCATTCTGCCCTGTAAGGAATGCAAGTAATGATACGCCCACGCAGCTACTGGCTAACTGCTGCAGCTTTGGGAACTCGGTACAGCAGCTGCAGCAACACCGAAAGGAAGTTGTGTAATTGACTGACAGTTTCCCCAAAACCTAGCATCTGCTCCCTTCATTATTTATGCTCTCCTCACCATAACTTGGCAATTTATAGTATTTGGGTGTAGATGAAGGGATTTACTTTGAGTTGCTTCATTGAAAAAAAATTTAAAGATCCGTAGATTTAAATGCATTTGCTTAGTGATGTGGAAAGTAGGTGTCAGCTCTCTTCCTGAAGGTCATCTTTAAGCTGACTGGAGTCAGAAGTGTAATTTTTGTCATGCTACTATCATGCCCTCCCTCTAAGAAACTTCAAGAATTTTCCCAATGTTTCGGTTGTTTTGCAGGGACAATTTATCCATTAAGCACAACAGGCAGATTGCCAAGGGTGCCTGATACATTTAGGGGGTTGCAAAAATATTTTAATTTCTTTTAAAATAAGGAGAAAAAACTTTTAGAGTCAAAGAAAAAGTTTAATCTTCTTCAAATGATAATTCAAGAAAATGAGAATTTTAGAGCCCTTGAAAATCTATTATTACATTGCTTAAAATAGGAAAAAAGTTGAAATATTTAAAGTTATATCAAAATTAATGTTTAATGTTATTACGGAAGAAGGGGCTTGTGAAGGTAAGAGTGCTCAAAACCCACAAAAGTCAAAATGTGGCCCCCTCTGCTTTTTTTACCCCAACAAAAGATTGCTTCTTTCTCTGAAAAAACTTATCTCACTAAAATATTACAAGGGGGAAGTTACAGAACTTAAAATAAATGACTCACATTTGAATATACTTTTGCCATTTGGTGCTGCATGTAAGCACTCTTTACCTACCTCCAGACTATGCTTTTTTCTAGAAGAGGCTTAATTTTATATCTACAATACATTTTGGAGCTAACTTTTTATAAAAACTTAAAGATCAAGATTCCTTTTTCTTCTTGCACGTGAATATCCAACTGTTCTAATACCATTTGTTTAACACTGAATTGCTTTTGCATCTCTGTTGAAAATCAAAGGCCTGTACTTGCATGGGCAGATTTTTGAATTCTTTACTCTGTTCCAGTGACTTATGGGTTTCTCTCTTGGCTAATATTACAATGATTACTGCAGTTTCTCAGAAATTTGTAAAATAGGATAGTGTGATTCCTCCAACTTTTCTTTTTCAAAATGTTTAGCTAGTCTACTTCCTTTGTCTTTGTATATAAATTTTAAAATCAGTTTGTCTACATCTACCAAGAATTCTGTTAGGATTTTGATTGAAATTATGTTCATTAACTATAGATCTACTTAGGTAGAATGGAGATCTTTACCATGTTGAGCTATCCAATCCAAGAACAATAAATGGAGTTATCCTCCATTTATTTAAGTTATTGGCATTCTTTCATTAGCACCTTATGTTTTTCAGCATATAGAACCTAAACTTGTTTTGCTTGTTTTGTAACTATGTATTTCATTTTTCAGAGATATTATAAATGTCTAGATTTCAGTTTCCAATTGTATATTGTTAGTATATAGAAATTTTGTGTCTATATTTACTGTGTGTCCAATGACCTTTCTAAATCTCAGTTTTGGAGAGCTTGTGTTTTTAATATGGAAAACAATCATGTCATCTTTGAATAGGGGAGATTTAATTTTTCCCTTCTGATACATGTACCTTTTATTTCTTTTTATTGTCTCATTGCAATAGAAAGGGCTTTCAGTATGATGATAAATAGGGGTAGTGAGAGTGAATACCCTTACTTTATTCCTGATCTTGGGAGAAGGCAGTCTCTCACCATTAGGTGTGATCTTAGCTGTAAGTTTTTGTAGGTGCCTTTTATGAGGGTACAAAAGTCCCTTTCTATTAGTCCTAGTTGCTGAGAGCTTTTATACTGAATGAACGTTGAATTGGGTCAAATGTTTGTTATGTCTATTAATAGGATCATGTGAATTTTCTCCTTTAGAATGTGATTTTCGTGGATTATCTTAAGTGATTTTTAAATATTGAACCAGTCTTGCATTCCTGGAATAAATCCTACTTTAAAAAATAGATTATCCTCATTTTAACATGTATTCCTGAATTCAATTTAGTAATATTTTTTTGAGGACTTTTGAATCTATGATCATGAGGGACATTGGTCTACATAGTTCTTTTCTTGAACAATTTTGTCTGATTTTGGTGTCAAATTAATGCTGGCCTAGGAAAGACTGTTTGCAAGGTGTTTCTGATTCTTCTGTTTTCCAGAAATGATACTGCTTAGAATTTTAAATGTTTTAGCAGAATTCACTAGTGAAATAATCTAGGCCTCTAGATTTCTTTTTGATATATTTTAATTAAAAATTCAGATTCTTTAAGAGTTAAGGAGCTTTGTCTACTTCATCCTCAGAGAGATTTACTCCTTTATGGTTTTTGAGGAATTGGTCCATTTCATGTAAGTTGTTGAATTATGTCTGTAGAGTTGTTTGTAGTCCTCAATCATTACCTTTTATTAATTAATTAATTTTTTGAGAGGTTCAACATTTATTTTTTTAATATAAATTTATTTATTTTAATTGTAGGCTAATTACTTTACAATATTGTATTGGTTTTGCCATACATCAACATGAATCTGCCATGGGTGTACACGTGTTCCCCTTTAAAAGACATCATGATCTATAGAAATATCTTCTGTATCATTTCTGTTACTAGTAATTTGTGCCCTCTTACTTTTTTCTTTGATTGTGTTGCTAGAAGTTAATCACTTGTATTTTTTAAAGATAAGATTTTAGTTTCTTTGATCTCTAATATTTTACTGTTGTTTTAAATTTTAATACTGATTTCTGTTGCTAACTTTATTGTTTCTTTTCTGGTACTTTGGGTTTAATTTCCTTTTTTGTGTTTAGTTTCTTAATGTAGATGTTTAGATAGTTGATTTGAGATTGGGGCTTTTTTGTTATATAAGGAATTAATATCTTCACAACCAAGATAATCATGACCAAGAAAAGTGATGGTGTGATCACTCACCTAGAGCCAGACATCCTGGAATGTGAAGTCAAGTGGGCCTTAGAAAGCATCACTATGAACAAAGCTAGTGGAGGTGATAGAATTCCAGTTGAGCTATTTCAAATCCTGGAAGATGATGCTGTGAAAGTGCTGCACTCAATATGCCAGCAAATTTGGAAAACTCAGCAGTGGCCACAGGACTGGAAAAGGTCAGTTCTCATTCCAATCCCAAAGAAAGGCAATGCCAAAGAATGCTCAAACTACCACACAATTGCACTCATCTCACGTGGTAGCAAAGTAATGCTCAAAATTCTCCAAGCCAGGCTTCAGCAATATGTGACCCATGAACTTCCAGATGTTCAAGCTGGTTTTAGAAAAGGCAGAGGAACCAGAGATCAAATTTCCAACATCCGCTGGATCATCGAAAAAGCAAGAGAGTTCCAGAAAAACATCTATTTCTGCTTTACTGACTATGCCAAAGCCTTTAACTGTGTGGATCACAAGAAACTGTGGAAATTCTGAAAGAGATGGGAATACCAGACCACCTGACCTGCCTCTTGAGAAATTTGTATGCAGGTCAGGAAGCAACAGTTTGAATGGGATGTGGAACCACAGACTGGTTCCAGACAGGAAAAGGAGTACGTCAAGGCTGTATATTGTCACCCTGCTTATTTAACTTCTATGCAGAGTACATCATGAGAGTGCTGGGCTGGAAGAAGCACAAGCTGAAATCAAGGTTGCTGGGAGAAATATCAATAACCTCAGATATGCAGATGACATCACCCTTATGGCAGAAAGTGAAGAGGAACTAAAAAGCCGCTTGATGAAGGTGAAAGAGGAGAGTGAAAAAGTTGGCCTAAAGCTCAACATTCAGAAAACTAAGATCATGGTATCTGGTCCCATCACTTCATGTGAAATAGATGGGGAAACAGTGGAAACAGTGTCAGACTTTATTTTTGGGGGCCTCCAAAATCACTGCAGATGGTGACTGCAGCCATGAAATTAAAAGATGCTTACTCCTTAGAAGGAAAGTTATGACCTACCTAGACAGCATATTTAAAAGCAGAGACATTACTTTGCCAACAAATGTCCATCTAGTCAAGGCTATGGTTTTTCCTGTGGTCATGTATGGATGTGAGACTTGGACTGTGAAGAAAGCTGAGCACCAAAGAATTGATGCTTTTGAACTGTGGTGTTGGAGAAGACTCTTGAGAGTCCCTTGGACTGCAAGGAGATCCAACCAGTCCATTCTAAAGGAGATCAGTCCTAGGTGTTCATTGGAAGGCTTTATGCTAAAGCTGAAACTCCAATACTTTGGCCACCTCATGCGAAGAGTTGACTCATTGGAAAAGACTCTGATGCTGGGAGGGATTGGGGGCAGGAGCAGAAGGGGACGACAGAGGATGAGATGGCTGGATGGCATCACCGACTTGATGGACATTCATTTGGGTGAACTCCGGGAGTTGGTGTTGGACAGGGAGGCCTGGCGTGCTGCAATTAATGGGGTTGCAAAGAGTCGGACATGACTGAGCGACTTAACTGAACTGATAACTATAATACTTATTTATTTGTATATATTCATTAATAAAAATGTTATTTGGCACCATTTGCTTAGCAAATTCTACAAGCAATAAATGTAATTTCTCTATTAGGAAATAATTAAAACCACTGAATGGTGTTAAGTCTGCTGAAGTCAAGTGATCCATTAATTAATTAATTAAGTATAAACTTCTTATGGTATCTTCTGTGTTATGGCTTATAGAAACTTAGTCATTAAAAGTTTCAACTACTTGATTTGATAATTTGGAAAGTGTTAAGGGGTCATATGAGAATTTTAGCTATATTTACACTTCAAGCCCAAGTCAGGTAGGCTTTCTGGCATAGAGTCTAGTGACTCTTCAGAGAGTTGGCAAAGGAGTGGGTGAGTTAAAGAAATGAATGGGGGAAGATTAGAAATAAACCTAGCTCTTAGTAGCTCAGATGGTAAAGAATCCACCTGCAATGCAGGAGACCTGGGTTTGATCCCTGGGTCAGGAAGATCCCCTGGAGAAGGAAATGGCAACCCAGTCCAGTACTCTTGCCTGGAGAATTCTATGGACGGAGGAGCTTGGAATCAAGATTACCAGGAGATATATTAGCAACCTCAGATATGCAGATGATACTATTCTAATGGCAGAAAGTGAAGAAGAACCTCTTGATGAGGGTGAGAGAGGAAAGTGAAAAGGCTGGCTTGAAACTCAACATTCAGAAAACTAAGATCATGGCATCCAGTCCCATTGTTTGATGGCAAATAGAAGGGAAAAAAGTGGAAGCAGTGACAGACTTTAATTTCTTGGGCTCCAAAATCACTGAGGACAGTGACTGCAGCCTTGAAAGTAAAGGACACTTGCTGCCTGGAAAGAAAGCTATGACAAACCTAGACAGCATATTAAAAAGCAGACATCACTTTGCCGTTAAAGTTCTGTATAGTCAAAACTATGGCTTTTCCAGTAGTCCTGTATGGATGTGAGAGTTGGACCATAAAGGAGGCTGAATGCTGAAGAACTGATGCTTTCAAACTGTGGTGCTGGAGAAGACTCTTGAGGGTCCACTGGACTGCAAGGAGATCAAACCACTGAATCCTAAAGGAAATCAGTCCTGAATATTCACTGGGAGGACTGATGCTGAAGCTCCAATATTTTGGCCACTTGATGCGAAAAGCCAACTCACTGGAAAAGACCCTGATGCTGGGAAAGATTAAAGGGAAAGGAGAAGAGGGTGGCAGAGGATGAGATGGTTAGATAGCATCACTGACTGAATGGACATGAATTTGAGTAAACTCTGGGAGATAGTGAAGGACAAAGGAACCTGGTGTGCTAGAGTCCACAGGGTTGCAAAAAGTCAGACATGACTTAGCCACTGAAGAATACGAATCCTGAAAAGAAGTAGCTGTTGTACTTGATAGTATTTCCTTAACAGAGAGACTGAGGTTGGTGAGTACACAGACAAGATTATAAAGGTGCAGTTCTGTGCAAATGTGAAGTGAGGCGGAAGAAGACACCTCTGGATTTTCAAGGTGCTGAAATGAAAATCACTTCTCAAAAGTCAATCATTTTAGGGTGGTATAACATCTCTATTGAATTATGATTAAACATACAATAAAGGGTACAATTTGATACGTTTGGACATGTTTATACCTGCAAAACTATCATCACAATCAAAACAATGAAACGAGCATCACTCACAAAAGTTTCCTCATGACCCTTTCAACCTCTGCCCTTCCTCATTCCTTCTTGTCCAACCTTATCCCCCAATTGCCAAGCAGCCACTGGTCTGTTTTCTTCTACTATAGATTTGTTTGCCTTTTCTAGATTTAATACAGTGGAATCTTTGTCCCAGATGGTAAGGAAAGCTCATTCTACTTATTAATGACTTTGCACTCATTTTTTGCTCATTTTCATTTTCCTCCAGGCCTCCAGTTAGCTTTGTGTCTGGGGACAGAGAATGAGTCTGGAATCCGCCCCCACTGTCCATGATCTTCCGTCCTCTCAGTTTTCCGGGGCAACGCCTGGTTGCAATCCTAGCTCTGCTGCCTTGGCCTTTGTGCCACTCCACGTAGAGTTGTGGGTTCCCACGTGCTATTTCTTAAAGATGTACCCTGGGCAAGCAGCCTACCGAAAAGCTGACCAGTGGACTCACTTCAAAGTGAGTCCTTTCTCCTCCCAGAGGATTAAACTGCTCCTTCGACTGTCAGTGGTTTCCATCCTTTTTGTTTCTGCAACAGTGCCCCCTTCCATGAAGAGGTCTCACTCACTACTACTCCATAAGGCACCAGCATGGAGCCCCTCCTTTCAGCCTTTCAATTTTCCTTCTTCAAAGACTGATCCCTTCCTCTTCCCAAATATAATATCCTCGCCTATCCTATGTATAACACACACACATACAGACACCCCTCATCTTTCCTTAGAGCTAAGACTTATGTTTCACGTTAAAGTTTGTATCAAGATGGACAGTTGTCTAAGCTCTGGAACAGCGTTGCTGATCTTCTCTTCAGGCTCTCCTTTGCTCTTTCTCCTCCTCTTCCCAACTCCTCACCTACCATGACCTTCTTCCCTTCTTCTCCTGGTCTGTTAAGCAATATTTTATTGCCATAAGCCCATTAATGACGGTCATGGTTACTCAGTGTTTCTAAAGCTTTCTATCATATATCACTCTGCAGTCCTCATTTTCATAATTCTCAAAAATCGGGTCAGTGAGTTTCCCATGCTATCATGTAACACACAAAAGGGATGGTGGCTCAATCTAGGGTCTCTCACAGGGTCGAGTGCATCTGTGAGATGTGAAATTTTGACAGCCTGCTCTTTGTTTACTGGAGGCTGACTGAACGTAATGCAGAGATTGTCTTCCTCGCTTCATCGGGCTATTTGTAATCACTCAACAAGATGGTATCACTGTAATGCAGCAACGGCACACAGGAATACAGCTCGAAGATAATTACACACAAATGGAAACCTGAAGAATGCATCGTGAATGTAATAAGACTTCATCACTAGGAGCCAATTTCCTCGGAATCCTCTGAGAAAAGGGTTAACGTGAAAACCTTGCCAGTCAAGGACAACTTAGGATGGCAGGCAGAGAAATAAATACCCACTCACAGTCTCTCATTGCCCAAGTGAGTGCTGCTTTATCAAAAGCTGGATGTGTGGTTCATGTTTCATTACCTGGGTCAGGAAGAGTATAAATTTGGAGGCCATATATTACAATTTTCTCCTGTCTTGAACTGTTAACAGCCTACCTCTGGCTTGGGTGGCAGCCTTGAAAATCTATGAGCTCTTTTCTACTTCACTGGAGCATCAGAAATGTGGTGGCCCAAGAGCTGGAGCAAATGCAATTATGGAAATAGCCATGCTTTGTTATATCATCCTACAGAGACTCTCCTAAGTTTATACTGGAGGAGGAATTTTGCATACCCTGCCCGACTCACCATAACTTAATCTGTGTTCTGAGACTCTTCTTTATAGTTGATGAATTGCCCTATAATTGAAATTGCCTTGGGTTTTCATTTTGTTCACTTTAAATTATATAATTCAGGCGTTTAAAAATTTGCTGACAGATTCACCATTAAACAAAATGGCCCACTCTTTAAAGCTAAGGCTGCAGTATAGGATCAGGGATTCTAGAGTATTTGAGTGTTTAGGATGTCAGCCAATTTGAGAAGTAACCATTTTTAAGACTTATTAATGCTTTCATCCTAATATTGTACCTTCTATCTTTCCCCCAAAGCTATCTGTTATGGGCTGAATTGAGTCTCCCCAAAATTCATATGTTGAAGCCCTCACCCTAAGTACCTCAGAATGTGATTGTGTTTAGAGACAGAGCCTTTGGAAAGGTGATTAAATGAAAATGAGGCTGTTATGGTGAACCCTAATCAAATCTGACTTGTGACTTTATAAGAGGAGGATATTTGGATACACAAAAAGACACCAGGGATGTGCAGAAAAAAGAATATATGAGGACACAGAGAAAAGGCGACCATCCATAAGCAAAGAACAGAGGCCTCAGAAGAAACCAAACTTGCCAACACTTGATCTTGGACTTAGAGCTTCTAGAATGAAAAGAAAACAGCTTTTATTATTTAACCTTCTCAGTCTGTGTATTTTGTTATGGCAGCCTTAGCAAGCTAACATACTATCCAAAGACTAAGATCTGATTAAAACTTAATTAAATTAAAAACCTAAAGTTACATTAAGGGAATGATTTGCTCATCTAGAAATGGTTTAAATGGACTTTCTCAATAGAGCAGTGGTTATTCTTGGCAGACTGTCATTGCTATATGCTTTTTGTTCATTCATTTAGCAAACTTTAATTCAGAATTTGACTGTTGCATGGTGCTGGGCACCAACAGTAGTGCAAGGATACAATAAAATATATGACACATTTAAGTGACTATAATATAAAGAAACATAACATATTCTGTGCACAGTACAACACAAATGCAGCAGGAGTTCAGAGTAGTGACAAAGAACTTCTAGCAGGGCCAGTTTGGGATGTGATATTTGTAATAGCAGAAGTAAAGCTGGAAAGCAAGAAAGATAATAGGCGTAAGTAGATCAAATAGCAAGGAGAGTCTTTTGGTGGAAAGGCAAGATTCACAAAGCATTGGCTACCGAACATAATATTGGAAGCATGGTTCACTGGGAATGTTAGGGAAGACCTTCGATTCTAGATTTAGATGGGTAAATCAACCTACACAATTACACCCAAACACTTAGCAAGTTGGGAGTCAATAAAATTTATGAGCATGAAAACCAGTAAGGTAGCTAAGAGCCCTACCTTCAGAGTAGACTAACCTGGCTCTGTTTCTAGTCCTACCTTGACCTAGCTTTATGGCCAGTTAGTGGTTAGTTACTTAATGTATTTAGGTTTCAATTTCTTCTTCTATAAAAAGTATAGATAACAACACTATCCTACTTTATAGAGTAATCTGTATCTATATACCTATATCTATATATCTATATCTATAGATCTCTCTCTCTCTCTATATATATATATAGGAGAAGGCCATGGCACCCCGCTTCAGTACTCTTGCCTGGAAAATCCCATAGATGGAGGAGCCTGGTGGACTGCAGTCCATGGGGTGGCTAGGAGTCAGACACGACTGAGCGACTTCACTTTCACTTTTCACTTCCATGCACTGGAGAAGGAAATGACAACCCACTCCAGTGTTCTTGCCTGGAGAATCCCAGGGACGGGGGAGCCTGGTGGGCTGCCGTCTGTGGGGTCGCGCAGAGTCAGACACGACTGAAGTGACTTAGCAGCATATATATATATATAAACTTCTACTAGGTGCCTGGCCCAAAATAAGCACTCAGTAAATCTAACTTTCATGATGATGAGAAGGAGGATTTAAAATTTTCTTTCAGAAAAACTAATTTTGAAGTGACATTATTAGGGAGTCCAAGGGCTTTTTTATTTAGTAAAATCTCTAAATCATTCTAGATAGGGTTTTTTCCTTTTAATTTTTATTTTTCTTAAGATTAAATATTTTTCCTTTGAGAATAATTAAAAAGAAGAGATATGAAATTTAATGATTTGGTTCACTAAATAGACTACAAATGTACAAAAATGAAAAAGTATTTATACACTGCTAAGTAGTCAAATAAAAACATTTTTTTTGGGGGGGCGTCAGGAAATCAGTTTGGGTATGATCTCATCAAACAAGGAAATATTTGAAATGTAGACAATCTAAAACATATTTTTAAAATTTTGCTTTGTTTGTTTTAATTTTGAATGTTCACTTTCTTGGATGCAGAGCCAGGGTACTGAATGAGAAGAATTTGGAATGGGCAGAAGGTGGATTAATCTTTCTGTAATCTCATAAAAGCCATTGTACTCAGATTCAAACAAAAGTCCAGGCGAGGTTCATATCACCCTTCAAAAGAACATAAGACCATTTCCTAAGCTTGGCTCTATTACTCTTTTTTTTGGCCTCTACAATTGGCAGATCCTGGTGATGAGGCCACGAATTTCCCTCAACACAAGTCTAATGGCAAGTGGAGTCTGAAAGGTCCTGTGCTTCAGCTTTCAGCACTTTCTCTCCCAGGAGAAATTTTGGAGTAAGCACATCCTCTCATGGCTGAAGCTGTTATTTATTAAAGCGCAGATAAACTGATGGATTCAGCAGCAGTGGACCAAAGTTGAGCTCTGCCACAGGATGCTGAAGACCTTGTCAGATGTGTGCAGCCAGCAGACAGCTGTAAGGCAACCCTTGACCTGAGAGCTCCACCAGGGTAATCAGTGTTGCAAATGAGTTAAACTCACTGTGGCATATGCTGAAATCTAAAATAGCTCCCTCAGTCACCACCCTGTGCCTGGATGAGCTTGACTGCTGTTAGTGTGTACTAAATGTATTCTCAAAGGGTTAACAAAGCAATAATAAAGAGGCTAACAACTTCTCTCCCATCCCCCACTTTCCCACCCTAGATGACTTCCCAAACCCATTTAAAATAGAGATGGATTCCAGTGAGTCTTCTATACCACAGCCTGATCTTGGGCTGTATAAGATTACTTTTCAACAATATAAGATGCATAAGTGCCTTTTCATCGTATGAAGAAAGCATGCCCACTGGCAAATGAATCATATTATAAAAATTGATTGTATCCCAAAAGGGAAAAAATGTTATTGAAGATCCAATGGCCTGGGATGATACACCATTGATCATTGTAAGAAATACTTCCAGAAACTGTTTTTAATCTTTCCGCCAGAGCATTAGCAATTATTCTTTAGCCCATGGTGAGTAATGACTTGAGTTTCCCAGCTTCTCAATCGATAAAACATTTACCCTACCGCTACAAATGTGCTCTTCGCTTAGACAAGCAGAATTTTTCTTCCAATTACTCTTTTTTTAGTGTGACCTCATAAAATATTTTAAAACATATTTCAAGGCTTTTTTTTTTTTAAAGGAGAGGAACAATGCTCTTCCACGTGCTTATATTTTCCTCTTTCTTTTAAGAAATAAGTCATGACGATTTCATAGTTATTTGAATAGCTAGGACTGCTTTTTTTTTATCATTTTGTGCAAACTTAAGACATGATTTGAGTCCAGCCAACTGCTACATTTTGGGGGTTAGCCAATAACAAAACAACCCCCTTTCCATTTTGCCTGAACAAAGATTTGAATTCCTTTGAAAATCAACAACAAAATAACTCCCAAGGAGGCTGAGCAACTCCTCCACTTTCTCTGCATGGTTCATAAACCTATAGCACTGGCTAATGGAGAGCAGCCATAAAACACACTGTTATCAGGGTAACAAATAGCTGTGCAGAAAATTAGAGATAAAGACAAACATCCAGAAATGCCCTCTGATGACTGAAAAGTTAACGTTCCAGCAAGTTCTCCTTTCCAAAGAATTCATGCTGTATTTCCATTTGAAATTACAACCTCAACTCAAGCAAAAGTGCCCACTACTATTTCTTATCACAATTGCTTTCTGTCTAGAATAAAGTCTACTTGGGCATATTTATTAAAAATGTTCTCACACAAAGGAATTAGAAACTTCTGAAAGAAGGTTGGTTTGTGCCAGGTTTTTGTGTGAAGGTTTGGTTTGTAATCACAAGCACTTTGTCAGGTTTGGAAAATCCAATTTGGCATCAATAAGGTGCATTTTTTATTCTATTTATAACTAAGGGTGGGTTTAAGAATGCGTGCCTGAACTGAGTGAACAAAGTGTAGAAGTGTGAGTTTTCATCTGCTGTCACAGGTTTAAGATCTGTTGGTAAGTGGGTGAGAATTCAGAGCCTCATTAGCTTAAGGAGCCCAGTTTTAGAAGACTCAGGGGCTTTTGACTTTAAAGTGGAAAGGAATTTCTGGGATATACACCTTATTGGTATTAATCTGTGGAATGTGAGGCAGGAGAAGAAACTTCAGACTTTTAAGCTGGGGGCAATTCCTCTATCAGATTTTACTCAGAATGAAGAAATTCTGTTTTATAAATCAGGCACAACTGGCTGGAGTAAACAATTATAAACATATGCATTAGTTACATATGTCATCTACATCAGTTGTGTGGTAAAATGATCACATCAAGCTAATGATGAGAACTCAGCATAAAGAGTCAGGAATAACTGTACTTGAAAAATTGCCCAGTGTAAATATATATTTCTTAGGTTTCCTAACATGTATTTGATCCAATCTGATGCCACTGGGCTTGATTATTTTATGGTAACTCTTCTTGCTTTATCGTTCCATTTATTCAGCAAATATGAGTACCTTCATATTTGGTGGTGGTGTTTTACTCCACCCCTGACTCCTCTGAACTCAGACTCTGCTAGGAAAGAGAGCATGGAAAGCACATATACGACATAACATGGTAGTCATAATTGACACACTGGAACAGACAGAACAAAAAAGTGCTGTCAAGAAGACCTCATGGTGAATATGGTATCTAAGCTTGATCTTGGAAGCAAATAGGATTTTGTTCAATGCATGGATATGGAATCAAAGGCTGAGGGGAAATAAGTACAAAAGCATACCTTTCTTAAGAGATTAAAGAACTGCCTCTAATTAGTGCACTGTCATCTTGCAGTAGCATACCGAGAGCATCTATTATCTATTGCTAGGTCTCTAGGGGTGCCATTGGTCTGGGCCTCATATTCACAAAAATATCAAATTTTGACTGTTGACTTAATTAGCATATAATGCTAGATTTAGCAATAGAACGAAACTATTTTTTATAAACTTGATAGTTTTTTTTTCCTTATTGTACTTGGAGCCCCAGAGATAGAAGAGACCTTGTGCCTTCTTTCACTCATATTTTCAGGAGATATCCTTCCAAACTACATGGTTTTATCTATTCCCTATCCACCCAATATCCCCTTGACTCACCCAATGGTATTTTTTCCCTCTTCATTGTATCTAAAGAAATTGTTAAAGAAAAGGCCAGGGCAAGAAATAGTGCATTGACAGCTAATGAGGAGGATTTTTTTAAAAATTTGAAAAGTGCTTCTCAGTTCTAACCCTTTGTCACCAAGGACAGTGGTGAAGATCAAATGGGGTGGTGCCCTTGAAGCATTCTGTACTCCATAAAGCATCACACAGACATAAGGGATTAGTGCATATTGTTATAAATATTTTGAAGAAAATGAATGCCCAGGTTGGCAATGTTCTTCCCCACAAAGCTTGCTTGCTATTGTAGAGACATAATCTTCACTCATTACACTAAGTCAGCACCCTGTGCTGTGACTTTTCTTGCATCCTCTAGGAATGCCATATTTTAAAACTACCATTATACCATGTCATGTAGCTGCAGACCCCTGGCTGCCTCCCTTTCTCTACCTGGAAGGTTAATCAAATGTAAGCATTTCCTCATTCTGTAGCAGGTATCCTGGGGGCATACAATTTGGGATTAGTGACTGACCCTGCTGTTCATTCTGACAGCACACACTCCAGATTGCATTCTCCTTTTAATAAGCAGAGCCGGTAGGAGAAAAGGCAAGAGTCATTAACTAAAAGTTAGCTGAGGATTGAAACACAGCAGCCTCTGCTTCTAAGAATCTCTTCTGAAAAGAAACCTTTTGTCCCCCAGCAACCACATAACAGCATCTTTAAGGATTTCATGATAATTTGTCTTGACCTTTAGCAAAATGCAATCTTATACAATAGTTGGTCACTTATTTTCTTGGTCGCTTACCTGTTATTATATTTCTGGCATTGTTGAAGAGAATGAACTTAGGAGAGTGAGAACAGCTTAGGCAATAAGCTTTTTTATGGAGTACCATGACATACTCAGAATGTAAAGGATTAAGCGTAACAGCCTAGCAGGCAGCTGTCAGTGATTCATATCTGAAACCTTCCTCATGGGGCTTCAGATGCAACTGAAAAAAGTATTCCAGTGAGAGTTCCCTTCACTTCCTTTTATTCCATTCCTGGCTTTCTTGCCCAGTGCCACAGGTCAGCATTTCTCCTCCTTCTTGCAGTCTTGGGTTCTGGATTGCTTAATCTTACTGTGTCAAGGTTGAGTGACTAGAGTTTATTTTTAAGCTTCACTCCATAGCTATTAGAACTTCCCTGGTGGCTCAGATGGTAAAGCATCTGCCTACAATGCGGGAGACCTGGGTTCGATTCCTGGGTCGGGAAGATCCTCTGGAGAAGGAAATGACAACCCACTCTAGTACCCTTGCCTGGAAAATCCCATGGACAGAGGAGTGTGGTAGACTACAGTCCATGGGGTCACAGAGTCGGACACGACTGAGCGACGTCACTTTCTTTCTTTCCATAGCTATTAAGGTATTAGTTTTCTACTTTATTTTGCTTGCAAGTTGATTTTAATTCATCAGTGATTAATTTTATCAAAAGACATTAATGTGGGCATATTATTTTATGAACAGTGAAAGCTAAAGAAAATAATTGTGAAGATTTAATTTAATCATGGACAACAGCGAGAGACACATTCTCATCTCAGGGGCAGGTGGCTGGGTTATGAGGGGTAAGGCTGCCGTGTAAGCTTGTGTAATTTGTGGACTGACCTACTTCAGGGCATCCTTTGCAGCTGGGCACGAACTGTCTGCAGAGATGTACAAGGTGTCCTTGGGTAGTGAGTCTACATCCTTGTTTGGTGGTAAAAGAAGCACATAAAAATAAACCCCTGGACTACCTTCTCTATTATCTTTCAGTCATATGGCCTAACATCTTTTTATGTTGCTAAGAGTCGGGCACGACTGAGCGACTTCACTTTGACTTTTCACTTTCATGCATTGGAGAAGGAAATGGCAACCCACTCCAGTATTCTTGCCTGGAGAATCCCAGGGACAGGGGAGCCTAGTGGGCTGCCATCTATGGGGTCACACAGAGTCAGACACGACTGAAGCGACTTATCAGCAGTAGCAGCAGCAAAGACTACTATGATCTATGATAACATATTATGGCAGTAAGATGATTGGAAAATTGTCACTTTGAAGAATGTGCTTTAAGGTAGTACGGTTGGCAGAATTTCCAAAGATGCTTATACCTTAAAACTTAGAACCTCTGAGTATGTTATGTCACATAGGAAATGTGACCAAGTTAAGACTTCTAGATGGGAGGATTTGGCTGGATTATCTAGATCTTGGTGGGCCTAATTTAATTACATTCATTCTTCAAAGCAGAGAACTTCCCCTAGCTGTGGTCAGAGATAGGTGATGACAGAGATGAGTCAGAGAGACACCAGTATTGCTGACTTCGGAGATGGAGGAAAGGGCCTTGAGCCAAAGGATGCAGGCAGCCTCCAGGAATTGGAAATGGTAAGGAAAGAGATTCTCCCCTAGAACCTCCAGAAGGATTGTAGCCCTGCTAATGTCCCTTGTCAGACTTCCAACCACAGAACTGTAAGACAATTAATATGTGTTGTTTTAAGCCACTGGTTTTGTGGCCAGTTGTAACAGCAGCAATAGGGAGCTGATGCAAATAGCCATCCTCTCCTCTTATTCTGCCCTCTATTCCCCTCCCAGCCCTCCACATGCTTCTGTCAATGATTAACTTCATTTACATGTCTGAAACAAGAGAGAGAATGTTTTAGAGAGGGTGGGGAAACTTTAGGGGCCAGAGAGTAAATTCTACCATTGTAGCTGGAAAGCAGCCCTAGATATTACATGAATAAATGTGTGTAGTTGTGTTCTAATAACACTTGATTACAAACACAGGAGGTTCACCAAGAGTCAGTAAATAGTTTGCCAATCCTTGGTTTAGAGGTGTGCAAATCAAAGGGTGGTCCTCAGGCCTTTAGCATACCCTGGTAGCTTGCCAGAAATGGACAATCTCAGGCCCTGCTCTAGGCCTACTGAATCAGAATCTGCATTTTAACCAGATCTACACATGTTGCATACACACATTCAAGCTTAAGCATTGCTTTAGAAGCTCTAGTGTTCTAGGGATGATGCAAAATTATCAGACCCAATATTATGATTAACATCCTGTTTCCAGCTGCAGAGCATCAATGGAGTAAGAAAGGCAGATGTAAGACTTAAAACAACAAAAAAAAAATAGCATGGGCATTTATTATGCATCTACTATGTGTGGGGGCTTTCAGATGTTTTTCTGTTTAATCTTCATAGTAACTCTTCATGTCATTTTCCCTAATTGTTCTAGAATAGAAAATTGAAACTTTCCCCATGGTCTCTGATGAGTGTAAGCAGAGATTCAATATTCAGTGGCTTGGACTCTAAAACTCAAGTTTTTTCTACCACACCATACTGAAGTGCCTGTTTTCCAGACCTGTTTAATATAACCTGCAACAAAAGCCGGAGAAGGCAATGGCACCCCACTCCAGCACTCTTGCCTGGAAAATCCCATGGACGGAGGAGCCTGGTGGGCCGCAGTCCATGGGGTCGCTAGGAGTCGGACACAACTGAGCGACTTCACTTTAACTTTTCACTTGCCTGCATTGGAGAAGGAAATGGCAACCCACTCCAGTGTTCTTGCCTGGAGAATCCCAGGGACGGGGGAGCCTGGTAGGCTGCCGTCTAAGGGGTCGCACAGAGTTGGACACGACTGAAGCGACTTAGCAGCAGCAGCAGCAGCAACAAAAGTAATTTTTCCTGTTTAATATAACCTGCAACAAAAGTAATTATTGTATTTAAAAGTTCCTTGAGATCTAGCCAAAAATTACATCACTGGAACTGTAGATGAGTATAGTGCACTTTATCCTATTTTTTATAAAAATTTTTTCAAGATAATATATATTTTTTCAGTTCTCATCATGAACTGAGAGACTCTTGGGTGACATTCTGTTGGAGAGACTTGACCACTTAATTAGCATTGGCAAAGCAGAGACTCTTGTGGCCTATGCTTTTGAGGTTAACTATAATAGTTGTTATTTTTGATTTATAAAACATTCCTGTAGTTGAACTTCTGGGCACAGTTACCAAATGGATATGCAGTTAATTAATTCTCAGCCACTTCAGTCTCAGCTCTGTACCTCTCCAGCCAGCCTCTTCACATCCATCAAAGGATTGTCTGATGAAACAGATGGCCTTAGCACAGGGCCCTGAAGGACAACTTTGGGGAAAAAGTAGGAGGGGGGAGATTTCTAAACTACGCATTTCCTAATGAAACACTAGAAACAGTACGATCTTTAGATATAAATTCCATAAATACAGGCACTTCTGGTCCTTCAAAGCTGCAGGAACAATAAGCAAAAGATGATAGCAAGTGTGCCTGGGATATAGAAACCAAGTTACACTCAAGCAGAAAAAGGGAAACCACATCTGAGTTTTATGAGGACTATAAAGACTGGATTCTCACATAAAATGAAGGGCTTTTGCAGCTTTCACTGCCCTGGAGGACTCTTTCCTTTCTGGCTGATGCTGCAAGTTGGAAAATCCTAAGTGGCCTGCAGTGCAGTTTCCACTTCCAGCAAAAGGGATTCGCTTATAACAGCAAATTAAAGAATCACTCTTGTCTCAGGGTGCAGGACTCTGCTTACTCATTGTCATTAATGTCTCCCATGGTCACCTAATTCTTCAGTAACTGGGAGACTTTCAGAATTGGACCACCTCAAGCTCCTTGCTCTGGCCTTTCTCTTTTCTAGATTCAGGGGACATCTCCCACTTTGCCAAAGCAAACTGGAGCTTCTTTTTTCAGCAGATTGCTACTTTTTGTTAAAGAGCAAGCTCACTGAGGACCAGGACTTTGGAATGCAAATTCTGGTCTCTAGATGGCAGTCTAGACCTGCTAAATTTGACTACTCCCCAATCCTGGGTGAATTGCTGAAGCCACAGTTAAAAATAAAACCTGACCATGGAAAAATCTATGGAGATGGCATAATAAGACTCAGATGTTAATTTTTGGTTGATGGCAAATAAATGGTTGGTTTTGAGTACCAGGCTGAAAAAAAAGTGTGTCTATGAACATGCTAAATATGCTGTTTGGCAGTCTTGTTTTGACTGCAAATTTCAAAAGTGATAAATATGGGCAGTTCTACAATGGAATGAGCAGCTTAAATACAGAGAAATGTCTGAAATAGTGTGCTACTTCATAAAGTCAAGAAGTTGGCCATCACCAAATTAATTAGATCTCTTTGCAAACTATTTATATAGGTATTGTTTAGTCAATAAAATCTGAAATAGCTAGTTTGATCAAGAACATTCTCAATTTCTTGAAAAAATTCAGCAAGAAGGGATGGCTGTTGGTAATAGTCATGAATAAAACTTTTGATTGATTTCAAATAGTTACTGACCTTGTGTAGATGAAACTGAGTTCAGTGTTGAGTTCAACCTGGGGTTGGCCTAGCATTTTGATCTGGAAGAGGCGTTAGGGGTCATTTATATCGAACCTTCTTACTCTACAGACAACAAAACCAAGGCTTAGATACCATCCAAGGTCCAAAGACATGGGGTTGAACTGGTTTCCATGTGACTCCAAGTGGAGATGTGGCTTTATGTGCTCAGTTTATTTCCAGTCCTACATAAATATTATGTGTCAAAATAGCTCTCTACTGAGTGCAAATTGTAATAGGGTATCCAAACACTATTTTCATTTATTCATTTAAAATATGCTTTTGAGATTTTAAAGACACAGGTGTAAGTACTCTATGTTTGCAAGAGGTCTGCTACAAGCTGGGTGGTGCAATTCTTTAGAAAAGGCAGTAGAACATGCAGACTGGAAAGCATTGGATAATTTTACTGTGGGATGCTGGACCAGCTCTCCTTGCCTCAATATTGTCACTTGTGAAATAGTAGTAATAAGGTCATTACTGCCTACTTTATAAGATTGTTGTAAGGATAAAATAATATGTGAGAGGAGTAAACACATTTTGTAGAGAGATGTACAAAGAGTATAAATATTGACATCCAAAATAAAGTTTTTGAACCACAAAATAAAGCATGGTAAAAATCATATAGAATTTTTTTTTCTTTATAAAACTTGGCTAAGTGAAAGAAAACAGACACAAAAGGTCACATATTGTATTATTCCAATTACATGAAATATCCAGAACAGGTAAATGTGTAGAGACAGAAAACAGATTGGTGGTTGCCAGGGGCTGGGAGACGAGGGAGATGGAGAATGATTGCTTAATGGGTATGGACTTTCTCTTTGGGGTGATAAAAATGTTTGGGAGCTACATAAAAATGTTGATTATTGAACATTGTGAATGTACTAAATGCCCTTAAGTTGTTCACTATAAAATAATTAATTTTATTTATGAGAATTAAAAAAAAAAAAGACTTGGTGTGTGGAATGGTTTGGGGCTGGGCAGAGGGATTGTGTCAGGAGAGTTTGTCCAGATGATTTAGTAAATGAAATCCCAGACTAACGGGCTCCTTTAAAAAAGCATGTTTGTAATGTTTACTTTCAGTTGCTGTTACTGTTTGACTATCTCCATGAAACTAAGTCCAGCAAATTCTGTCCACGGTCCACACTGTGTTATTGAGTAGTTTCCAATGATAACATGTCCCTGAACTCCACAGATGTTTAGACAAATGCCCTTTGGCCTCTGGAGTCCTCTGATCCTACTACGCAGTTGCTATGAGGGCTACAGAAGACAAGAGATTTGGGGAGGAAAGGATGGTTTCATTAGTTCTCTTTGACCCACTCTTGACAATTCACCGCTGCTAGAAATTACTGTTTTGCTTGAAATGGTTCCAGGTGCTGACTTTTTACCCCCATAGTTAGCAAATCTTGACTTCTGTGTGTTTAACTTTCCTCAGTGGACCTCTACTCTGAGCTTCAAAGAGAACTGCTGTTTCATGGTATCAATTTTCTCACTGTAGGACATTGCTTTCTGATCTTCGCAAGGGCCCTGATTCTATTCCAAACATATGGGGTATTTTCAAAGGCTGTCAATTAATATCAAGAGGATTTTCTGCCTTCATTTACACTACAAATATTAAGAAATGATTAGTCAAGTTATCAACATGTTTCTATGTCTTGCATGATGGAGTGTTAGATATATGACTTGTGGCCCCAAATTTCAAGGAACGACTTATCTAATAATTTTGTGAATCATTTGTTATTCTGGGGGGAAAAAAGCTAAATTAAAAAAAAAAAACCAGAAGCTTATATTAGATATAGAATCAGATAATCTGAACACTGAAATAGACTTTTCTATATATTTGTCCAACTAATAACATGACATTTGAATATAACTCACCAAGTTCCCACCAGATTGCTGTCTGCCTTAAGTTTGATAGGAAGTATCAGAACATCAGAAAATTCTTCCCTAAACTGAGTCAAATTTTATCACCTTGCAACTTCTATTACTACTCTTGGGTGTATCACTTGGAAACGTTACATTCGTGCTTAGTCGTTCAGTCGTGTCAGACTCATTGTGAACCCCTGGACAGTGTTAGCCTGCCAGGCTCCTCTGTCCATCGGATTTCTTAGATAAGAATACTGGAGTGGGTTGCCATTTCCTTCTTCAGGGGATCTTCCTCTATAGACTTATGTTTACTCATGTCTCTATAAGAATTTGGTACCCAGAACCAAGTACAATATACCAGCTATCTAAAGTTTACACAGGAGAGATGGTAATAATGAACAACTTCTAAACAACAGGCATGTATGAATGAACCAAGTCAATATTCATATTTAGATGATTGTGTCTCAACCTTCATATTGGTTATTCAGGGGGTTTAACTATAGAATGCAACAGGCAAGGTTGAAGTTTAAGAGATTTAGAGATATTTTAATAATAAAAATCTATAACTGGAAAGAATATCAGGAGAGAGGACAAAAGGATTTATATTAACTGTATCCATGCACTGAACCAGCCAATGTGGTTGGTATTTTGCACATTTTTTTGTTTAAGATTTACTTGTCCTTCACACTTGAGCTCAAAGAGCACTTCCTCTGTGAAGCCTTCTCTGATTCCTCCTTGCTATGTTTCATAATATCTCTATGACCTCTTTTGGGGAACTGATCACTTCAGGTATAATTAATGTTTACCTGCCCACTTTGTCAACTTGACTGCAGGTTCCTTTACAACACCTGGTGTCTAACCTGACTTTCATATGTGTTGTATGAATTAATGAATGTAAGTCTTTCATTAGTATATCCCAAGTGACTATAAATTAAGAGGATAGATCACATTATCAAATGGAATTCCCTCAGCAAAGACTTAGAGGATCACAACTTTAAAATTTGTGGTTTCACTCACATATTGATGCTCTCATTAAAATCATGAAACATTTTATTTGATAATCCAAAGATAATTTACCCAAAATGATTTTAACTTCTCTTTTAAAAAGCTAATGATTGTTTATGTCTTCATTTAGTTAAATTGTTGTGTCTTTATTTAGTTCATAATTTGGCTCCACATCTACATTGTATATTTTTCTCTCTTTGTGCAAGCACTTAATGATAGTAAAGGAAAAAAGTTTATAAAGTTCAGCTACTTTCACACAAGTCAGAATGGGCATTATCAAAAAACTATAAACAATAAATACTGGAGAGGGCATGGAAAAAAGGAAACCTTCCTACAATGGTGGTGGTAGTTTAAATTGGTACAGTTACTATAGAGATCAGCATGGAGATCCCTCAAAAAACTAAAAATAGAATTACTATATGACCCAACAATCCCACTCCTGGGCATGTACCCAGAGAAAACCATAATTCAAAAATATACATGCACCCCAATGTTCATTATAGCGCTATTTACAATAGCCAGGACATGGAAGCAACTTAAATGTCCATCCACAGAGGAATGGATAAAGATATATGTGGTGATATATACAATGCAATATATGCAATGGAATATACAATATTCCATTGGAATATTACTCTGCCGTGAAAAGGAACGAAATAGTGCCATTTGCAGAGATGTGGATGGACCTGGAAGCTGCCATACAGAGTAAAGTAACTCAGAAAAACAAATATCATAGATTAACACTTACATGTGGAATCTAGAAAAAATGGTACAAACAAACTTATTTGCAAAGCAGAAATAATGACACAGATTGAAGGCAGGAGGAGAAGGGGATGACAGAGGATGAGATGGTTGGATGGCATCACTGACTCAATGGACAGGAGTTTGGGTAAATTCTGGGAGTTGGTGATGGACAGGGAGGCCTGTCGTGCTGTGGTCCATGGGGTCTCAAAGAGTCAGACATGACTGCACAACTGAACTGAATTGAACTGAAAGAACATTTGTGGATACATAGAAGGAAAGGGACAGTGGGATGCTTTGGGATATTGGGATTGACATTTATACACTACTGATACTATGAATAAAATAGATAACTAATGAGAACAGACTGCACAGCACAGGAAACTCTACTCAGTGCTCTGTGGTGTCCCAAATGGCAAGGAAATATAAAAATGAGGGGACACATATATACACACAAACACAACATTGTAAAGTAACTATACTCCAATAAAAATTAGTGAAAAAAAAGTTTAGCCATTTTGGCATAGAATGTTTTACACAGAAAAGAACAACTGTATGTGTATATTCAAATCAGCACATTCCTTTTTGTAAAATGATTGGCTGCCATTATGTATCTACCATTATAGTATTTCTTGATGGAAAATAGCTAATTGGTTGAAATCACAGGTCTTGAAAAATATGCAAACAAACCTAAATATACGTGTTCTGTTAGGTGAAAATCTTCCTATCCTATTAAGAGTGCTGTTTTTTCAGTTTTGTGAGAAGCTGACGTTCCCATTTGGGAAACACATAGTTTCTGTTTAAAGTCATCCCCAAATTGTGTACAGATCTTTATAGTAAAAACTGGGTACCTGCTAATCATACAATTGCCTCCACATGGATGAAAATATCTGACAAGAGGTGGAGTTTAGGGAAGTAACTTTTAGAAAATAACTCCTGATTTTCCTAAGATAGACTTACTGAGTACAGTTGGAGATCAATGGCTTAAAGGGGTACCCAGACTAGACCAGATGAAGTCTCCTTGCCTCTAGAAGCCTGTCCTGTTTTGATGTCTGTTCAAGTTGGGTCTATCACATGATTTTCTGCATGGGCACTGATATACGAGGCACAAGCTGCCCTCTACCTCATGGAATATATTTGTAGCCATTGTGTGTGCTCTCTGGAAATTCTCTCTCCCAGAGAAAAGATTCTTAGGTAATGTTATCTGGAAAAATGTCATAAAGTTTTTTGAGTCAAGGTTTTCACCATACTACTAATCTATTTATATCTTATAACTTATTCACCTCCAAAACCTACTTGAGACCTCTCATGTCTGCAAAAATCTTATTCAGATCAGATCAGTTGCTCAGTCATGTCTGACTCCTTGTGACCCCATGAATCGCAGCACGCCAGGCCTCCCTGTCCATGACCAACTCCCGGAGATTACTGAGCCTCACGTCCATCGAGTCAGTGATGCCATCCAGCCATCTCATCCTCTGTCATCCCCTTCTCCTCCTGCCCCCAATCCCTCCCAGCATCAGAGTCTTTTCCAATGAGTCCACTCTTCGCATGAGGTGGCCAAAGTACTGGAGTTTCAGCTTTAGCATCATTCCTTCCAAAGAAATCCCAGGGCTGATCTCCTTCGGAATGGACTGGTTGGATCTCCTTGCAGTCCAAGGGACTCTCAAGAGTCTTCTCCAACACCACAGTTCAAAAGCATCAATTCTTCGGTGCTCAGCCTTCTTCACAGTCCAACTCTCACATCCATACATGACCACAGGAAAAACCATAGCCTTGACTAGACAAATCTTTGTTGGCAAAGTAATGTCTCTGCTTTTGAATATGCTATCTAGGTTGGGCATAACTTTCCTTCCAAAGAGTAAGAGTCTTTTAATTTCATGGCTGCAGTCACCATCTGCAGTGATTTTGAAGCCCAGAAAAATAAAGTCTGACACTTTCCACTGTTTCCCCATCTATTTCCCATGAAGTGATGGGACCGGATGCCATGATCTTCGTTTTCTGAATGTTGAGCTTTAAGCCAACTTTTTCACTCTCCACTTTCACTTTCATCAAGAGGCTTTTGCTTTTCACTTTTCACTTTTCACCTTTTCACTTTCTGCCATAAGGGTGGTGTCATCTGCATATCTGAGGTTATTGATATTTCTCCCAGCAATCTTGATTCCAGCTTGTATTTCTTCCAGTCCAGCATTTCTCATGATGTACTCTGCATATAAGTTAAATAAACAGGGTGGCAATATACAGCCTTGACCTACTCCTTTTCCTATTTGGAACCAGTCTGTTGTTCCATGTCCAGTTGTAACTGTTACTTCCTGACCTGCATACAAATTTCTCAAGAGGCAGGTCAGGTGGTCTGGTATTCCCATCTCTTTCGGAATTTCCCACAGTTTATTGTGATCCACACAGTCAAAGGCTTTGGCATAGTCAATAAAGCAGAAATAGATGTTTTTCTGGAACTCTCTTGCTTTTTCCATGATCCAGCGGATGTTGGCAATTTGATCTCTGGTTCCTCTGCCTTTTCTAAATCCAGCTTGAACCTCAGGAAGTTCACAGTTCACATATTGCTGAAGCCTAGCTTGGAGAATTTTGAGCATTACTTTACTAGCGTGTGAGATGAGTGCAATTGTGTGGTAGTTTGAGCATTCTTTAGCATTGCCTTTCTTTGGGAGTGGAATGAAAAATGACCCTTTCCAGTCCTGTGGCCACTGCTGAGTTTTCCAAATTTGCTGGCATATTGAGTGCAGCACTTTCACAGTATCATCTTTCAGGATTTGGAATAGCTCAACTGGAATTCCATCACCTCCACTAGCTTTGTTCGTAGTGATGCTTTCTAAGGCCTACTTGATTTCACATTCCAGGATGTCTGGCTCTAGGTCAGTGATCACACCATCATGATTATCTGGGCCGTGAAGATCTTTTTTGTACAGTTTTTCTGTGTATTCTTGCCATCTCTTCTTAATATCTTCTGCTTTTGTTAGGTCCATACCATTTCTGTCCTTTATCGAGCCCATCTTTGCATGAAATTTTCCTTTGGTATCTCTGATTTTTTTGAAGAGATCTCTAGTCTTTCCCATTCTGTTGTTTTCCTCTATTTCTTTGCATTGATTGCTGAAGAAG
>NW_011494802.1:2269611-2284605 GCF_000754665.1 Bison bison bison
GAACCTCATTCCATAGTTAATCAGGCACTCTATCTATCAGATCTAGGCCCTTAAATCTATTTCTCACTTCCACTGTATAATCATAAGGGATTTGATTTAGGTCATAGCTGAATGGTCTAGTGGTTTTCCCTACTTTCTTCAATATAAGTCTGAATTTGGCAATAAGGAGTTCATGGTCTGAGCCACAGTCAGCTCCTGGTCTTGTTTTTGCTGACTGTATAGAGCTTCTCCATCTTTGGCTGCAAAGAATGTAATCAATCTGATTTCGGTGTTACATAAGTAAAAAAGTAAAAATTCTGTCAACTAAAAATGCCCTTAATTCAGTTTTCTTTGTATCTTACTCTGCAGGCAGAGCTGTAAAACGTATTTTTAAATCCTTAGAAAAAATTAGGATTTTCCAGTGTGGGGGACATCATTGCTTACTGTGATGCCCAGCCATTGGAAATTCCAGATCAACCTGGTTCAAATGAATTTCAAACTTAAAAAATAAATAAAAATCAACCCAACATCTGCTGTTTTTCATCCTTTTCTTCTCCCATTCTTCCTTCTTTAGTTTCATCATCTTTCATAGCCTAATCATGGTTTAAAAAATAAATAGTTGTAGACCTGATCTTATCTATTGAAGAAATAACCACTGATCTTGAAATAATAGTGAATTTCTGGAGGCTATGTCCTCCTCTGTTGAGGCGACCTCTTGGCTTCTGAAAAAAGTCAAGGGTAGGTAGGTATAGTTTGATCTGTTGTGACCTGGTGGGCACATTGACCTTTAAATCAAATGGAAATGTTGACTACTTAAGCAAAATCATAGACAAGTCCATTCTCCTCACATTGGTCCAAAAGCAAGTACTAGACTCTTGTGGCTGTTACAGGCCTGTGCAACTGCTTAGCAGCAACAGAAAACAAACAGAAGTGTTGTCATCTCTTCCAGTTTCAAGTAGATAAAGACAGCTAATCCAGTAATGGCAAGCTCCTAAGTCCTTTCTTGTGGGGAGAAATCCTGAAGGATCTCTTTCTCCAGGAGCAGCTGGGATGACTTTAAAGTAGGAACACCACCCCACCCCCACCCATTCACCCATGTCCATTTATTTTGGACATGCTACAGTAAATTCTCCCAGAGACACGAGCTGCTCATGTTTCATGGTGGAGCAAATACAGCTTCCATTTGTTTGGTGATATTCCTCCTGACCGCTGACCCTTGGATTTGCACTGCTCTTTGCAAGAAAGGGGCTCTGTGGGGTGATTTGCTTGTGTTTACCAGCATGTGGCTATGCTTGTTTCTGACTAGAAACTCACTCTGTTTGGACAGTAGGGCTTCTGCTGAGTAAACCTGACCACAGGCAGTGGTGCGTGCAGCTATGAAGCTCCAGGACCTGGGAAGGGGCAACTGAGGAGGTCTCTTGAGTGGGCGAGCCTTCTGGGACAGTCCTGGGAAACTGCAGTTTTTTACACAGCTTCCCAGGCATGTTGCAGGAATGCCTGGAACACCAGGAAGAATGTCTTTATCTGTAGTATGTTGAATTATAAAGTAAGAAGTGGTGTTGGCAGCTAAGCCTGTTCTCTCCTGGTCTCCATTCCAGAGCAGTTGCTTTCCCTCCCGAGTGTGTGAGGTTAAGATTCGCAGTCCTCTGTGCTTCCATGGTGGATGCTGTGGCCTTAACTTCTGGGAGACTCAGGCAAGTCACTTGTCTTCCATCTGCCTGCAAGTCAAGGCCATCTGCTGGGTGCTATGGGTGTTCCTAATGTCTAATGCATAGCAGCTCCTGTTAGCAGCTCTCAACCCTCTGGGCTCAGATCACCTTAAGTTCAAACCTCATTGGAAAAATAAGAAACCAAGGGAAACAACAGTGACAGTGGATAATAATTGTTATTATATGAATAGGCTGTCTTATCTGTATGGCTTGCAGTATGGAGAGAAAGTGAAATGATAACACTAAATAAAACAGCAGGGTAGAGGGGAAATCTGAAGAAGCATTCATGGTTTTACAATGAATTTTAAAACCAGGAAATTGCTAAGTAAATACTGAATAGAATCGAATTCCATTCTCCCAGGCTGGAATGTAAAAGTACCAGGATTGAAAAGCACATGGAGTTCCACCTTTAAGTTCCATATTCGGTCCAAGTAAGCCCTCATTATGTGAATGGTATATTAATAACGTACCCATACATCAGGTATAGAAAACTAGGATATAGAAGGAAAATAAGCGTGAATTAAGTCACCTTGGTATGATGGAATGTTAATACCATCAAATCAGGTATAGCAAGCTAAGAGTGAGAGAAAAATAGCCTGAATTAACCCACATCAATATGGAGACCCTTTCATTGCTATCTCTGTATTTATGTATAATATATCTAAAAATGCACTGGGAAATACCATACATTTTTCATAATGCTTCAGAGATTGCTGCAGCCAAAGCTCTACCTGAAGCTAAATAAGCAAACATTCTAATTTCCTATTTTTCTCAGCTCAAATACAGTAGTTATTTCAGAGGCCACTGAGAAGGAGGGCAGGTATATCTGCGTTATGCCTGTGGATCCGTTGCCAAGCACACCATCTTGCTGTTGACACAAGAGCCAGCTTTGCCTGGCATCAGAGACATCAAAGCCCCCTCATGGAAAGGCACCCCCAAATCTGGAGGAGGCATTTTAGAATTTCCAACCTTTTCATTATGGCATTAAGGTGCATTAATTGCTTCAGAGTCATGTGGATGCAGGGTTATATTCATTGACTTAAGTTGACAACTTCCTTTTTGCTAAAGCTAGTTAGGAAAAAGCACTTCAAATGTGTTTCTAATGATCTCATAAACACTGTTTTTTCTGATTGCTAAGTAGCTTCCTTTCCTTTCTTCTCTTTTTAATTCTCAGTTTCCAGTTCCTCTTCATTATGGTTCTGAACATCTGAACTTAGGCTCTGAAGTGCTATTTTCCCAGTCTTCTCAGAAACATGATGACTTTATCAGAGATTATGGATGGAAGGCTCAATTGTCACTGGGCTAGATGGAGCCAGAAATGACTTGGATTTCAAGTAGAATTGAAGAATTTCTTTTGGAACCAATGACAGAAAACTTTCTTAATAAACATGTAGATAGTGTTATGTCTCAAAATTTCTTGAAAACTTCAAGTTTTTTATTTAACAAATATCTATTGTAAACTAGGAAGAGATTGAGAAGCTTTATCTGCATTAAGAAATGTATGTATATGACAGCCAATAAATTTGTTGTTTTAAATCCTTTAATGCTGAATGTAATTGACAACATTGATAATCTGATCAATTGGGCAGAAAGCTGCTGTTAAAGACTCTTATAAAGATGTGGGGTTGGCATATTATTTGATTGAAATAGCCCATGAGTTTGTGCCCACGTAGCAGCATGGCCACACTGCCATATCTAAACTATCATCAGATGTTGAGAGAAATAATGGCCATGAACAACCCAGTACTGCACATCCCTTATAATTCTCTCCAAATCAATTCAGGCAGAGAAGATGCCCTCGATTAGATGTCTGTTCACCAAACTAAATTAGCAGGACAGTAAGAGTTGAAAAGCATGGCCACGTGAAGACCTTATTTTTTATTCTTTTTTGCAAATATAACTAAAAATGCAATTAATGTAAAGAGGATGACATCCATTTTATTAAACATTTTTTCATTAAACATTTTATTAAACATTTTATTTCCCATGTATCTGTGTAAGAGATTATTTTTCTAAAAATATACATCTTATGCCAACTTTCCATGATATTTACACAGACTCTACAGAGGATTAAATGTTTTCCAAAAACTTAGCATTTCCTGTTGAAGTTTTAGACAATCTTTTCAAACAGCTGTGGACAGACAACTTAGCTACTACTATCATGAATGACCTCCAGTATTTGGAACCTAAAGAGCAAACAAACATTTACTTCACCAGAAACAGTCCTGGGCAGAACATGAACTTTGTCTTATTTTACCTTCTCATAACAATTTACTGGAAATTAGTTTAGTAGTCACCCAAACACTAGCTGTTCTAGAAAATATAAGTGTATTTGTAATCCAACCAGCACCTCGCAGGACTTAAAACACACACACACACACACACACACACACACACAGCACAATTGGGTGCAAATAAAACAGGAGAGAGATAAGTTTAAATTTAAAATTATATACTTCATTTTTCCCCCTGAATGTTTGTTTTACCTTTCAGGTCACTGGTTTCCATAAATTCTCTGTGTCTTAGCAGTATAGAAGATATTTTTAAACATAGCTCTTATGCTAGAGTGTACATTAAATATTTGTTCAGCTGATTAAAACAGTTCTACATTTATTTAATGTTTGAACAGTAAACAGTTTATTGAAAACTGAAATGTCTTTTTATACATACACGTATGCTCACACAGACACACCTCTCAGAAGAGGGGCTTCTGTTATGAGATTTCTCAACTTCTACTACTGAGTATAAACAGCCCAGGGGTAAGTCTCATTTCCAGACATCGTTATCATCCAAGGACGGATGGGGCTTCTGGCAGGGGCTGGCCCAGGTCGAGGGTGGGCAGCCATACTGTGTGGGCAGGAGCAGCAGTAACGTGGCAGTGAGTGACTTAAAACCAGAAGAAGAGTTTCATGTTGACAGAAACATTTATCTTGGGTGGGGGGTGGGAATTACATGATCTCAGATATTAAAGACAGTTCAGACAAACCTCGGTTATAGCCTTCTCTGCCCTTTACCCTGATTTGTTAAAACAGAAGATATTTTGACCTCAGATAAACTGGTAAAGGTTGAGATTACTTTAAAGGATGACAAACAAATACAAGATAAACCTTGTAGTCGTGTCTTTGCTTTGTCATCTATGGAGTCTGAATGAACCAGAAAGGAAACAGTCACACTGTTTATGTTAGCTTCTGCAATCACCCCTCACAGAGAGACTGTATATATTACCCTATTAATTCTCACCATATCTCTGGTTAGTAAGTTATGTGTATACACTCAGTACATTATGTTATCAAGTATGGTGCTATGGAGTGTACTGGTTAAATAAGAAGTCTAGGTGCTTTAACTGTATAGAAACTGTCAACTTTGAGGATTAGAAGGCAATGTTTTAACATTACTTAATATTGGGGCTTCCCTGGTAGCTCAGTGGTAACGAATCTGCCTGCCAATGCAGGAGACATGGGTTTGATCCCAGATCTGGGCAGATCCCAAGTGCAGCAGAGCACCGAAGCCCCTGCACCACAGCTACTGAGCCTATGCTCTAGAGCTTGGTAGCCACAACTACTGAAGCCTGTGTGCGCCAGAAGCCTGTGCTCTGTAACAAGAGAAACCACAGCAATGAGAACCACCCTGCTTGCCACAACTAGAGAAAACCTGCACAGCAATGAAGACCCAGTATAGCCAAAAATAAGTACATAAAATTATAAAATTGCTTAATATTAATCAGCTATATTGGGCATAATTTAATCTTCTCTGGTAACTCATTGAGTATTTTAAATTAGGTAACAGGATGGTGCATTCTGAATATTATTGTAACATCAGTTTGTAAATTTACAATTAAATGACTCTCCTGTTTGAAGTAGACAAACAAGTACCAGGACAATCAATGATTTATTATGTGATAGGACGTTAAAAAACTGTAATTGAGCTAGAAGCCCATTAATGGAGAAATTGTTAACGTATGAGGCAAAAAATAAAGTGGAATATTATGTGGTACTTAAAAGGAATGAGGTGAATCAATGTGTATTGACATAAAGGCATATATAAGACATTTTTAACGTAAAAAAGCAAGTTGTAAAAGACCATGTCTAGTAAGTGCCACTTTTGCTAAAAACGAATCACACATCCATAGGCTTACATGCTCAGAGAGGCATGGGGAATTTCTGGAAAGATAAACAAGAAACTGTTAACAATGGTTACATATAAAGAGTGAATATGTCACAGAATGGACTGTAACTTTTTGCTTTATGCTATCTGAGCTCTTGGGACTTGTAATTTACAACTCAAAAAATTATAAAAATATGAAATTAAAATTTATATTTTTATAAATAAAACAACTATTTCAAAAAGAATGTTAATCAATAAGAATTTACTTCACATACTGAAGGAAGCACCTCTCTTGAAAAACAAGTTAACTTTCAAGAAGGCCAATTGTGCATCAGGACAAAGTGACATTATACAGATGGCCAATGTGTACATACAGGTTGTCAAGGCAAGACAGCCCTTGGAATGCTAAGTATAGATTTAGTAAGTGCCAAAAGTGGCACTTACCAAACATGGTCTTTTACAGCTTCTTTGGAGTTCTCTTAAAATTTTTATACAAAAATGTTTACAATTTGGCTTCCTTCTTTTCACTGTAAAGGAATATAAGTAACTTTTTATCCAGCAGCCTTAACTCAGTGGCAGTAATAACCTGAACACTAATTTTTCCAACCACTACTTAACCATGTTCTAAGCAAATGCCCCTGAACATCCCTCAACAACATTTAGAGAATACTGGTATCTTTCCAGGCCCTTTCATCTAAGTCCAGCTTACAATTTTTTTCTTACATTTCATCTTATCCACTCCCCTCGAACTTACAGCTATCTCTAGCACTAAATATACCCTAATTTGAGCTCAAACCTGTAATTCCCTTATCAAAACCAGATTACTGTAATAAAGAAGTCTAGGAGGAACACTAGAAGAATTGCTTCTTGACTTAAGCATCCATAGCTATGGTCCTTTCCCTGTGGGCTGCTGGTTCTGGCTAACACTGCCCAGTTATGGAAGGCTTCAGTGAGTAGTCACGCAAATACATAGGGTGCATGGGTAAGCTTTAGCAGGGCCCTTTGGGGCTCCTTCTGCAGTTTCCTGCTGGAGTAGGGGATCCAACTCCACCTCCATCTCCATGTCTTCCTCTGCTCAGTCCACCAGCAAGCTCCTTCTATCGACAGTACACCTGACAGCTGCTTGCTTCTGGAGTTCCACTGCTTGGTCATCACACTTTTTGCCTAGTATCATGGTCCTAGTGCAGATAGCCTTCTTGGCATCCACTAAACCAGAGGAAACCCAGGCCTTGCTCCAAATCCCAATAGTGGGAAGTCAGGCTGCTCCTTTACTTTCTTTCCTCTTCAATCTGTAACCCTTCAATTCAGGTTTCTCTAGTTCATAGAAATGAAGGGCAGAGCAGCAAGTTCACTACCTGAGTCATGTCCAAGAGGAGATTGGTATGTGTGGTCTCATGCTTGCAAGTATCCCCTATTTGTTTCAAGTTCTTTTCTTGGAGGGCTCCTCACACGTGGCTTTAAAGAAGTACAAAAAACAAACTTCTTAACACAAAAACACTGTATGGCAACAAGACTGTTGCCACCACTCAGATCCTCAGTACTTTCTCTCAGTCCCCTCCTCCAGCCTGCTGCTTATATTGTATATAGGAGAACAGAGCTGAAATGAAAGATGGGGATGTAGCACCCAGCAGTTTTAAGCTGACTCTTAGTAAGCACTGGTAGTAGGGGTCCCCAATTGTTGGTGGCTCTTTTTAAATTTGGGGGTTGTTAGTTCTCTTATTTGACTTCAGCTTTGGACTCCAGATATTCACAGGGTAATTGAAAATACCATTCTATGTGCTTTTGTAGTCACTGATAACAAGACACTTCAGGATTAAGACAGCAGTCAAGATTTAAATGTCCAAACACAACTAGCATCACTGCCTCCTTGTGATAGCAAGAGCCACGACTTTTGGTGTACTGCATTGTTCACATCATGAAAATGTATAAATGGAAAGCCCAGAGACAGAAGACTGCTACAGCTCTTAATTCAGTGGAGTACTGTTGCTACAACAGTCTCTGTGCATGTGGTGTGGATTGGAGACAAGTGGGAGGGATCAAGTGAAACCATTTTGTCCTTGGGGAGTTTGATATGAAGTCACTCATTGTACAAAGTAAAGCAACAAATGCTGAGGGAAGGTAATGTCCAGGGGCAATCTGAATCCATGAGTGTGGATGAGTGGGACTTAAACAGAGGAAGTGAGTGTGGTTGGTGTTTGAAAAGACTTCTGCAGAAAGACATTAGACAGGTAGTTTCAAATGTGTTTGGTAGAAGCTAACCTTTACTGGGGTGACTCAGGTATCACCGAAAAATGGCAAGGAGGGCAAGGGAGACCTGGGGAAGCAGGGACAAGAGGACCCCTCCAAACAGCTCAGCTTATTATTAATTTCCATCTACAATTCCACATTCTGAAGGGATTTGTAGTTTTAATAATGTGAAAATGATTGGGTTATGAAATAGATAGGTACTAGATGCATGGTAAAGGGCATATGTACAATGGATTAGCTGGATGTCGAGTAGAACTACCATGTTTGAGAATAATGAGGTGATGGGAAGAACTGGTACATTGGGGAGGGAGATGGGCAGGTTGGGGAGAAAACTGAGAAAAAGCTGAATGAGTGGCTTGAAGAGTATTGATTTGAAAGCTTATGTCATTGAAAGATTATGAACAAAAGATGGGAAAAGTAATGTTTAAGGAAGATTATTCTAGCTGTGCATCTGAATGTATGTGCCTGTGAGTATGTGTGTACACAAGCATGCATGTCCAGGAAGTACATGCATACTTCTATAAAAGTCTATAACCTTTCCCAGTAAAGCAGATGTTGATGGTAAAAATCAGGGAATGGAACTAGTAGTTCTAACTTCTACTCTGTTCACCTTTCTCTTTAGTAGAGCTCTTACCAAGGAACTGCAGTCGTGTTCTTAAGTAATGTCCTTTGAAACAGGACCCCCTCCTATTAGGACTCCTTAGCCATGTCTGGGACAAGGGCTCATTCCCTCTGTGGAGCAGCTGTCCTCTTTCCTCCACCCCATCCCATAGAAAGAAGGATACCTTATGAAAACAGGAAGTCTTTTCAGGCTATAACCAAAATGAGCTGCTTAATGTAATCTCAGTGCTGCCAAATGTTCAGCAAAGCCTTGACAGTGTTTAGGAGAAACCTCGCTGAATCCCCCAAGTAATGAGTTGAAAACCACAGGATGCTGTGAGCTTCACCATGGGGAGCCTTCTGACACTTTTTAGCAGATGGCAGTGTATACACTTCTTTTATGTACAATACTTCTCTAAATTAAAGATGATTTTTCAAAAACAATTCCCTTAGAGATAGAGAGTGAAGAAAAAACCCTCACACATACTCAGCTGTAGAGAGCCTCATTTTTACATAAGCCGTGAAGAAATGAAAAGTCATGGTACTATGGTATGTTTCTCACAAATCCTCTGGATGTTAAATGCTGAGAAAAATTAAGTTTTCACATTCCATTGGGTGAGAATTTTCTGAGGCCTGAAGATCTAGAAAAGTAGCATTTTAAAATTATCTTATACATAAACTATGAAATGACCATCACTTGATTTGAACTGTAAATAAAATAGCTCAAAAGATAATGTTGTTAAAGTGCTACACTCAATATACCAGCAAATTTGGAAAACTCAGCAGTGGCCATAGGACTGGAAAAGGTCAGTTTTCATTCCAATGTCAAATAAAGTCAATGATAAAGAATGCTGAAACTCCACACAATTGCTTTCATTTCACATGCTAGCAAAGTAATGATCAAAATCCTTCAAGCTAGGCTTCAGGGGTACATGAACTGAGAACTTCCAGGTCAACAAGCTGGATTTAGAAAAGGCAGAGGAACCAGAGGTCAAATTGCCAACATCCATTGGATAAAAGAAAAAGCAACATTCTGAATTCCAGAAAAACATATACTTCTACTTCATTGACTACGCTAAAGCCTTTGTGTGGATCACAACAAACTGGAAAATTCTTCAAGAGATGGAAATACCAGACTACCTTACTTGCCTCCTGAGAAACATGCATGCAGGTCAAGAAGCAACAGTTAGAATTGGACCTGTGACAATGGACTGGTTCAAAATTGGGAAAGGTGTACATCAAAATTGTATACCGTCACTCTGCTTGTTTAATTTATATGAAGATTACATCATGCCAAATTCCAGGCTGGATGACTCACAAGCTGGAATCAAGATTGCTGGGAGAAATATCAACAACCTCAGATATGTAGATGATATCATGCTAATGGCAGAAAGCCAAGAGGAACTAAAGAGCCTCTTGATGAGGGTGAAAGAAGAGAGTGAAAAAGCTGGCTTAAAACTCAACATTCAAAAAATGAATATCATGGCATCTAGTCCCATCACTTCTTGGCAAATAGACGAGGAAAAATGAAAATGGTGACAGATTTTATTTTCTTGGGCTCCAAAATCACTTTGGACAGTGACTGTAGCCATGAAATTAAAAGATGCTTGCTCCTTGGAAGAAAAGCTATGACAAACCTAGACAGCATATTAAAAAGCAGAGACATCATTTTTGCTGACAAAGGTCCATATGGTCAAAGCTATGTTTTTTCCAGTAGTCATGTATGGATGTGAGAGTTGGACCATATAGAAGGCTGAGCACTGAAGAATTGATATTTTAAAATTGTGGGGCTGCAGAAGACTCTTGAGAGTCCCTTGGACAGCAAGGAGATCAAACCAGTCAATCCTAAAGAAAATCAACCCTGAATATTCACTGAAAGGACTGATGCTGAAGCTCCAATACTTTAGCCACCTGATGCAAAGAGCTGACTCATTGGAAAAGACCCTGATGCTGGGAAAGATTGAGGGCAGGAAGAGAAGGAGGTGACAGAAGGTGAGACGGTTGGATGGCATCACCGACTCAATGGACATAAGTTGAGCAAACTCCAGGAGACAGTGAAGGACAGAGAAGCCTGGTGTGCTGCAGTTCATGGGGCTGCACAGAGTTGGACATGACTTAGCAACTGTAAAACAATAACAATGTACTCACCATTTTTATCAAATTACAGGCACTTTTTGCCCATGCTCTGAATTTGAAATAATGAGAATATTTTGCTTAGGAATTTAGCTTTAGCAATTAGGCCAAAGGCTCAAAATAGAGCCTAATGTGTGGATACCCAAGAGCTGACTAACAATTCTTATAAAGTCTAATTCTGTCAACAACTAGAAGCTACACACAAAATGTTGACATTTTTCAAACTGTTGTTTCACTGATTCAACCAGATTGACTGGCAGTTTGGTTTTTACAGATTCAGTACAGTCTTTACTACCAAGATTTTATCTTGCTTTTATTTTTGTTTTCTCAGAGCTCATAGATCAATAAACAAATACCAGTCATTATCCTCTGGTAGGTGGTTAGTCCTATCATTTAACCACTCTGTGGTTCTTTGGTCTCTCACTGGCATTTTGAAACATGATGTCTACTTCCTATCTGCCTCACCAGAGTAATATGAGGAGATTATGACTTTCAAGAGCCAAACATAATTTTTAGCTAAAAATCTCTACCATTCATCTATTTAACAAAGGTAAGTTGTAGATTCTTGGGAAATACAAAGGTATAAAAGATTTGATTCTTAGTAGAGGAAAGTGAAAAAGTTGGCTTAAAGCTCAACATTCAGAAAACTAAGATCATGGCATCTGGTCACATCACTTCATGGCAGATAGATGGGGAAACAGTGTCAGACTTTATTTTTGGGGGCTCCAAAATCACTGCAGATGGTGATTGCAGCCATGAAATTAAAAGACACTTACTACTTTTGCCTGGAAAATCCCATGGACGGAGGAGCCTGGTAGGCTACAGTCCATGGGGTTGCTAGAGTCCGACACGACTGAGCGACTTCACTTTCACTTTTCACTTTCATGCACTGGAGAAGGAAATGGCAACCCACTCCAGTGTTCTTGCCTGGAGAATCCCAGGGACGGGGAAGCCTGGTGGGCTGCCGTCTATGGGGTCGCACAGAGTCGGACACGACTGAAGCGACTTAGCAGCAGCAGCAGCACTCCTTGGAAGGAAAGTTATGACCAACCTACATAGCATATTAAAAAGCAGAGACATTACTTTGCCAACAAAAGTCCATCTAATCAAGGCTATGATTTTTCCAGTGGTCATGTATGGATGTGAGAGTTGGACTATAAAGAAAGCTGAGCACTGAAGAATTGACGCTTTTGAACTGTGGTGTTGGAGAAGACTCTTGAGAGTCCCTTGGACTGCAAGGAGGTCCAACCAGACCATTCTAAAGGAGATCAGTCCTGGGTGTTCATTGGAAGGACTGATGCTAAAGCTGAAACTCCAATACTTTGGCCGCCTCATGCGAAGAGTTGACTCATTGGAAAACACCCTGATGCTGGGAGGGATTGGGGGCAGGGGGAGAAGGGGACGACAGAGGATGAGATGGCTGGATGGCATCACCGACTCGATGGACATGTGTTTGAGTGAACTCGGTGAGTTGGTGATGGATAGGGCGGCCTGGTGTGCTGCAGTTCATGGGGTTGCAGAGAGTCGGACACGATTGAGTGATTGAACTGAACTGAACTGAGAGGTGAACTAAGAGTCTAGAAGTGGGGCTTAGGTGAAAATAGCTACATAAAGAAATTAGGAAGAAAGTGGTAGGTTCTTTGATGTAATATCAAGTCAGCATTTATTGCATATTCTCTATAGGCCAGATGTATGGTTAATGCTTTATGTGTATTATCTCATTTGATTATATCAACAGCAACATGAAATTGATATTATTTTCTTTATTTTATAGAGGAGGAAACCAAGGTTTAGAGAGATTAAGGATTCCTTAGGTATCACACAACTATAAGAGGCAGAGGTAGAACCAGGACTTAAGTCCAGATCTTTATGTCTTAAGATCCTCTCCTCATAAGTACCAGGAACTTTCCTGGTGGCACAGTGGTAAAGAATCCACCTGCAATGCAGGAGATGTGGGTTTGATCCCTGAGTTGGGAAGATTCCCTGGAGAAGGAAATGGCAACCCACTCCAGTATTCTTGCCTGGGAAATCCCATGGACAGAGGAGCCTGGCAGGCTATGGTCTATAGGGTCACAAGAGTTGGGCACCACTTAGCAACTAAACCACCACCATCACCTCATAATCACCATATGTTATTCTTTTCCAGTGTCTTCAGATGGTTAACACATCTGCCTGGGGAAGAACAGAAGTAGAAAGGGTCTGCTTTTGCCAGCACGTGATTAAGAATATTCCACCACCAACATATATACAACATGACTATAATTTGCCAGAGAGTGAACTCAAGCCCATTGAAGAAAGAAGCAAAAATTCAAAAAACAAAGTTCAAACATTAGCTTCCCTTTGGTTTCATCTACATATCATGGGTATGTTTTATGTTGGTCTGCTGTGGCAAAGTATCTTGTACATTACTGTGACATTACCTTGTTCTCTTTGACATAACCTGCCATTAGAATTCAGTTCAGTCCAGTTCAATCACTCAGTTGTGTCTGACTCTTTGTGACCCCATGAATCGCAGCACGCCAGGCCTCCCTGTCCATCACCAACTCCCGGAGTTTACACAAACTCATGTCCATCGAGTCGGCAATGCCATCCAGCCATCTCATCCTCTGTCGTCCCCTTCTCCTCCTACCTCCAGTCCCTCCTAGCATCAGGGTCTTTTCCAATGAGTTAACTCTTTGCATGTGGTAGCCAAAGTATTGGAGTTTCAGCCTCAGCATCAGTCCTTCAAATGAAAACCGAGGACTGATCTCCTTCAGAATGGTCTGGTTGGACCTCCTTGCAGTCCAAGGGACTCTCAAGGGTCTTCTCCAACACCACAGTTCAAAAGCATCTATTCTTCGGTGCTCGGCTTTCTTCATAGTCCAACTCTCACATCCATACATGACCACTGCAAAAACTATAGCATTGACTAGATGGACCTTTGTTGGCAAAGTAATGTCTCTGCTTTTGAATATGCTATCTAGGTTGGTCACAACTTTCCTTCCAAGGAGTAAGAGTCTTTTAATTTCATGGCTGCAGTCACCATCTGCAGTGATTTTGGAGCCCCCCAAAATAAAGTCTGACACTGTTTCCCCTGTTTCCCCATCTATCTGCCATGAAGTGATGGGACCAGATGCCATGATCTTAGTTTTCTGAATGTTGAGCTTTAGGCCAACTTTTTCACTTTCTTCTTTCACATTCATCAAGAAGGTCTTTAGTTCCTCTTCACTTTCTGCCATAAGGGTGGTGTCATCTGCCTATATGAGGTTATTGATATTTCTCCTGGCAATCTTGATTCCAGCTTGTGCTTCTTCCAGCCCAGCGTTTCTCATGATGTACTCTGCATATAATTTAAATAAACCGGGTGACAATATACAGCCTTGACGTACTCTGTTTCCTATTTGGAATCAGTCTGTTGTTCCATATTCAGTTCTAACTGTTGCTTCCTGACCTGCATACAGGTTTCTCAAGAGGCAGGTCAGGTGGTCTGGTATTCCCTTCTCTTTCAGAATTTTCCACAGTTTACTGTGATCCACACAGTCAAAGGCTTTGGCATAGTCAATAAAGCAGAAATAGATGTTTTTCTGGAACTCTCTTGCTTTTTCGATGATCCAGTGGATGTTGGCAATTTGATCTCTGGTTCCTCTGCCTTTTCTAAAACTAGCTTGAACATCTGGAAGTTCATGGTTCATGTATTGCTGAAGCCTGGCTTGGAGAATTTTGAGCATTACTTTACTAGTGTGTGAGATGAGTGCAATTGTGTAGTAGCTTGAGCATTCTTTGGCATTGCCTTTATTTGGGATTGGAATGAGAACTGACCTTTTCCAGTCCTGTGGCCACTGCTGAGTTTTCCAAATTTGCTGGCATATTGAGTGCAGCACTTTCACAGCATCATCTTTCAGGATTTGAAAGAGCTCAACTGGAATTCCATCACTTCCACTAGTTTTGTTCATAGTGATGCTTCCTAAGGCCCACTTGACTTCACATTCCAGAATGTCTGGCTCTAGGTAAGTGATCACACCATCGTGATTATCTAGTTTGTGAAGATCTTTTTTGTACAGTTCTTCTGTGTATTCTTGCCACCTCTTCTTAATATCCTCTGCTTCTGTTAGGTCCATACCATTTCTGTCCTTTATCGAGCCCGTCTTTGCATGAAATGTTCCCTTGGTATCTCTAATTTTCTTGAAGAGATCTCTAGTCTTTCCCATTCTGTTGTTTTCTTCTATTTCTTTGCATTGATCAC
>NW_011494802.1:2284705-2308325 GCF_000754665.1 Bison bison bison
AAGGCTTTCTTATCTCTCCATGCTATTCTTTGGAACTCTGCATTCAGATGCTTGTATCTTTCCTTTTCTCCTTTGCTTTTCCCTTCTCTTCTTTTCACAGCTATTTGTAAAGCCTCCTCAGACAGCCATTTTGCTTTTTTGCATTTCTTTTTCTTGGGGATGGTCTTGATCCCTGTCTCTTTTACAATGTCACGAACCTCCGTCCATAGTTCATCAGGCACTCTGTCTATCAGATCTAATCCCCTAAATCTATTTCTCACTTCCACTGTATAATCATAAGGAATAGGGGTGTTATTTCATACCTGTGAATGTAAGAATACTATTTTCAAATGTATAAGTGGCTAAGGGAATGGGCAGTTGACATCCTTTCTGCCCGATACATCTTCAAAATACAGAGTAAACTTGCCTTAAAAAAAAAAAAAAATCCAGTTAGACTTTAAAGGAAAATTCACTGGTTACAGTTTATCACTTCTGACCCTCTGGTTTTTCTTTGCTCACATACCTTTTCCCCAATTGCCATGTAGGCCAGAATCAGAGATGATATGATTTCATTTCCCAGAAAGGTAAGGTAATCTCAAATTTTGAGATTTAAATAGGCCCAAATAATACATTTTTCTTCTACCCTGGAAATATTCCAAATCATAGATGGACTCTTGTAAGGAATTACACTTTTAAATGTATTTAGAATATTAAAAAAATAACAAAAAACAGGCAATTGGGCTGGCTCAGAGGTTAAAGCGTCTGCCTCCAATGAGGGAGACCCAGCTTTGATCCCTGGGTTGGGAAGATCCCCTGGAGAAGGAAATGGTAACCCACTCCAGTATTCTTGCCTGGAGAATCCCATGGGGTAGGCTACAGTCCATGGGGTCACAAAGAGTCGGACACGACTGAGCGACTTCAGTCACTCACTCAGCCTAGTTTTAGAAGCTTCCTTGATGGTTCCAATGGGAAAGAATCTTCCTGCAATTCAGGAGACCCATGTTCAATCCCTGGGTCAGAAAGATCCCCTGGAGAGGGGAATGGCTACCCACTCCAGTATTCTTGCCTGAGGGAATCTCATGGACAGAGGAGTCTAATGGGCTACAGTCCACAGGTTTGCTAAGAGCTGGACATTACTCAGCAACTAACCCTTTTATTTTCAGCCTAGTTTTACTCTGAATGTCTCTATTCAGCCAGCATCTCTGAGAAATTGTGACTTTGGGAGCTTTCTCCCAGAGTCAGAGAGACTCCACAAACATGGCTATGCTCTGCTTTTCATTTCTGGTACATGTAAACGTGGAATCATTTTGTACCTGAGACTGGCACACTATACCATTTGTTTAATATAACCTCATAGAGGAAAAGGCATATCTTTCTATGTAAAACAACAACAACAACAACAACAACAACAACTAAGGCAGCAAATAAAGATATTAATTTAAAGCAGAGTGCACGGGTAGGACCTTCCACTGTCCACATGTGCAAGGTGAAGCTACTGTGAATGCTTGGAAGGTTTCTCAATGGAAGGTGAAGCTAAAGCAGTACTGGATATCTGGGGTCCAAAATATGTAACATGCCCTGTTCTGGAACCCTGGAGAAATGGGAATTGCAAGGTTATTCTGAGAGTCAAGGTTATCAAAAGGAAAAGTAACTGGTTGGGTAGATTCATATGTGTTCTCTTTCTGTTGAATCTAAAAATTTTCAGTGTTTTGGGGCATGTTCAGAGAGAAATCAATGGAAGCCAAGAACATCATGTAGTGCTACAGAATGTACAGGAAACATGGAGAAGACCTTTTCCCATGCAGGACAACTTGATCTTGGCATTACATGAAGACAGCCTCTGTGTAACATAGGTTAATTGGTTTTCTCATTTCTCCTTGAGAATTTTCAACACAGAGGATGAATGATAGGAATGGAAGATGACTTTTATGTTAGGTTTTTGTGTGGGGGTGAATGGCCTGACGGCTGAATTAGGGGCAATTAACAGAAGAGAGATGAGTCTGAATGTGTCCTACAGCATGTGGTAAGATGTTCAAGAATATGTATTTGACTGAGAAGAAATAGGTACTATCTTCAAAATACCCACTAAAATGCAAATTCTGTAAGAACTGAGCTGGGGTAAGAAGCTGGATCCAAGCTTTGGGAGCCTCATGATGAGGAAAATCTGTGATGATGTAACCTACCCTCTCAGTGTTTTGTTTGAAGGGAAGTTGTTTTGTGGGAACTGAGGAAGACTTGAATTCTAAGGCCATATCTGGGAGATTTCTGGCTGAAGTTGTTTTGCAGAAAAAGGGTATAGGAACAACTAGTCTGTATGTTCAGGAATGGGTAGGATATGGGGATCGGACCCCTAGTAGCACAGAGGAGTCTACTAGGCCTACTATGGCATGAAAGGTGACAAAACAGGAAGAGAGAATTCACATTGTCTTGTAACTTCCGGAAATTTGAACAAAGATAACAGGTTCCTTTTTTTCTGATTTTCCCTCTCCTAGACTTAATTCTGAATTCAGAAGATTTTAATCTTTTTACTACACATGTTATGCAATTTAAGGGCTTGTGGCTGATCATTTATTCAGCCCCATTATATTTCCATCAGAAACAGTTGAGTTTCCCACAGAAGTACAGAATGCTTTATACCTTATAAGTTTCATTTGCTCATTTGGGTTTCACAGATGGAACCTTGTAAAAAATTCTCTTATTCTTTTTAGTAATTAAATCTCATTCAGTGACTGATTATCTGGGAACAAAATCTTCACAGTCATATATGAGATACAAGAGCCTTTGCTAACGAACAAAAGAGCAATGAAAATGGGGAAGAAGATACAAAGATGCTAAAATAAACATCCACAAAGTTTCCATCTAAAATTAAAGCTAGCCCATAACTGGAAGTGGGCAAAAAGTCAACTGTTTTGGAAAATACCTGGTCCCTGTGCCTCAAAGGGCTTGATTTTTAATGTGCACAAAAGTAAATCTCTAAGACTGGAGCAATTCCAGTAAAGTTTGAGAGACCTATGAGACTTCTATAGTTCCCTACATAGTTTGAATCTCAGAAAATAGGCACTTATAATGAAAACAAGCATAGACTCTTAACTATAATACTCTAGCAGGCATTGCTATTATAGCTAGACAATTTAGTGATAATGGGTGAGTAGGAAGAAAATTAAGTAGTTTTCTGAGATACAAAAAACTGCTAAGCCAGAACATATTTGGTCTCATGTTCTACTTCAAATGCAAAGTCAGTTCATTAGTGTAATTTAACCTTTTCATAAGCCTCTCAGTGATAAATTCCATTAATACATTGGAAGTGCCAGTTGTTAAGTATACTCTGTGTGAGAGGTACTGAAAGGTGGGTTGGACTATAATCTCTCCTGCCTTCTCTACCTCAGCAAAGATGAGTGAATGGCAGGTTTTTACCTTTCCTAAGTAGATGTCCTCATTCCACTCCATTCAGCCTGAGCCTTAGGGCAAGCCAGGGTTTTCGGCCATTTACTACAATAATAGCAAGACAATTTAGCAGTAATGGATAAGTAGGGAGCAAATTAAGCCATTTGCTGAGATACAGAAACGAAGCCAGAAAATATTTGGCCTCATGTTAGCTTCAAATTCATTGTCAATTCATTAGTGTAATTTAGTCCCTGCATAAGCCTTTGAGTGATAAATTCTACTAATACATTTGAAATGCCAGCTGTAAGAATAACTCATTGAGTGTTGAGTAAAATTAAAAGATGGGCAAGAATAAATCCTTCATTTTCATCTCATATGGGAAGATTTATGAAGGCCTCTGAGAAGAAGCATCTGTCTGCTAGTTGTAAATTGAGAGTATTAAGGGAAAACATTGGAATATTTTGGTTACATTAGTGAGAGGAATGTATTAACTCAAATGCTTTTGAGATCTTTCCCTTTGGGGCCAAAGATTACTCTTGATGAAGAACATGTGAACTTTTAGAATTCATCTCCTGCTTGGGAACAAAGACCATAGCACAAACAATGTTAAATGGTTGGTGTTTTGGGGAGTGGTTTCTAAGAAACACAATTATGTGTGGGATGTTGGTGGCTTTTTTTTTCATATGGATATGGTTTTCTCTATGCTTGTGAGTTTTCTCTTTCAAGTCCATAGGGGCTGCAAATCAGAGGACTTGGAAAAGGGCTGGGGAATGTAACTAACCAATATGTTACTTTCTTAGCCAAAAAAAAAAAAAAAATCAGCCCATTTCACTAGTGAGTTTCTCTTGCTGGTGTCTTAAAATTGGATAATTTCATGATAAAATAAATCATTCATTTAAGGAAAAAAAAAGGAAAAGGAAGCAAATTTTCTTAAAGAACTATACCTGCAAGATGCTTTATCTAAGTTAACTCAATTTCTCTCCAACAAATTTATGAAGTGTGTTGTATTCTGAACTTAGAGAAGAAACCACAATTTCAAAGGAATAAAGTTCAAGGACAACAGCTAATCAGTAGGAAAACTGGGATGGAAACCAGGTATATCTCAGTCCTTGGAGTCAGACTCAAGCCCAGGTTTGTTGGCAGGGGTGAGTCTGGGATATCCAAAACTGACTTACAGTAACAGGCTTCTGCAGCCTGCCGTGTCTGGAGTGATCAGCTCTGCTGTAGTCATTTGGACCTTTACTCCTTGTCATGGTGCTCTTTTGGCCACAGCTATGTTCTTAACTCTTTCTGCTCTGAACTGTCATTTCTGGCTAGAGATCCTGGGACTAGCTGCTGTCTATCCTCAGCTGTGCTTTAGTTTGCAGAAAAGACGCAAATAGCCACCCGGTCTAGCCCTTAGACTGCTAGGAGACCATGCTTTAGAAGATATTATGCTGGCCCTCCTCTAATCTTGCTCCTGCCCACTGGGGTTTCCAGATTAAACCAATAAAATATAAACTTTTTTTAGTATTTATATTTTAACATTTAGTTCTAATTTCAGAAAAAACAACAAAATTTTTTTTAGTCTAAGTATATTCAATATAGTACTGGAACATATGAAAAGCAAAAGTGTTAGTCACTCAGTCATGTCCGACTATTTGCAACCCCATGGATTGTAGCCTGCCAGGCTCCTCTGTCCATGGAATTCTCCAGGCAAGAATACTGGACTGGGTAGCCATTCCCTTCTCCAGGGAATCTTCCTGACCTAAGGATCAAACTTGGGTCTCCTGCATTGCAGGTGGATTCTTTACCATCTAAGCGACCAGGGAGCATATTTATTATGCTAAAATATTATTTACCTAAAATTCAAATTTAATTTGGTGTCCTACCCTTTTCTGGTAACCCTGGTCCCCATAAGCCAGAAGTGTAGGTCTGTATAATAAAGAATTAATCTTACCCAAGGAAATTTTTAGCCTTCAGCTTCATATCCTGGGAGTTAATCTTAAGGAAGTGTGTCATTGTTTATCTGGGGCCCTTGGGCCATACTAGATGATCTAACAATGTGACTTATGATGAGGGATTTGGGTCACATGGTATCTTCTCTACCTCCAAAGGAGATGAAGACCATAGGTATCAGCTCAGCCTCTGCAGGAACTTGAGACTAACCTCAGGCATATGTAAAGTCAAGCATAAACATGACTGAGCCCCAGTGAAAACTATGGACATCAAGGCTTGGAGGAGCTTCCCTAGTTGGCAATACTCTGCATATTGTCACACCTGAGTACTGAGTAGAGTTAATGCTGCCCATGACTTCCCTGGAAAGGATAACTGGAAGTTTTGCATTTGGAATCTTGCTGGACCTTTTCCTGTGTGTTTCTTTCCTTGGCAAGTTTTAATATGAATCCTTTAAATGTAATAAACCATAACTGTTAGTATAGTAGCTTCAGTGAGTTCTGTGAGTTCTAGTGAATGATAAAAACTGCAGGTGGTCTTGGGAGCCAATGAACTTGCAGTTGGTGTCAGAACCAGGTCACAGGGATATGCCCACCTAATCCCTCTTCTAGAATCTAGAACCTAAAAAAAAGCTCCAAGTACCAAGATTATGAAATTCCCACCCAAAGAGCCATAACCATGCTTCCAGAGCCTGTGTGAACCTCTTCTACAGATCTGTTCAAGCGTGGGTCATGCCACTGATATAGGACACTTAGGCTAGAGGGGGATGAATAGTGACCCCTAGGGTCAAATGGATATAGTTTATATGTGTTGGCTTGCGGGTCCAAACATGTATGTGAAGGCTTTTCATTTATATGACCAAGCTGGAGTGAGAAGAGATGGGAGGGGGAGGACCACAGGGGTTTCCATTTCTACTTTTGTCATAGTAAGTGTTAGGGCCTGAGATAAGTCTCATCCTTCCCTGCCTTGTCCTGTTATGCAATTCATCCCCACTTTCAGTTTCAATTCTCCTGTTTGAAATGACAATAGCTAGAGACTTCCCCATACTATATGGTTCAAGCAGGGTGATATGGTCTTCTTGAGCAAAGAACAGTCTCAGCATCATCTCTAGTCCCTAACTTGGGAATGTCAAACTAAGTTATGTGGAATGTCCTGAATTCTAAAAAGTCATCCATTGTAAAATCCACCCCTGAATTAACAGCACCTTTTTGTAGTGGGGAAGATATATTCTCAGTTCAGTTCAGTTGTTCAGTCGTGTCTGACTGTTTGCGACCCCATGAATCGCAGCACACCAGGCCTCCCTGTCCATCACCAACTCCCGCAGTTCACTCAAATGCACGTCCATCGAGTTGGTGATGCCATCCAGCCATCTCATCCTCTGTCATGCCCTTCTCCTCCTGACCCCAATCCCTCCCAGCATCAGAGTCTTTTCCAATGAGTCAACTCTTTGCATGAGGTGGCCAAAGTACTGGAATTTCAGCTTTAGCATCATTCCTTCCAAAGAACACCCAGGACTGATCTCTTTTAGAATGGACTGGTTGGATCTCCTTGCAGTCCAAGGGACTCTCAAGAGTCTTCTTCAACACCACAGTTCAAAATATATAATATATTTATAAACTACAGGATACATTTTTTTCAGAAATCTTAAAATATGAAAAACATTTAAAATTAAGGAAATATGGGATATATAATACTATCATGGCTCTATGTTACTTGAGAGTTTAAAAAGCTTTTATACACCTTTTATCTCCATTTCATCCTCATGATGACTCTTGCAGTGGCAGCCAGAGCACCATGACAAGCCTATTTCCTCTTAACCCACCTGCAGTAGGAATTCCCCTCTTCTTTCTCTCCCCTTTGCCCCAATTACTAAGAAACTGAAAGTGAAAGTCACTCAGTCATGTCTGACTCTTTGTAACCCCATAGACTGTAGCCTGCCAGGCTCCTCTGTCCATGGACTTCTGCAGGCCATAATACTGGAGTGGGTAGCTCTTCCCTTTTTCAGGGGATTTTCCCACCCAGGGAACGAACCCAGGTCTCACACATTGCAGGAGGATTCTTTACCGTCTGAACCACCAGGGAAGCCCAAGAATACTGGAGTGGGTAGCCTATCCCTTCTCCAGAGGATCTTCCTGACTCAGGAATTGAACCAGGGTCTCCTGCCTTGCAGGCAGATTCTTTACTAGCTGAACTACCAGGGGAGCCCCAATTACTAAGACCCGTCTGTAATCTGAGAAACTGACTACCAACATAGTCTGGACCTGCACTTCTCCCATTTTTGTGTCTGTGTTAGGAAGGGATAGAGGCCATTTGTGGGCTACTGTGTGAATAGGAGGGAGAAGGCAATGGCACCCCACTCCAGTACTCTTCCCTGGCAAATCCCATGGATGGAGGAGCCTGGAAGGCTGCAGTCCATGGGGTCCCTAAGAGTCAGACACGACTGAGTGACTTCACTTTCACTTTCCACTTTCATGCATTGGAGAAGGAAATGGCAACCCACTCCAGTGTTCTTGCCTGGAGAATCCCAGGGACGGGGGAGCCTGGTGGCCTGCTGTCTATGGGGTCACACAGAGTCGGACATGACTGAAGTGACTTAGCAGCAGTAGCAGCAGCATACACACACATTAGACTCTTTAATTAGGTCATAGTACTAATTTGATCAGAATATTAATTAGGTCAGAGTATTAAAGTAACCATCATCTTTATTGAGTGAATTATAATCATAGAGGCTAGACCTAGAAACAGAGAAGGCAATGGCAACCTACTCCAGTACTCTTGCCTGGCAAATCCTATGGATGGAGGAGCCTGGTAGGCTGCAGTCCATGGGGTCGCACAGAGTCGGACACGACTGAAGTGACTTGGCGGCGGCGGCGGCAGTGTGAATAGGATGGGACTGGATCTGGGCCAGGGACAAAGGAAGAAAGAATTAGCAGTTTCTATACACACACATGGAGAAGGCAATGGCATCCCACTCCAGTACTCTTGCCTGGAAAATCCCATGGACGGAGGAGCCTGGAAGACTGCAGTCCATGGGGTCGCTGAGTGTTGGACACAACTGAGCGACTTCACTTTCACTTTTCACTTTCATGCATTGGAGAAGGAAATGGCAACCCACTCCAGTGTTCTTGCCTGGAGAATCCCAGGGATGGGGGAGCCTGGTGGGCTGCTGTCTTAGGGGTCGCACAGAGTCGGACACGACTGAAGTGACTTGGCGGCGGCGGCGGCAGTGTGAATAGGATGGGACTGGATCTGGGCCAGGGACAAAGGAAGAAAGAATTAGCAGTTTCTATACACACACATGGAGAAGGCAATGGCATCCCACTCCAGTACTCTTGCCTGGAAAATCCCATGGACGGAGGAGCCTGGAAGACTGCAGTCCATGGGGTCGCTGAGTGTTGGACACAACTGAGCGACTTCACTTTCACTTTTCACTTTCATGCATTGGAGAAGGAAATGGCAACCCACTCCAGTGTTCTTGCCTGGAGAATCCCAGGGATGGGGGAGCTTGGTGGGCTGCCGCCTATGGGGTTGCACAGCGTTGGACACAAATGAAGCGACTTAGCAGCAGCAGCATACACACACGTGGCTTCCCTGATAGCTCAGTTGGTAAAGAATCTTCCTGCAATGCAGGAGACCCCAGTTTAATTCCTGGGTCAGGAAGATCTGCTGGAGAAGGGATAGGCTACCCACTCAGTATTCTTGGGTTTCCCTTGTGGCTCAGCTGGTAAAGAATCCGCCTGCAATTCGGGAAACCTGGGTTCGATCCTTGGGTTGGGAAAATCCTCTGGAAAAGGGAAAGGCTACCCAATTCAGTATTCTGGAGTGAGTATCTCTGGCCTGGAGAATTCCATGGACTGTATAGTCAATGGGGTCGCAGAGTCAGACACGACTGAGTAACTTTCACTTCACTTCACTTCATACACGCACATAGGGACAGAACCGTGCTGCTATTCCTTCTTTTAGATGACTTCCTGGTGAAGAGAAAGAGACTTGAAAGGAACAGTGAAAAGCCCTTGCCCTGTCTGCAGGTAAAACGATGGGCCTTGGACGTGGGAGAATGGGTATCATGGAATTTTGGACAAACCACTTTACCTTCTGAGCCTGAGTTTTACCATATCCAGAATGGAACAAGGATTCTTAAATCATGGGGTGGCAGAACTATTAAGTGATACAATATGTGAGAAAGGCTTTTCCCAATACATGGCACATGGGTTTGTTAGTTTTTCCTATTATTTTAAATTTGAACCTAGTATAGATTCTTGGCATAGTCAGATGTTCATTTAGACAATGGCAGCTCTAATGATGATTATTGCCAACTCTTGCTCAGAGGTAGCTCTAAGGCAGAGTCCTTCTCAGTGTCACTCAGAGGACAGAGAAGATTCAAAGAGGAATGAGTCAGAGGAATGCACTTTAACAGAGCATTTTAACATAAATGAAGCCAGGATTCTTTCTAGGGAAAATACAAAAAGCTGTGAGTCTCTCTGGTTGTGCCTAGCATGGGTAGAGCTCCAATCTAGAGAATGTACAAGGACTGGCTCCACATATAGACCCATGATTTAAAAAGATGACTTTTTGAGATGGCTGTTTCTCCCTGCTTTCCATCTCCCCTCTTCTGCTTTCCCTTGTGGTAAAAATAGAGCTCTTAGAGAAGGGCTGTGTCATCTTCAGATAACTGAGGAGGCAGAGAAGCAGTCTCTGCCTATGGCCTGAGACGGGAGGTTATGATTTGAAATCATGAACAGTGCGGGCAAAAGAGAGGCTGGTAGGAAAACTCCCTGAAAGCAAATAGAAAAGGGAAAGAGTAACCTGGAAACTGATCTTTGTCTGAGAGAGTCTTATGATATGTACTTGGGCTGCAGGCTCCCAAGATTCTTGGTTGCAAGTTTCATTAAACAGAGAAGAATCAGGGCAAAGGGGAGGATGGGATGATTAGGGGGAGTTTGGAGTGTTCTGCTGCCATCATCACTACTCTTGCTTTGGGAAGAGAAATGACATAAAATCCTAAATACAATTTAGGAGCTATTTCCCCCAAATCACCAGTGATAAGCCACACTGACTGGATTCTATACATTTTCCATGAGGGAACCCTGGGAATTCAGCTACTCTTTGTAACACTGTTTCTGAAGGGAAGATGCTTGACTCCCTCATTTTCTCGTTTCTCCACTGATCAAGAAATGATCTATAGGAATGCAAACCCTACCTGGAAAGGTGAGGGTTAATGCTGTCCACCTGAGTAGAGAAAGGTGACTAGTGTCTGCTGTTTTGTTTCAGGCAAAAAATGAACTGAGTCCTTGAAACCAGATCAAAGAAGGCTCCCCGTGAAAGCTGCACAGAGCAGGCAGTTGACCCTGGAACACTTGGTATCCCTGGGAACACTCCTGCTTTCAGTTGGACAGACCTTGAGCCATATCTGCTCCAACATTCTCCCCTTAGCATTTCCCTTATTTATGTCCCCCATTCATTCTGAAAACCCCCTTCCTCCCTGTACCCAGAGAAACAGTGGGAATATCCATCCCCTGTTTCTAGGGAAAACCCTACCTCTTCTATAAAGCCATATGGATTCAAATTCTGCAGCAAATTTTGGAGCCCACACTATAAAGTCTATTTTATTTTATTCTTCTATTAAATTTATACTGTTTCATGTAGTTGAATATTATTTTTCAAATTATATTGTCAAGTTTTTTAAGGGCAAGGACTGATTCCATTTATTCCTCACATAACACTTTACAATTCTGAAACTCAAGAATGTTTTTGAAGATGTCTGGTTACTCACATGATTCCAGACAGCAATGACTGCCACCTGCCTATTCTTGAACCACAGTCAGCGCCATCATCACTGAGCACATCCCGATTGTCCACCACTTGTATCGCTACTGACACTAGAAATTCTGTACAGTAGCTCAGTTCACTAAGTATTTTTGCATTCAACATTTTATTTTTAGGTTCACAACCACCCTTAGGTTAGACATTTTTAATCCCATTTTACAGGTGTTAGAATGGAAGATAAAAAGGCTCAAGTGACTGTCCTAAGAGAGAACTACAAGTCAAAATCTTCTTAGTGCTCTATGAATACCCATCTCTACATATTTGGGCATGAAATGATGAGACTGTTTTGAAACTAATGCTTAAAAGTTGTTCTGAATATGTAATAAACCTCCCCAAATTTCAGTGGCATAAAACACTGCTATTCTGTCAGGCAGGAATCTGGACAGGGCCCAGGGGGCCTATCCTGTCTCTGTGCTGTGATGCCTGGGATTCATGTGGGTCTATCACATGCCTGAGGTCTTGGGTCTTGGTCTTTTTCTGTATGACATCTCTTGGAATATCTAAGATAGCTTTTTCACTAGCATGTGACTGGAGTCCAGGTGACAGTGGTTAGAGCAGCTGGGAGTGGTCTTATTCCATCACTCTTTCCCTATGTAGTCTTTCCATCAGCCACATTGGGTTTTCTGAGAGCATGGAGATCTTGCTGCTGCTGCTGCTGCTGCTGCTGCTGCTAAGCCGCTTCAGTCGTGTCTGACTCTGTGCGACCCCATAGACAGCAGCCCACCAGGCTCCTCTGTCCCTGGGATTCTCCAGGCAAGAACACTGGAGTGGTTGCCATTTCCTTCTTCAATGCATGAAAGTGAAAAGTGAAAGTGAAGTTGCTCAGTCGTGTCCGACTCTTAGCGACCCCATGGACTGCAGCCTACCAGGCTCCTCCGTCCATGGGATTTTCCAGGCAAGAGTACTGGAGTGGGGTGCCATTGCCTTCTCCGATGGAGATCTTAGGATAGTCAAATTTCTTACATGGTGGCTGACTTTCCTTGAAGCAGGACTTTCCTTGAAGCTTTCCTTGAAGCTGGCTTTCCTTGAAGCAGGACTTTCCTTGAAGTCCAAGCCAATGAAATGGAGCTGCATGATTACTTATGACATAGATTCAGAAGTTACACAGAGTCACTTCTATCACATTCTCTTGGTTATACATGGTCCCTCCTTTGTATTATGATATTTCTCTATACTTGACAAGTCATAAAATGTGTGACACTATATTCTAATCGCTTGCTCCTTAATACATCCAATGCCTAGTACTATTCTTGACATCTAGTAGCTGCTCAATGTTAAGTCACTTCAGTCACGTCTGACTCTTTGCAATCCAATGGAATTAGCTGGCCATGCTCCTCTGTCCAAGGGATTCTCCAGGCAAGAATGGTGGACTGGGTTGCCATGCCCACCTCCAAGGGGATCTTCCCAACTGAGGGATTGAACTCATGTCTCTTAGGTTTCCTGCATTGGCAGGTGGGTTCTTTACCACTAACGCCATGAAATATTTGTTACAACAAACAGAAGGTCACTATTTTTACTAGAATTACAATCAATTCTTCAAAACTCACTTATAAGCAGACTGCTTTAGATACCACTGCTGCTGCTGCTGTTAAGTCACTTCAGTCGTGTCCAACTCTGTGCGACGCCATAGACGGCAGCCAACCAGGCTCCCCCATCCCTGGGATTCTCCAGGCAAGAACACTGGAATGGGTTGCCATTTCCTTCTCCAATGCATGAAAGTGAAAAGTGAAAGTGAAGTCACTCAGTCATGTCCTATTTTCAGTGACTCCACGGACTGCAGCCCACTAGGCTCCTCTGTCCATGGGATTTTCCAGGCAAGAGTACTGGAGTGGGGTGCCATTGCCTTCTCTGCTAGATACCACAGTACACTTTAAAATGTCAGATACAAACTTCCAAGAAAAGAAACTCAAATTGTTCTTCTTAATGTTTTTATGTTGCTTTTTATAATTTAATATAAAATATTTCACTTAAAAAAAAATCTAGCCACATGGAAACTATTGCTGCCTTTCTACATTATTCACTGTGGGAGTGGACAACAAACCCAAAGGAATGAATTGTGGGAGATATGGTTCCTTAAAGAGACATTCATGGAAATTAGCTAAAACACTTAATTTAATTAACTTTTTTAAAAATCACAAATCATATGTGAAGGTAGTCCATGTGTCTTTGCTCAAAATGTTCCTAGAAAAGAATAAAGAATGTCAAAAGACAGACCTCGTGGGTGACTGAGTCAGAAAGTCTTTAATTTATACTTGCAATTGTTCCTTTTCATTGCTAGGCAGTAGAATTGAATCAATAAGGCAAATGTGATTTTAATTGGTTCTGAAGATCACAGAAATTGCAGAATAGTTTCCATTCTCATTTGTCTTTAAGGTCTTGTCTTTCTATTTGCTCTTGTGACTTTTGTGAACCATTGGTTGTGTTTGAGTACCTTTTTATTTCCCACATATTTGTAGATTTTTCAGCTTCACTTCTGATATTGATTTCTCATTTCATTCATAAGACTTGTTTAGCAAATTTTAAAAGATTGAAAACATACAAAGAATCTTCTAATCACAATGGAATGAAACGAGAAATCAATAGCAGAAGTGAAGCTGAAAAATCTACAAATATGTGGAAAATAAAAAGGTACTCAAACACAACCAATGGTTCACAAAAGTCACAAGAGCAAATAGAAAGACAAGACCTTAAAGACAAATGAGAATGGAAACTATTCTGCAATTTCTGTGATCTTCAGAACCAATTAAAATCACATTTGCCTTATTGATTCAATCCTACTGCCTAGCAATGAAAGGGAACAATTGCAGGTATAAATTAAACACTTTCTGACTCAGTCATCCTTCTTTGGAAGGAATGATGCTAAAGCTGAAACTCCAGTACTTTGGTCACCTCATGCAAAGAGTTGACTCATTGGAAAAGACTCTGATGCTGGGAGGGATTGGGGGCAGGAGGAGAAGGGGACGACAGAGGATGAGATGGCTGGATAGCATCACTGACTCGATGGACGTGAGTCTGAGTGAACTCCGGGAGTTGGTGATGGACAGGGAGGCCTGGCATGCTGTGATTCATGGGGTCACAAAGAGTCAGACACAACTGAGTGACTGAACTGAAAACTTGTTTTGTGATCTAAAAACAACATGGTCTGTCTTGGAGAATGTTTATGTGCACATGAGAAGAATGTGTATTCTGCTGTTGTAAGATTCTGTATATATTTTTATGACTAATTGGTTTATTCTATTGTTCAATTCCTCTATTTCCTTATTGATCTTCTATCTAGTTATTTCATCCATTCGTAAATGTGGGGCATTTACATTTCTAACTCTTATTGTAAAACTGTCTATTTTCTATCAATGTTTCCTTCACATATTTTTGGGCTCTGTTGTTTGTATATATGCTTATAACTGTTACATATTCTTGATGAATTGATCTCTTTATCAATATATAATGTCTTTTGTCTTTCACAACAGTTTTTAACTTAAAATCTATTTTGTCTGATTTTCGTTTAGCCGCTCTGTTCTTCTTGTTATACATGCAGGGATATATTTTTTCCATTCTTTCAGTTTTAAACTATTTGTATCTTTAGACATAAATAAGTCTCTTTCAGACAGCATACAGTTGGATTATGTTTTTTGTCCATTCTGTCAATCTTTGCCTTTTTGTTGAAGAGTTTAATCCACATACACTTAATTACTGATAGGGAAGGATTTATCATTGTCATTTCATTATTTGTTTTTGGTATGTCTTATAGCTTTTGTCCCCCTTATTGCATTATTGCCTTCCTTTGTATTTAGTTGATATTTTATAGTGATATGCTTTGGTTGCTTTCTCATCTCCACTTGTGCATATTATATAGGTATTTGAATTGTAGTTACCATGGAGCTTACATATACAATCTTAAGTTATAACATTATAACTTAAACTAAAACCAGCTTAAATTCAATTGTGTGGAAAATTTTACTTATATACAGTTCCATCTCCCTTGCCCTTTAGGTTATTGATATAACAAATTACATCTTTATACATTCTTTGCCCAATAACATAGATTTATAAATTTTTGCATTTGCTTTTGAGTACTAAAGAAAATAAAAAGTGGAGTTACAATCCAAAATTACAATAATATCTTTATTTTTGCCCTTGTATTTATCTTTACTGGAGATCTTTATTTCTTCACATGATTTCAAGTTACCATCTATCATCCTTTCATTTGCCAAAAATCATTTCTTATAAGGCAGGTCTAATGGTAATGAACTGTCTCAACTTTTCTCTCCCTGGAGAGGTCTTAATTTCTCACTCACTTTGAAGGATAATTTTGCTAGGTATGAAATTCTTGGTTTGCAGGGTTTTTTTTTTTTCTTTTCCTTTCAGCATTGTAAATATGTCATTCTATTGCCTTCTGGACTTAAAGGTTTCTGATTAGAAATCAGTTGATAATCTTATTGAGGATCACTTTTGTGAAGAGTTGATTCTCTCTTGCTGCTTTGGGAATTCTCTTTTGGCCTTTTAGTCTTGGCAGGTTAACTATAATTGTTTCAATGTGAGTCTCTGAGTTTATCACTCTTGGAGTTTGTAGAGCTTCTTGGATTTGTAGATTCATGTCTATCATCCAACTTGGTAAGTTTTGTCCATTATTTCTTCAAATATTCTTTCTGTCCTGTTCTCTCTTTACCTTCTGGGACTTACACAATATGTATGTTGGCCCATTTCATGCTGCCCTACAAGCCCTTTGGGGGCTACTCACTTTTCTTTATTCTTTTTCTTTTTGTTCCTCAGATTGAATAATTTCAATTTTCCTGTCTTCAGATAGCTGATTATTTCTTCTTCCTATTCAAATCTGCCATTGAACTCCTCTAGTGAATTTTTTATTTCATGTATTATACTCATTAGCGCCAGAATTTCTATTTGTTTCCTTTTAATAATTTTTATCTTTGCTTATATTCTTATTTTGTTCATATATTGTTTTCCTGCTATCATTTAGTTTTTTGTTCCTGTTTTTCTTTAGCTTTTTGTGCATATTTAAGACATATTTTAAAGTCTTGGTTTAGTGAGTCTGATTTCTGGGTTTTCTTGGGAACAGATTCTGTCAATTTATTTAGATCTTTGAATGCTCTATATGCTTCTGTTTCTTTGTATGCCTTGTGATTTGTGTGTGTGTATGTGTGTGTGTGTGTGTTAGAAGTTAGGCATTTGACTATTATAATGTGGGAAACTCTGGAAATCAGGTTCTTCCCCTTCCCTAGGTTTTTTTTTAATTGTTGAATACAACAGTGGTCCATTTGTTGGAGACTTCTCCGAGCTACTTTATTATAACCAAAGACTGTTCCTTGTCATGTGTGATCACTGAAGTCTCTATGAAGTTCAGAAAATGTTTTAAAAAAGATTTCCTTGAATGCCAGGAACTCTCCAGTCTTTGCAGATTGGGTCTGTTCTACAACAATCCTTCAAAACTTAGCTAGGTTTGTTCTAAATGTAGGGATAATCCTGAGGTGAAAGCTTAAGGTCTTCTATGGTATTTTTTGAGCATGCACCTTGCCTGGGCATGTGCATAGGTTTCTAAATTCCCCTATATATAGGGCTGCTTTTGAATGTTTTAATTCCCTGAAAAGTCTCACCCCAGCTTCTCCTCCAGGCATTAGATAGTCTATTGTACATCTGCACATGCAATTTCATGCCCCAGGCATCTATGTGGTTATAATCACTCTGCAGCTTTACTGAATAGTGCTTACCACTTTTACTGCCTAAGTTCCAGGGTGGGCAAAAGAGAGATAAACACCTTATGTTAGTCCTTTGGATACCTCCCAAACTAAATTAGAACAGACATATACAAATGATTTACAAATAAATTCTGCTCTCTTTCCTCTGGTTTGAGGTAAGGAACTGAGAATCAGGATTCTGCTGCTTAAAGACCAAAACCACTGTCATGAAAGGGAAAAAGAGAAAAATGGTTTTGCCAGGGCAAGAATGAGTAAAAATGCCACAAAATTTTCCTACCCTTTTCAAGATGACTTAAAAAAAAATTGGCATTGGCTTGGTAACTGTAAACCTTTGTTTTTCAGAGCTTAGACATCCCGTGAAAAATTTGTAACTTTAAGAAGTCACTTTTGGAGCTAATCTTCTTAGGCTGTTGCATCTAGATCAGGTGAATTTTTATTTCCAAAGGTACATTTCAAATTTATAGACTTTAAAAACTGGCTCAAAATGGCTTCCACAATTTTAAGAAAAATTAATATGTTGGAATGGCAGTTCCTTGTTTGGATTTACTAAAACATTATTATTATTTTTTTTAATTATTTTATTTTATTTTTTAACTTTACAATATTGTATTGGTTTTGCCATTAAAGCAAACAAGCAGTATACTGTAGCTGTCTCACATTACAATTCTTATCAGCATTGTTGGTATTTAAATTAATACTAAATATCAATACTTCATAATTATAGCCCCTTAACCCACTCAGTAAACCTGGAATCTGCCTTTAAACATACCACTGGCTTTTTAAATTGGTAAATATTGGACCTTCTCTCTTATTATTTTTTCACTCTCTTTTTTACTCTCTAAATGAATAAAGATGACTTTATTCTATTCTTACTGAGCTCTGTCTGGATGGAGCCAAATTCTTCTTAACCTTTTTAAATGAGTTACAAAGTCAAATGTTTTCATAATTCCCTCTCCTTGAAAATGTATTCCTAAGACCTTTAGCAAAATTTTATACATGTAGACTTTTAAAAGGGGAAAAAATTGGGAAATTTGATCAAGAAATTTTCCTTCACTTCACATTTAATAAAGTATCTTCCTTTCAAGCCATTGTTCAAAGACAAAAAGAAATGATAAGAAGAGTCATGGGTCCTGGAAGAATCCCCTTTATCTTCTTAGGAAACAAAATTTCATTGAAGAAGAGAAGGCAAAGATCTAAAGCTATCTATGTTCACAGGGGCACCCAACCAGGCCAGGTGAGACAAAAAGCAGAATGAGGGATATATTTCTGAAGATTCTCTATGAGGTCAATGAAGAATACAAAGCTTTTGGCTTAAAGAATATTGTCGATTTTTGCAAAGTGCAGGATTATGTGGAAACTGATTAAAATATACAATTCTTCCTGCTTTCAACAATGATGCAAAGGCTGATTCTTGGGAAAGCACAGGAAGAAAAATGCATAGTTGCCCTAAATTTATCTCCCCTCACCAGGGCCCCCAGGCTGCTGGTTAATAAATGGCTTCTCAGTTGCATACCAGCTGCATTTGCTCAAGGCTCTTCCAAAGGGTTCACCGACCTCACATTAGTCAGCAGCTTTCTCCAAGAAAAATCTTCACTTTGACTCACTGGAGGATTAGTCAGCCTTATAAAATACACCAAATTCCCCTTTCTCAGTAGGACATTTAATTAACCTCCATTGATTCACCAAGCAAAGCAGTCAATGAAAAATTTTTGGCTTTTCATTGTGGCCCTGGGATATCTGCCTACTTCTTGGTAATTTGAAAATTTTTATCCCGGTTTCATTCTAAATTTTCAAAGTAGAGATAATATAGAAATAAATAATTTCTTCCAGTAACCCAACAGCACTATTTATGTAGTGTAAATTGAACTACCTAATGAAGTGACTGGGGAGAAGTTAGAAGGGTGTCTTTCTACACAGACTGTGTGTACACAGTCACTTGGGACTGTTTCAGAGAGGCTGCCTGGGAAGCCTTCCTATAAACCTGAGGTTAAAGCACCTCTCAGCATGCTCCCTAAAGTGTGGCTATCCTTCCAAGAAGGCTCTATCTGAATATGGTTCATATCATGGACTTGACTCCAAAGCAAAAGGAAGGAAATATTTGTGCATGGGGGGATGCTGATTTGAAACATCATTTTACTTGACCTCTGGGCAAGTACATAGACTAATATCTCTGTTCTATTGTTGAGGGAAAAAAGATACACCTCTAAAGTCTTTAGTAACAATATACAAGATTTAAGCACCTAGCTGAACTCTGAAATAGGCTTTTCTCTCCCTAACTCTCTAATATGTTTTGTTTCCATATTCATATACAGTAGAAATTTATCAACTACCCCTCTATGCTAGGAGATTTTCTAAACTTTCTCACTTATTATTTGGAATTACTCTGTGCAGTAGGTATTAGGAGCTCTTTTATAACCCCTACTGTCACATAGTAGGTTCTCAAAAAATACTTGAATGAAGAAAAGCTCAATGGATAAATGAGTATACAAATGGCTCAGATAGTGTTAAGTGACTTGATCATAATCACAGAAATAATAAGCAAACGAGCTGGCATTTGAGTTGAAAAAATGAGGACTGGGGTAATTGTAGACTTTGTCTAAGGTAGTTTGCCCATTAAAATATTTTAGTTATTTAGGATATATCATGAGTGACTTTCAAATGTTATAAATAAATGGGACTAATGTTTTCTCACGGATTGTATTTATTGATGAAATAAAATCTTAAGAAGGATTTCTGCCTTACTTCCCCAATTCATTGGCAAGTGAGTACAGCAAAGTCATAAACCCATTTCTTGGAAGCTTATGAGTATTCCCACTCCTTATCCTGTTCAACATTCTGACAAGCAGCTTACTTGTAAAATGTACCCCCAAGGCAAGTGCAGCAAATATTCTGACAGCAGGATAACCAATCTCTAGTTGAATTAAGTAACAGAATCCTCTATTACGTGAGAAACACAAGACTACAGAAGACCATGAACTTGTTCCCAAGGAGTGAAGCTACTTGTCTGCAGCTCGTGTTCACTCACGAGAGGGCAAAATGTCTGTACAGACCTTCAAGCTGACCTCGTCTGACCATTCAGAGTGTTGCCAACACAGAACCCTGTTGTTTCCATAACAGTTGCCTTGCATTCCCCAGTAAACCTTTCTTCCAGGAACTGCTGAAAATTTTGACCTGAAGCTATTCTCAGATATGGTCACCCCTGGAAAAATGCCAGAGTACAGATGCTGGACTTCCAAGTGAGAGCTTCCAGGGGGTGCTCTTTGCTCTGACACTACTTCGAAAAAGAGAGCATTCCTTACTGCAGCTCTGTTCACAATCTTCTACTTTGTTATCCCGGCATCACCCTATAGGTGTGACCCAGAAGTAGCAGGAACTACCAGAGTCTCCAAACTCCTCTTCCTCACTTGACATACATCTCTGGAAAACTAGTCCTGCCAGTGAAACCCTGAGGGCAAACCATCTCCTTACTTTTCTCTGTTCAAGATATGAGGCAACTGATTTGGATTCCCTGAGTGAGCAACATAGTCTTCAAAGTGAGACCTAGCTCAGAGTTACATGTTGTCTTTTTTTCTCAACTCTAATTCTCTAACCTCTAAGCAGTGGTAAGGAGAATGTGCCAGAACTTCACAATGAAACCAATGGTGCATTAAACATACATTCATTCCAACAACTTGTGCCTCTCTTTGAATCCAGATTGCCAGGGGAAATATCAATAACCTCAGATATGCAGATGACATCACTCTTATGGCAGAAAGCAAAGAGGAACTAAAGAGCCTCTTGATGAAAATGAAAGAGAAAAGTGAAAAAGTTGGCTTAAAACTCAACATTCAGAAAATTAAGATGATGGTCTCTGGTCCCATCACTTCATGGGAAATAGATGGGGAAACAGTGGAAACAGTGACAGATTTACTTTCTTGGGTTCCCAAATCACTGCAGATTGTGACTGCAGCCATGAAATTAAAAGATGCTTGCTCCTTGGAAGAAAAGTTATGACCAAACTAGACAGCACATTAAAAAGCAGAGACATTACTTTGCCAACAAAGATCTGTCTAGTCAAAGCTATGGTTTTTCCAGTAGCCATGTATGGATGTGAGAGTTGGACTATAAAAAGGGCTGAGCACCGAAGAATTGATGCTTTTGAACTGTGGTGTTGGAGAAGACTCTTGAGAGTCCCTTGGACTGCAAGGCGATCCAACTAGTCCATCCTAAAGGAAATCAGTCCTGAATATTCATTGGAAGGACTGATGCTGAAGCTGAAACTCCAATACTTTGGCCACCTGATGTGAAGATCTGACTCATTGGAAAAGACCCTGATGCTGGGAAAGATTGAAGGTGGGAGGAGAAGGGGATGACAGAGGATGAGATGGTTGGATGGCATCACTGACTCAATGGACATGAGTTTGAGTAAACTCTTGGAGTTGGTGATGGACAGGGAGGCCTGGCGTGCTGCAGTCCATGGGGTTGCAAAGAGTTGGACACGATTGAGTGACTGAACTGAACTGAACTTGGCCAGGCACTGAGTACTAGCAGGGCCTGGGACACTGTGCTAAAGAAAACCTTCATAGTCCCTGCCCTCAAGAGACTTATAGCCTGTAAGTATGCTTAATAAAAGTCGAGAAAATTCAAGCACACTGGGTATTGGAAAAGAAGAAAATCATGGTGTTAAGAATGTAACTACATCCTAGTCCATTAAGATCTTTAATTCTCTGAGAGTCGGGATTTGTTTCCTAAAACTTCCTCAAACTTTTACTTCTTCTCCCAGATACTTATGGAAGATATGCAGATGACTCCAGGATATATAGCGGTGCTTTTAAATCTCAGATGGTAGGCATGACACACCATAATCTTTAGCTATCCTAGAATTGGAGTGGGTTGCTGAACTTTCTGAAACTAGTACACGAAAATTATATTTGTGAATGAAAACATAAATAAAGCAAAACACAGAGTGACTAGACAGTACCAAATAGATAATATTTGACACTTTTATAGATTAATGATAGAAGAATAAGAATGTGAAGCTACAAATGTGAGACTAGCTTTTTTTGCTTTATTATCTATTAGTCTCTGATATTATTTTATAAAACTGAGACCTGGCATACAAACTACACAATATCTGTTTAACCAAAATGTCAGTTTCTCTTTGTTTTGTCCTCCAAAGTACATGGTTATAAAACACCTGGAAAAAAACAAATAGAAAGAATTGGGGGTTTGGCGTTGGGCAAATTCTAGCTTCAGCACTAGTATATCTGTGAGCCTTTGCAGTAGGGTCTAAAGCAAACTATTAGAACTACACTAGCAGCCTTCTAGTCATGTATCCTCTGCTACAAGATCACCATAGAATGTGTTCCCATGAGCCAACATTTCCTACTTTTCATTTTCCCACATAAAAAAAACATATTTGAAGATTTCTGTGCATGTGAGAGTATCTACCAAGTTTTCCATCTTCTTAAGTTAGAACAGGAAGCATAACTCAGTGGAGGCTGCTATTGCCAGCCCACTCATGAATTATCCAACTTTTTATATAGATAAATGCCATGACAGATCAGTTATTAAATATAAAATATACTGTGGCATATAAATCTTTGTTTCCTATTGCTCACACCTGGGCTGAACTGTTCATGAGATAGGTTCAGAAAATTAAAGGTTAGGAAAAGGTCAGTGTAGAATGCTAGCACAGAGCATTACAAATGGGTGGTCTGTGAGCTTGAGAGTGCTGAAGAAAGCAGAGGAAGCAGTGTGTGAAGATTATCTACCTAGAAATGGATCCCATCAGGGAGGCCAGAGATGCCTGGAAGTCTGAGAAAAGTTGAACTTTCCAGAGGCATTTATTTTCAGCCTAAGGAAGTCCACATTCTGTTAATGGCTGCAAAGGTCATGGTGGTAATCTTTCAAAAGTGATTTTTAGAACCTGTGTTTATACTAATCTGGACTCTTTCTATTCTAAGTAATATAAACCAAACTAAAATAGGCTCAAAAAAAGAGGGAAGGGAATAATTTATTGGTTCAGGTAACTGCAAAGTTCAAGACTGGATTTGGATGTCCAAACAATGACATCAGACATCTTTCTTTCTCCATCTTTTGTCTCTGCTTTTTCCAATGAGAGGACCAATGAGGGACCAAAGATGGATACTAACAATTCTAGGATTCGTTTCTTCCAACTTAGAAATAGCAGCAATGAGTTTCTTCCTCTTGACATCTTTGGAGATTATTAAGATTAGCTATGCTTCAGATCAAATCAGATCAGATCAGTCACTCAGTCGTGTCTGACTCTTTGCGACCCCATGAATCACAGCACACCAGGCCTCCCTGTCCATCACCAACTCCCGCAGTTCACTGAGACTCAAGTCCATCGAGTCAGTGATGCCATCCAGCCATCTCATCCTCTGTCATCCCCTTCTCCTCTTGCCCCCAATCCCTCCCAGCATCAGAATCTTTTCCAATGAGTCAACTCTTTGCATGAGGTGGCCAAAGTACTGGAGTTTCAGCTTTAGCATCATTCCTTCCAAAGAAATCCCAGGGTTGATCTCCTTTAGAATGGACTGGTTGGATCTCCTTGCAGTCCAAGGGACTCTCAAGAGTCTTCTCCAACACCACAGTTCAAAAGCATCAATTCTTCGGTGCTCAGCCTTCTTCACAGTCCAACTCTCACATCCATACATGACCACAGGAAAAACCATAGCCTTGGCTAGACGGACCTTTGTTGGCAAAGTAATGTCTCTGCTTTTTAATATGCTATCTAGGTTGGTCATAACTTTCCTTCCAAGGAGTAAGCGTCTTTTAATTTC
>NW_011494802.1:2308425-2308947 GCF_000754665.1 Bison bison bison
TGCAGTCACCATCTGCAGTGATTTTGGAGCCCAGGAAAATAAAGTCTGACACTGTTTCCACTGTTTCCCCATCTATTTCCCATGAAGTGATGGGACCGGATGCCATGATCTTAATTTTCTGAATGTTGAGCTTTAAGCCAACTTTTTCACTCTCCACTTTCACTTTCATCAAGAGGCTTTTGAGTTCCTCTTTACTTTCTGCCATAAGGATGGTGTCATCTGCTATCTGAGGTTATTGATATTTCTCCCAGCAATCTTGATTCCAGCTTGTGCTTCTTCCAGTCCAGCGTTTCTCATGATGTACTCTGCATATAATTTAAATAAACAGGGTGACAATATACAGCCTTGATGTACTCCTTTTCCTATTTGGAACCAGTCAGTTGTTCCATGTCCAGTTCTAACTGGTGCTTCCTGACCTGCATACAAATTTCTCAAGAGGCAGGTCAGGTGTTCTGGTATTCCCATCTCTTTCGGAATTTTCCACAGTTTATTGTGATCCACACAGTCAAAGGCTTTGGCATA
>NW_011494802.1:2309047-2332099 GCF_000754665.1 Bison bison bison
CTCTGCATATAATTTAAATAAACAGGGTGACAATATACAGCCTTGATGTACTCCTTTTCCTATTTGGAACCAGTCAGTTGTTCCATGTCCAGTTCTAACTGGTGCTTCCTGACCTGCATACAAATTTCTCAAGAGGCAGGTCAGGTGTTCTGGTATTCCCATCTCTTTCGGAATTTTCCACAGTTTATTGTGATCCACACAGTCAAAGGCTTTGGCATAGTCAATAAAGCAGAAATAGATGTTCTTCTGGAACTCTCTTGCTTTTTCTATGATCCAGCGGATGTTGGCAATTTGATCTCTGCTTACACTTCCACTAATGTCTTTGGTCAGGCCCAGGTCTAATTTCTATTCTAATAATATTAATTGAAGCATTACATGAACTGAATGGAAGTAATGGCTGAAGGAAGAGACAGATTCTCTTAATATGAGGGGTGTTGAGCAGACAAAAATAAAATGTGTCCACTTCAGACATATGATTGCTTTTAGCCATGTAGAGAAAGATGCCAAATTAGAAGAATTAAATTTTTCCACGATATATGTTACTCTTCAACTTGAGACGCTAGATAGGATTTTAAAGGTATCACTCTTTCCCTTCTTCCCTCCTGTGTCACTGCTTACTTTTATTCACTTGTATTTGTTCTGGATGTTATTAGAATAATGCTTGATACTTTCATCAGAGATGGTAAATGGCCCGATAGTATTAAAGGACAGCAGAAGACAAACTAGATCTTTTCTAATTGCAGTCAAACCACTATCTGAAAGAGGGCAAGACACTTGACTTTGACTTCAGTACATTTTCTATAAAATGAGGGGAGAGTAGTCTAGCCAGTGCTAGCCAACAGAACTTTCGGCAATGATGTAAGGGTTCTATATTTGTATTGTCCAATAGAGTAGCCACTTAACCATATGTGGCTGATGACTGACTAATGTGACTGAGAAACTTAATTTAATTTTTAGTTTTAACTTGATTTAAATTATTCTTTTACTTTTATTCTGGACGATCTTTTTTTTTTCAGCTTTATTGAGATATAATGGACACAGTACTGTATAAGTTTAGGTATACAGCATAATGATTTGACTAACCTATGTCATGAAATAAGTTTGGTGAACATCCATCATCTCACATAGAAATGAAATTTAAAAAATGGAAAAAAAAACTTGTGATGAGAACTCTCAGGATTTACTTTCTTAAAAACTTTCATTAGAAAAGTTTCATATATGTGTAACACAACTGTGTTAACTATATTTATCATGTTTTACATTACATTCTTAGTATTTATTTATCTTATACCTGGAAGTTGGAGAAGGCAATGGCACCCCACTCCGGTACTCTTGCCTGGAAAATCCAATGGATGGAGGAGCCTGGTAGGCTGCAGTCCATGGGGTTGCTAAGAGTTGGACATGACTGTGCGACTTCACTTTCACTTTTCACTTTCATGCATTGGAGAAAGAAATGGCAACCCACTCCAGTGTTCATGCCTGGAGAATCCCAGGGATGGGGGAGCCTGGTGGGCTGCCATCTCTGGGGTTGCACAGAGTCAGACACGACTGAAGCGACTTAGCAGCAGAAGCAGCAGCATACCTGGAAGTTATTATCTTCTGACTATCTTCAATAAGTTCACCCTCCCCTAATCCCCTGCCTCTGGAAACTACAAATCTGATCTATGTGTTTTTCTGTTTGTTTTTGAAATATAATTGATATAAGACATTGTTAGTTCCTTGTATACAGAACAATGATTCAATGTTTCTATACATTTCAAAATGATCACCATGATAAGACTAGTTACCATCTGTCACCATACAAAGATATTATGTAATTACTGACTATATTTCCCTCACTGTACATTTCATACCCATGACACATTTATTTTGTAACAGGAAGTTTAGACTTCTTTGCCTCACCTACTTCTCTCCCTCCCCTGTCCTCTGGCAACCACCTATTTGTTCTCTGTATCTATGAATCTATTTCTGCTTAGCTGTTTGTTTACTTGTTTTTCAGATTCCACATATAGGTGAAATCATATGGTATTTTTATTTTTCTGACCTCTTTCACTTAGCATAATACATTTTAGGTCCATCCATGTTGTCACGAATGGCAAGATTTTATTTTTTATGGCTGAGTAGTATTCACACATAGGTATATATGTATAATATGTATATCACATCTTCTTTACCCACTCATCTATTGATGGGCACTTCCATATCTTGCCTATTATAAACAATGCTGCGATGAACATAGGGGTGCATGTATCTTTTCTAATAAGCATTTTCATTTTCTTTTATCAATGCTCAGGAGTAGAATTGCTGGATTAAATGGTAATTCTATTTTTAATTTCTTGAGGAATATCAATACAGTTTTCCTTGGTGGCCACATCAAATTACATTCCCACCTATAGTGCACAAGAGTTCCCTTTTCTCCAAATCCTCACCAACAACTTTTATTTATTGTCTTTTTGATAATAGCCATTCTGACAGGTATGAGTGATATCTCACTATGGTTTTGATTTGCATTTCCCTGATGGTTAGTGATGTTGAGCATCTTTTCATGTGGCTATTGGCCATTTATATGTCTTCTTTGGAAACATGTCTATTCAGGTCCTCTGCTGCTGCTGCTGCTGCTGCTAAGTCGCTTCAGTCATGTCTGACTCTGTGCGACCCCATAGACGGCAGCCCACCAGGCTCCCCCGTCCCTGGGATTCTCCAGGCAAGAACACTGGAGTGGGTTGCCATTTCCTTCGCCAATGCATGAAAGTGAAAAGTGAAAGTGAAGTCACTCAGTCATGTCTGACTCTTCACGACCCTATGGACTGCAGCTACCAGGCTCCTCTGCCCATGGGGTTTTCCAGGCAAGAGTACTGGAGTGGGGTGCCATTGCCTTGAGGTCCTCTACTGTTATTTAATTCACTTTTTAAAATGTTGATCTGTATGAATTATTTGTGTATTTTGGAATCTAACCTCTATTAGACATATCTTTTGCAATATCTTCTCCTATGCAGTGGGTAGCCTTTTCATTTTGAAATTGTTTCCTTCACTGTGCAAAAACTTTTTAGTTTGATGGAGACCCACTTGTTTATTTCTGCTTTTGTTTCTCTTGCTTGAGGAGACATACTCCCCCCAAATTTCAGACTGATGTCAAACAGCACACTGCCCATGTTTTCATCTAGAATTTTCACGGTTTCAGGATGTACATTTCAGTCCTTAATTTTGAGTTTACCTTTGTATATGGCATGAGAAAGTAGTCTAATTTGGTTCTTTTACCTACAGCTGTCCAGTTTTCCCAACATAATTTATTGAAGAGGCTGTCTTTCCCTCATTGTATGTTTTAGACCTCCTGTGTCATAGATTGACAGTGAAGGTCACTCAGTTGTGTCTGGCTCATCGTGACCCTATGGACTGTAGCCCACCAGGCTCCTCTGTCCATGGAATTCTCCTGAAAAGAATACTGGACCGGGTAGCTATTCCTTTCTCCAGGGGATCTTCCTGATCTAGGGATCAAACCTGGGTCTCCTGAATTGCAGGTGGACCCTTTACCATCTGAGCCATCAGGGAAGCTCTTTGTCATAGATTAATTGGTCATAAAGAATGGCTTCATTTTTGGGCTTTGTAATCTGTTCCATTGATCTGATTCATTGTTTCCATTTTTTGAGCCAATACGATACTGTTTTCATTACTGTAACTTTATAGTATAGTTTGAAATCAGGGCACATGGTATCTCCAGTTTTGTTCTTCTTTCTCAGCTAGCTACTTGGCCTTTGGTATTCTAGGACTGATGCCAACTGGCTGTTGGGCAGGTCTAGATCCCTGTGTGAATAAGCTAGAAGAAAGATTCCAGAATGGCTCTTGTTAGCACCAGTGTCCTTGGGGTAGGATGAGCTCCTCAAAATGGCTGCTGTCAGTATTTATGTCCCCAGAATGAGTCCCAGTTGTCACCTGCCTCTCCGAGAGGCTGTCCAAAATCATCAAGTGGGTATGACCCAAGTTCCTTTCAAATTACTGCTTCTGCCCTATATCTCTGAGTATGTGAAATTTTGTGTGTGCCCTTTAAGAGTGGAGTGTCTATGCTGGTCAGAATGGCTGCTATCAAAAAGTCTATAAATAATAAATGCTGGAGAGGGTGTGGAGAAAAGGGAACCCTCTTACACTGTTGGTGGGAAAGCAAACTAGTACAGCCACTATGGAGAACAGTGAGGGGTGGATTCCTTAAAAATCTGAAAATAGAACTGCCATATGACCCAGCAATCCCACTGCTGGGCATACACACTGAGGAAACCAGAATTGAAAGAGATATGTGTACCAAATAGCTAGGACAGGGAAGCAACCTAGATGTCCATAGGCAGATGAATGGATAAGAAAGTTGTGGTACATATACATAATTGAATATTACTCAGATATTAAAAAATGCATTTGAATCAGTTCTAGTGAGGTGGATGAAACTGGAGCCTGTTATACAGAGTGAAGGAAGTCAGAAAGAAAAACACCAACGCATATATATGGAATTATGAAAGATGGTAATGATGACCCTATATGTGAGCAGGAAAAGAGACACAGATATAAAGAACAGACTTTTGGACTCTGTGGGAGAAGGCGAGGGTAGGATGATTTGAGAGAATAGCACTGAAACATGTATATTACCAAATGTAAAATAGATCACCAGTCCAAGTTCAATGCATGAAACAGGGCACTCAAAACCAGTGTACTGGGACAACCCAGAGGGATGGGATGGGGAGGGTGGGTGGAGGGGGCCTCGGATGCGGACACATATACACCTGTGGCTGATTCATGTCAATATACTGCAAAAACCACAATATTGTAAAGTAATTAGCCTCCAATTGAAATAAATAATTAAAAAAAAAAGAGTGGAGTGTCTATTTTCCATAGTTCTCTATCTCTCCCCAAAGTAAGTCCCACTGGCCTTCAAACCCAAGTGTTCTGGGAGCTCATTTTTCTGGTGCAGCTGAGAAGCCCAATGTGGGGCTCTGACCTCTTGCTTCCTGGGGAGAACCTCTGCAACTGTAATTATCCTCTCTTTTGTGGGTCACCTACCTAGGGGTATGGGTCTTGATGGCAGTGCTTTTCTGGCCTTCCTACCCATCTTGCTATGTTTCCTTCCTTATATCTTAGTTGTAGGAGATCTTTTCTGCTAGTCTTTATGGTTGCTCTATAAATAGTTTCAATTTTGTATGCCCGTGGGAGGAGGAGTTGGGCTCAGGGCCTTCCTACTCTACTATCTTGGCCAGTCTCTCTCAAATTATTTTACATTTACTGTAAATTGACAAATGTGGCTAGTGGTTACTGTATTGGCCTGAAGAGGAAATGATCCCTACAGTTCCAGACAACTCCCAAATTCCAGGGTTTTAGAACTAGCCTACATGTGAAAATTAACTCTGGGTTTCTCTGCATGAAAGTTCTTTTAAGCGTCAAAATCCATTTTGTGTTCTCAAACACTGCAGTTTCCATTCAGCTTTCTGATTCTGCTAAAAGATGAGCAAAGACACATGTAAACAGAAAAGTTCCCAGGAGAATGAACATCGTCACAACAGGGCTCTTGTCAGCTGAGCATTCCAGCAGACTCCCAGAATACATTACCCTTGTGAACTATTCTGCCGTCAAAGACACACTGAAATATTTCTGGGAGGCTGAAACCTTCCTCCCAGGCTTTCAAATAATGTAGGCTGTTGTTTTAGGCTCATGAAACACACATACCTGCAATGGGACTGTGCCTGCACCAAACATGATATAGAGAGTTAGAAATTACTGTTTAGTTGAACCAACAAAGATAGCCCAGCCATGCGTGGCAAGATCCCCAAAGCCAGAGAAGTTTAAAGAGAGTTATGGCAATTATTACATTGCCAAGGACTGACTCTGTGTAGGTTAGCACTTTGTCTAGTTCACCAGCTAGGAAGTATCATTTTGGATTTGTCAGCGTTCCTTTACGAAGGGTTGTGCTTTCCTCAACATTATCATCCTTAGAGCTGATGGCTGTGAGGTGTGAGAGAAACGGAAGATTTAAGGACTGACTCGAGGATTACCACAGACACATTTTCTTACTGCCCCATCTTTGTACATTGTTAAGAGAAAGAATGGCTATTTGCTGGGTATAAGGTACACAGATATGTGAAGCTTTTAACACCTATTCTAGGACAGAGAAGCCTGCAGGCTATAGTCCATGGGGCCACAAAGAGTCAGAGATGACTGAGCAGCTGAGAACATACACTGGCAAAAAAGAAGCATCCTTCAATTCAACCTTTCTGTTCCATTAAACAGCACAGTTTAGTGAGTCAAAAAGACTTTGGTAGGAAGAAGGCTGTCAATCTCTTACATCCTCCTTGAGACATTTAACCATGCTGGGTCTCTATTTCTTCATCTTAGAGGATAGTTGAAAGAATTAAATGAGGTAAGCGAAGCACCAAGCATGGGATGTGGCATCCAGTGAGCATTCAGTACAGCCATTCCTACAAAACCTGATTTTCATTATTGTATCTCACAAATTAAACAACCTATAAAACCAGGGCAATGAGCTCATTCTCTTTTATATTGGTATCAGTTTATGTTCATAAAAGGCTTAATTTTGCTCTTTTCTCTCTGGCTCTCTGGAGACTAGGAGGGTGAGGGAGGTGGGAGTGAGGAAGTGGTACCCACTGGGACGAAAAACAATTCTTAAATGAAACTGTGTGTTCTTTCCCTTCATGTTGGTGCAGTTGCAGCATGGGAGCTCACATCAGAGTCTATCATAAAGCAGCTTTATTAAAAATAATAATAATAAAAAAGGGATCCAGGTTAATTCCAGCTATTGACCCTGTGGGCAGCACTTATGTGGGCAAAAGGTGATGCCTTCCAATGTGGTTATTGATTTCCATGTATAAATCCCTCCTCACAGAATCCTTTCCTCATAGCAGCCAGTGTAAAGTAATCATTCTCTTTATGATCACTCCTTGAAGCCAGACCCCATGTCACTTATAAAAGAAAGGAAAAACGCCAGGAAGGAGAGCCCTACAGCAGGAAGGCATATGAAGCATCTCCTTTTATGAGTAGTGCCCTGGGAGAGCTCCAAACCCCAAAGCTAATTGTCCTGAAGACAGGTGAGAAAGTGAAAATGCAGTGGCAGCCAGAACTTTCTGCAAAATCCATTGAAAGCATAGTATAGGGAATGAACTGTCCTCTAACTGAAAGGAGTCTGGAATATAATCAATCTTCTCTCTTTTATACACACATAGCCCCTTTTGCTCCATTTTTCTCCCCACCCAACTCTGCCCCACACCACAACGTGCCTCATGTTCCTATGCATGGACACCCCAGCTCTTATGTTCAAGTTTATTCCAATACACTTCACCTCCCGATCTCGCTCTCTTCAGGGTCCCCTTGAACTTGGGGATATGTGCTGGATTCCAACAGTAGGATGCACACTTGTGGGGACACTCAGGCCCTAGAGGTGGCTTATGGTATAGGTGGGGGGATCTCTGAGTCCTGTACACCCAGAGCATGGTCTACAACCATGCTGTGCAATGCAATAACCACTAGCCACATGTGGCTACTGAGCCCTTGAAATGCAACTAGTCCGAATTGAGATGTGCTGTGAATGAAAATTACATCCTGGAACTTGAAGACTTGGTATAAAAAAAATTAATGTGAAGTATCTCATTAGTAATTTTTATATGATTATAGTTTGAAATAATATAATTTTGGATATATTATTAAACAATTTCATCTGTTTCTTTTTGATTTTTTTTTCAACATGCCTACTGGAAAATTTCAAATTACATATGTGGTTAGTGTTACATTTCTATTGGACAGAGCTGGTCTAGACCAGTGGTTCTCAAAGTGTAGCCCCAGAACCAGCAGCCTCAGTATCCTCTGGGAACTTACTAGAAACACATAGACTCAGGCCCCATTCCAAACACACTGAGTCAGTCAGTCTCTGGGCCTGGCTATGAGTGCCCTCTGGGTGACTGTGATGAGGACTACATATCTATGGATATAAGAGAGAGCAGCCGAGAGGTGAGAGTTTTCCTTTGCCCCTAGACTGGACTTCATGCCACTAGGACTGTATCCCTTGCCAAAGGATGCAGAGAATTGCAGGAAAGGGGCCGGAAAAAGATTTTCTGAAGCTTCTAAGCCCTAGCCTGAGCTCCACCACAAGAGCAGAATTGGTTCTGCCCTGAACCCTTCCTCCAGTTCCTGCCTGGGATGCTTGCAAGGAAAAGTGTTCATTCAAAAGGGTTCAGTCATCTCACTAAATAAAATCACTCACTTAGGCTGGCAAATATTGACTTAGGCTGTTACACTTTTATGTATTGCAGCAACTCCCACTGTTCGAAGGCTCAGCAAGCAAACAAGAACAGGTACAGGAAGTTATTGTGGTGTTTGGGGCCCCTGTCTGATTTTGTGCAGCTGATGCTTGTTGCCCATTGTGTAAGGCTGGTTACTAATGACCTTGATATGGAGCACTCTCCAGTTGATAAGGCCAAAGACTTTAACAGAATACAAATGCATTTTATATTTCCACTTGAAGAGTTTATTTTAATTGTGTTTTGAAATATACTATACCCTAAAGGCCTCTCTTTCCTCTGCAATGTACATCCTCAAAATAAAACCTTGCAAAGAATGGAATGCATAATGGGGTGACATGTAATGGGCAGTTTTGAATTCAATTTGAAGGGGGCTGCTGTTATCCATTCTGCATAAATTTAAGGAGGTCTCCAGAGCTGGGAGGGGGGAAGAAGTGGTAGATCGCTTCATGAAGGGCTGTAAGGAGCCATGCACTCATCATCCATGGTTTTAAAGAATTGGAAAGTGTCAGAAATTCCTTGTAGATTTCTGTGTTTTCTTTAATTAGCCTCTTGGTGCAATACTAAAGAACAGGAAATTTCCTTTTATTTCTGATTCTGGCTAGAGTCCTGGGGGTGGAACTCAGAGAATGAGGTGAAAGCTTCAGCTTTCATGCACAGGGTTAGGGAATGGATAGAAGAGGCATGGGGGACTGGTCTGGCTGCAGCCTGGGAATTTGGAAAAAGAGCAGAGGGTAGAGCTGGGGAAAGCAGGGCATCTTAGAGTCACTCCTCCTTTTCTTCTTTTATAAATCCCACACCCCTGTTTGCTCTTTCACATAATTTTCTCTCCTTTTATTTCTCTCTTTTCATTCTTGCTTATCTTTTTTCTTCCTCCTTGCTCCCTCTTCCTTCATCTCTCTTTTTCCCCTTCTGGAATAATGAGGAGACAGAGAGTGCCTTAAAGAAAAATGGAGGAAATTAGCCACTAAGTATTGGAGAAGGCAATGGCACCCCACTCCATGGATGGGGTGGAAAATCCCATGGACAGGGGAGCCTGGTGGGCTGCAGTCCATGTGGTCGCTAAGAGTCGGACACGACTGAGTGACTTCACTTTCACTTTTTGCTTTCATGCATTGGATAAGGAAATGGCAACCCACTCCAGTGTTCTTGCCTGGAGAATCCCAGGGACAGTGGACCCTGGTGGGCTGCCGTCTATGGGGTCCCACAGAGTTGGACACGACTGAAATGACTTAGCAGTAGCAGCAGCCACTAAGTGTATTGGGTCCAAGGGTCTACTGTCCTCAGGCACATATACCTACAAACACACCGTTATATATCCTCGATGAGCATGTAATAGGGAAGAACGAGTGTGACTTCACATTGGATCTTTTTCTTTTACTTTAACCTTTGCATTCTATTGCTTTTGCTACAAGTTGTTGCCTATAGCCTGAAATATACAGGATAACCCATTCTCAAGACTCTGACCTCTAAAATATAACAATTTTCCATTCATATAGAGATTAAATGTTGCAGAACAGAGACTAACATTTCTCTGTTGGAGGTTTACGGGAACATCATGACCTGTCCTTGGACCAGTGCAAGAACAAAGGATTCTGACACCAAGGTCTGCAATGATCAACCACACCCCTTCTCCTTTTAGTATAAAAGAAGCCTGAATTCTAACTTGGGTAAGAAGGTTTGATACTAGTCTACCATCTTTTCCATCAGCTGGCATTCCTAATAGCCACAATTTCTTGCCCCAACAATTCACCTCTTGATTTACTGATCTGTGGTCAGTAAGCAGTACAAGCTTGGGCTTGCTAACAAGTATGTACACACACACACACACACATGAAATATGTTAACAAAATTTTCTAGCTGTTCAGATCAGATCAGATCAGTCGCTCAGTCGTGTCCGACTCTTTGTGACCCCATGAATTGCAGCACGCCAGGCCTCCCTGTCCATCACCAACACTCGAAGCCTACTCAAACTCATGTCCATTGCAGCAGTGATGCCATCTAACCATCTCATCCTCTGTCATCCCCTTCTCCTCCTGCCCCCAATCCCTCCCAGCATCAGAGTCTTTTCCAATGAGTCAACTCTAGCTGTAAGCACACAGAAAAATATAAAAAGATGCTTTTGCCAAAGTGACACTAACCTTGAAAACAAGATTTTGATGCTTTGGAGCCTCCTGTTTAAAGTGACCCTGTGGGGCTGGCTAAATCAGGTAATGCAATTAAGCACTGCCTTAGTCTGCTTACCCTGCCATTATAAAATACCATAGACTGGGTGGCTTAAGTGACAGAAATTTATTAATGTTCTGCAGTCTGGAAAGTCCAAGAGCAAGCTGCTGTCTGATTAGGTTCCTGATGACAGACAGCCCTCTGCCTGACTTGCAGATGGCTGACTTCTCCCTATGCCCTCACATGGTCTTTCTTCAGCTTGGCTTCTGCTTGTGGAGAAAGAAATTGATCTCTTTCTCTTCTTGTAAGGCCACTAATCCCATCATGAGGGATCTACCCCTCATGACCTAATCTAACCCTAATTACCGCCCAAAGGTTCCATCTCCACATACCATCAGATGAGGTTAAGGGCTTCAATGTATGAACTTTGTGGGGGACACAAACTTTCTGTTCATAATAGGCACTGAATAAACACTCAAAAATATTAGTATTATTTGCAGCCTCTTGAATAAAGACATAAATTTAAGGCATTCTGTGATTGGAAGATTCATTTTACTTTCTTCTATCATTTAAACATAAGCAATGTGATCAAATAAAATTATAATTAATTTTGGTATTCATTTTGATAGATTATGCTTTTAGTTATAATGCATATAATTTGCACAGAATTTAACCCTTGATAAGTTAATATTGAGAGCTCTTAGGAGACATTTCTTTCTCTTTCTCTGTGAGTTTTTCTTTTTTGAAATTTCAAATAAAATCCAGTGATAAAGTAGTTTGGTTCACTAACCAGTTCAACCACTGCCAAGGGATGACCTATAATGTCATTACTGAGAGCATATTCTAGCACCACAGACCCAGACAGAAACCCTGTTTCAAGCCACTGCCCCACTGATTCATCCCTGACTTTAGACATCAGTCTGTATTTTCTCAGTGTATGGTTTTGGAGGGCCCTGGGGGATAGGGGCTTAAAAGTATTAAACTCTCGGATGGTGAGCTGATAATTTTGGGTTCATTCAAGTCCCATCTGCAGCAGAACCACACTTTTCTTTTCAATGGAGCTGAGCTTTTGGACAATTCTTTAGTTCTAGATGCCTCTTAGGTTAAATAGATTTTGGTGTAGAAATTCCACCTTATAATTGTGATAGTCAAATATAAGGAATAATTTTTGGTAGAACTGACTCAGTACTTAATATAAGCCATGAAGCATATTCATACGATGTTTCACTGTTAGACCCAGGTTCCTCAAAGTGGGATACTGAAGCTTGTCAAAACAAATTCGCAGGCTCCAACCTGAGTTATGGAGTTAGGAAATCTCCAGGATGGGAGGTCTATAAATCTGTGGGCTAACATCTGAAAAACATGGTTCTGGATCTGGATATAAAAACTAATATTTTATTGTTGTTATTGTATTTTATTTTCCTTTCTAGAATTATTTTTTTCCAAAATGGAAAGGACATTGTTTCATATGATTACAAATAATGTATGTTCATCGTAAAAATGTGATAAAGAAAATTTTATTACATTAAAAACCACCAGTAATACCATGACTTAAAGATAACCACTGAGAAGTGCTGTCACTGTTACCCATTGTCTATTACAGTGAACAAAGTTCATTCTGTGAGCAAAGTTATTGTTTTTGCAGAATTATAGGATATTGATGCCATGAGGGAACCTGGAGATCATGTGGGCTCTATTTCTTCATTTATATCAAGAAAAGCTGAGTAATTCGTCTATGGTTAATTGTCACCTTGCTTATTTAACTTATATGCAGAGTACATCATGCGAAACGCTGGGCTGGAAGAAGCACAAGCTGGAATCAAGATTGCTGGGAGAAATATCAATAACCTCAGATATGCAGATGACACCACCCTTATGGCAGAAAGTGAAGAGGAACTGAAAAGCCTCTTGATGAAAGTGAAAGAGGAGAGTGAAAAAGTTGGCTTAAAACTCAACATTCAGAAAACAAAAATCATGGCATATGGTCCCATCACTTCATGGGAAATAGATGGGGAAACAATGGAAATAGTGTGAGACTTTACTTTCTTGGGCTCCAAAATCACTGCAGATGGTGACTTCAGCCATGAAATTAAAATATGCTTGCTCCTTGGAAGAACAGCTATGACCAACCTAGACAGCATATTGAAAAGCAGAGACATCACTTTGCCGACAAAGGTCCATCTTGTCAAAGCTATGGTTTTTCCAGTAGTCATGTATGGATGTGAGAGTTGGACTATAAAGAAAGCTGAATGCTGAAGAATTGATGCTTTTGAACTGTGGTGTTGTAGAAGACTCTTGAGAGTCCCTTGGACTGCAAGGAGATCAACCCAGTCAATCCTAAAGGAAATCAGTCCTGAATATTCATTGGAAAGACTGATGCTGAGGCTGAAATTCCAATACTCTGGCCACCTGATGCAAAGAACTGATTCATTGGAAAAGACCTTGATGCTGGTAAAGATTGAAGGCAGGAGGAGAAGGGGATGACGGAGGATGAGATGGTTGGATAGCATCACCGACTCAATGGACATGAGTTTGAGCAAGCTCCCCGAATTGGTGAAGGACACGGAAGACCTGTTTGCTGAAGTCTATGGGGTTGCAAAGAGTTGGACATGACTGAGTGACTGAACTGTGTCTACGGCACCAGTCTGGCTAGTGTCTGGCGTAAATGAACCTAATAGTTGTCTCCACCAGGTGTCAATAAGGCATTAGATTATCTACCTAATGGATTGACACTTCAGGGCAGAATCTTGCATAGTTTCAAGTCTGAAATATGTCTAAATAATGTGTGTACCTAAAAGGCCCAATGGCTTGCTCTTGAGGAAGAAAACAACCAGGTAAAGAAAGAGATATTATGAGATCCACTGATATTATTTCTCCATCTTTGGTGAAGTAAGCTACCCAACAGCCACCACTCATTAGTCAGTTACCACAGTGTAACATATATTAATATAAAGGCAACTTATTCATTAATCCATTCATTGCTTTAATATTCTTTGAGCATCTAATTTGAGCCAGACACTATTGCTCTAGCACTGGTGACTTGCTAAGAAGCAAAATGTACACATTCTTTTAAATAAACTTATCCCTTTCTGAAACATAATCATTTCTCAAAGTGTTCTATCTGAGACTGGGTTTGTGAGTCTGGGGATAGGACATGTCTCCTCCTTCAGTTTTAACTGGATACATGGCATATCATCAAATGAACTTAATGAGAGTTTCACCTCTGGAGTTGCTCAATATTTGGAGATTACTTTTAATGAAATATCTTGTTATCATTGTCCAAATAACTGATGACTTTTCAAATGGAAAACACATGTAAATACAGGAACACAAAATTAGTGTAATTCTTTGTATGGAATAAAAAAAAAAAAAAAAAGGCATGTATCAGTGTATAAAGAAAAGAAAACCAGAAAAAAGAACTAGAAAACTTCTGTTAAATGCCAATTTTAATGTATTATTGGTGAGCTTTAGCTTACCTGTTATTTTGTCATCATATGCAATATCCCATTTGCTCTTAAGAATGTCACTGTACCACATGTAGCAGCTGATGCATGCCCATGTCATTTGTATGTTGGCTAATGAATGCAAAGTTAGCTGGTATGTAAATGCTTGGTAAACCAAGAACATTCACCAAATGTTAGATATCAATATGAAGATCAGTACATGTGTATTCTAGTAAAATACTTTGTGTTTCTCATAGCAATAGCATCTAATGTCGGGAAGTAATTTTTAGGGGTGTAGTCAGCTTTCAGGAAATGAAAAGCTTAAAAAAACCTTCAAGAAAACCTTCAGGGACTTTTCAGTTTACCAGGCTCTGTGCTCTCTTTTGAATGATGAATAAATTAGTGGCTCAGAGAGGTTATACATATTATGCAAGGATTGGAAACTGAACTTCTGTAATGCTCTTTCTACCAAGTACATCTTACTTAGAGAGCCTCAGAAAGCACAACCCTGTGTCTCTATTCAGTACCAAAATTTTCTTACATTATGTCTTATCTTTAATATGAGCATCCAACTGTTAGATAGTGATGGTAGTCATAATGTTGACAGGAAAGTCAGGATACTAATGAAAAACAACATACTCCCCCCATACTTGGTTAAGTCCAGTTAAATTGAGACATGAGAACAGAGTAGAAATTGAGGGTGGAGTATAGGATGGGGAGTATAAGGGAATGTGGGTGTGGGAAAGCCAATGGCAAATGAGAAAATTTCTAGAAAGGGTGGCTAGAGAAAGGCCTTTAATAGAAATTGTTGCTCATATTATCTTGAAAAAAATTAATGTTTAATATTTGAACAAAAACCATAACTCTTGCCTTGTCCTCCTTACAATAGGCCCCAAGTTTATGATCCAGCATTTTATCTCAGTTCATATTGTATTATTAGGACATATAAACATAATATTCCACTAGGAAAAGTCTAGACAGCTATTTTTGTTCTTTCCCTCCCCTCCTTTTCAATTGTGCAGGCCTTGAATGTGAAAGAGAGAGTTAAGATTTTCAAACAATAGTCCAAATAAATGTTTTTTACATTCTGGAAAGAAAAAAGCAGGTCTCAAAGGCTCAGTAAACTGACTCTAAGTTGGTGTGGAAGAGCCACAATATTTTTCATTCTCTGGACTCCTTGTGGTCCCCACAGAATTATTCCACTGGACTTGAAAACCAGCTCTGTGACATTCTGGGGACTTTTATCTGTTACAGTAAATTACTGTATCCAATGCAAATCTCCTCTAGGGCTCACAGAGATCTCAGTGAGCAAGGAATATGGAACTGTTCAAATCAGGAATAGATGGGGACTTTGAAGATAAGGTAAACTGTGTTTTCTTGTTGACAAAATAATATGAAGCTTTTGTTGTGTGTTTCTATAAAAGACTTCCCAGGCATAAATCAATATGGCAGCACCAACTCTGTGAGAATAAGAAACGATAAGTATAGTTTTCAGCACCCCGTAACCACTTATTACATTTATTTCCCAGTTTTCTTTGTTATTCCTTTCCTGTTCAAATCTGAGCCAGCACATTTTTGGCTTCCCAGCTGAAGTAGGAGGCACTGCCAATCAGCAGGAAATATAATACAGATAAGATTCATATAAACTCTTTTGAACTGGTAAAATAGCTGGATGGGAAATGGATGTTAAATTGTTTACATTTGGCACAAGAAGAAAACGTTCCATTTTTAAATTCAAAGCTTCTGCACCTTTGTAAATGAAAACAAATCACACGGGTCATGTAGTGTTCCACTCTGTAAAAGCCATCAGGAGACTGATAAAAGCTTTCGTAAATCACTAAATTTATCTGGGACTTGCTCAAAAGAACCATTCCCCTTATTAAAATGATGTGGCCCTTGCCTGGTCTTTGGAAAAACTGTGCAACAAGAGCCTCCCAGCATACTTTGAGAAGTGCTCTACCAACAGTGGCAAGTGCTTACATGGAGTCCAGGAAGCTTTGGTGGAGATGCCTATGAATTTTTACTTTTCAACTTAAGTCTTTGCAAAACTCTAATCAGGTGAGACAACATAAACAATATAAATGTGTGGTCTGAAGACATTAGCCCCAAGAAAAAGCTTTCATCTTGGAAAACATTGGTATGCTTAGCTAGGTTCAAGAGATAAAGAAAGTAATTTGTAAAAATGGACTGCTGAATTCCATGAAATAACCAAAGAGCTTCTCCCACAGAATGATAAATTCCCACTTTATCTAAATTTTTGCATTTCATTCATTTGATCTTATATCATCTGAGCGCGGCCTGGACACTAAATGATGTAAAAGTACTTGGAATGTGTTTAGCAATTAAGTGAAATTAATTACAAAGCTGAATTGGAGACAGCTGACTGGGCAGTGAGCCCTCTGTCATGGGTGATAGAAAGCCTGGGATGCCTTGTCACTGTGGTCCACCATGCAATCAATTTGTTACTGTGTCATGGTCAAATATAGGATCAACCACATGGGCCAAGGAAAGAGGACAGCAGCACTATGGTTCTTCAGACTGACCTCATGAACTCTAAGGTACTGGCCTGAATTACAAGCTGATACAAAAACCGCCTGGACCTTATTATCAGAACAATGCTGACTGCAGGAAGAGGCAGTTGGGGGAGCTTAGTGAAACTCTGTATCCTTTTGGAACCCTGAATGCTCTTCTCAGCAGGGTTTCTGCCATTCATCCATTCCGTGGGGAAATCTTAAACTACAATCAGGAATGAGTGATGAAAGCAAATGAAGATAGCTATCTTCACCCACCTTGATCTCTCATTTGTATTCACACAATTTAATAATCTGTGGATCAGGAGCTTATTTACCTTCTAACTCTGGTGTGGGTCCAGTTGCCTGAAATTTCAAAATGGTGAAGATTGGACATGCATGGGAGAGAGAGATGAGCACTCCATATAAAGTGCTTTCTTTGGAGCCATTTGTCTGCCATGCTGGATATGAGTACTCATTTTCAGACGATGACTCATTGGCAAGATGATACCCAGTTCCCCAGTCTCCATTTGGCCTTGTAATTATTCTGAAAAGAAGGCTGGAGACCAGACACTTGTCTCCCCCTGCCACTTTCTGAGCTTCTTCTAGTCAGCTCCCCACAGATTTCACATAAGTGCTGAGCATGGAGCAAAGTCAAGGAATCAGGACATGGATGAGTCTCTCTGGTCTTCTAAGTGATCCTGAAAGGACACTCTGTAGTCAGTGGGCTCAAGGTGGAAATCAAAAGAAAGTATGCAGAATGCATGGAAAAGTGAGAATCATTTTCTTTAGAGTGAACTTCACTAGCATGCCCTAGTGTGACTCAAGTGCTATTGGCAGCCCTCAGGATTGCTGATACTGCCATAGATTGGTGCTAAGATGAAAGAACCCAATTATATTAAAAAAAAAACACAAAACCTAGCAGTGTGAATGAGTGAGATAGCACCAATGGGACATAATGTTAAATATTCAAATAAGTTACTACATATTCATAAACCAGCCATTTTGTTTAATACTTGAACAAGTTTTATATCTGAATTGAACACAACCTCCCATTAGCACCAATGATTTGTATTCATTGCATGTGAACATAAGTAATAAATTCAATTTCTACTATTGAAAGTGAAGATGAAGAAATGATCATACATGTTGGGGAGATGCAGATGCTCTGAAAGGCTTATTTCTACACTGATGAGACATGGAACCACACCTCATCAAGGTTTAGAGGTTTTCCTGGAAATAAGGAATCACAGCTTACTAAACATCAACTTGAAAATCTGCTATTTGTTGGATGGATAGGTGAAATAGCTCCTACCCAGAATTTGCAGAGGGATCTCTCAGAAGAGAGAGCAACAAGAAAACACTTGGAATTTTAACTAAATTACTAACAAACAACCTCAGTTTGAAAGTCCATGAATGATAATACATCTGGGATTTCCCATGTTGATGTTCAGTTCAGTTGCTCAGTCGTGTCCGACTCTTCGTGACCCCATGAACCGCAGCACGCCAGGCCTCCCTGTCCATCACCAACTGCCAGAGTCCACCAAAACCCATGTCTATTCAGTCAGTGATGCCATCCAACCATCTCATCCTCTGTTGTCCTTGTGTCCTCCTGCCCTCAATCTTTCTCAGCATCAGGGTCTTTTCAAATGAGTCAGCTCTTCATATCAGGTGGCCAAAGTATTGGAGTTTCAGCTTCAACATCAGTCCTTCCAATGAAGGAATCATCCATGTTGATGTAATCCAATCCAATTTTATTGCTAGGACATGGTGGGACCACCACTTTGCTAGGAACAAGAGTACCAGAGATGCAGAGTCTTCCCTTTTCCTATTCAGTGCTATTATTTTACTGAAAAAGAAGCTGTTCTCCAGTGATAGACATTTAGGACATTTGGTGATAGAATGAATAGAGCATCATCACAGCATTGCTGTACTAATGATACTTGGCATTGAGTTTAATAAAAGTGACTGGATAACAGGTGCTTTCCTGATGAGGTGATGGCTTCTACAAATCAGGCTAAATGCTGAGGCTGGTTTTTAGCCCTTTCCTGATAACTTTAGCTTATAGCTGGCATCAGAGCAACAGCCTTTTATAATTGCAATGTGATTCAACTATTACAATAGGATGTTGCTTCTGAAGTTTGTTCTTTCTCCAAAATTTATCCCTCTAGGATAGTTGTTGACTATCTTCGGGCTTTATCAGAAGCATGCCCTGAGGCAAGGATATGAATACAAGTAGATTAGTCACAAAGCAATCCCAGATGGGGTTGTCAGATTTAGCAAATAAAAATGCAGGGGCCCAGCTATATTTTAATATCAAAAAAACACCAAAATTTTTAGTATATGTTATATCCCATGCAATATTTGGGACATACTTAACAGTAAAAAAAAAAAAAAAGAGAGACTGTTTATATGGAATTAAAATATAGTTGGGAATCCTGCATTTTATCTAGCAACCTCAATGCCAGGAAGCTAAGAGAATAGGCACATGAGACAGGCATGAGGAGACCAATGAAGGGTGCATGCATGAGCAGGTATGAACAACTATAGCTCAATCCCTCTATAACTGTATAGAATATACATAGCTTAGAGGGGTCTCTCTGGGGACAAAGCAACTGGGGAAAGGAACCATCATCTCCTTTCATCATTTTAAAGGTTGATTCTGGGGGCATAAGTCCCCCCACTCAAGCTGTTTGCCCTGGATAAGGTGGCAGGGGAAGCACCTTCCTGGAGCCATAGAACATCTTTGGCAGAGAGTTGTAGGTACTTTCAGGAGGAAGCCATTGGCAAATACTAGAACATGAAGTACCAAGGGATATGGGTAAAAGCCTGATAGTGTCTCGGTGACTCTGGGCAAGTTATGGAACCTTTTGGTGTCTAAACCCTCAACTCGTCAAACTTCTTCCCAGAAGCTCTCTCCTGAAGACGGTGAGTCCCTGATACCTTCTTTAGCAGAAGCTACTCATTTTCCCAGCTTGGGGCCAGGAGGTGGGGTTGAGGTTTCAACCATATTCCCATCTATCATTCCCATGTTATCTTTTTAAAACCCTGCTTCTGTGAGATGCATACTACCTTGGTGTCAGTCCGTTAGTGAGTCTAACACACGGTTCATGGTCTCCCATCACGCCTCAGATCCTAACATCCCCCATGCAGCTCCACACCTGTGAGGATATCTCCCTGGACACCTGGGCTCTTCTTCCAGAGATCTTTACCTCTGTTTTAGCCGTCTGTTCCCTTAGACACACATTGCACTGTGTCATCTTCTTTAACTGCTCCCCTAGCAAATGTTAATTCACACACTGTCTCTACCAATTCTTATCCTTCACCCTCTTAATAAGTCACTCTTAGATTTGTTCTTCAACCCTACTGAGACTCATAATACCCTGAACTCTTCCACCAGCCTTACCCAGACTTCACTGCTTTTCCTATTCAGGTGAGATTGCATGTTTTATGTCTCTAAGCTCACTCTTCAACACTGATGATTTTAACACTTACCCCCTCAGTCATCCATTTCTTTTGTATCTACAGCTGGGCAGTGAAGTCCTGCTAGTCAATATCACAGAACTATGGGAAATAATGCCTCTAAAAGATCATAATCTTAACTAGACCCTCGATGATCCTGGCAACCTTATTATACTTTCCAAATGTAGTCTTAACCAGTCCATTCTAAAGGAGATCAGCCCTGGGTGTTCTTTGGAAGGAATGATGCTAAAGCTGAAACACCAGTACTTTGGCCACCTCATGCGAAGAGTTGACTCATTGGAAAAGACTCTGATGCTGGGAGGGATTGGGGGCAGGAGGAGAAGGGGACGACAGAGGATGAGATGGCTGGATGGCATCACCGACTCGATGGACGTGAGTTTGAGTGAACTCCGGGGGTTGGTGATGGACAGGGAAGCCTGGCATGCTGCAATTCATGGGGTCACAAAGAGTCAGACACGACTGAGCGACTGAACTGAACTGAACTGAATGTATTCTTTCTAGCTTTTTCTAGCAACATTTCAAACTTCCTTTACTTTCCTCAAACCATGTATTTCCCTCACACAGCCTTCCCTGACTGTATTTCCCCTGTATTTACATATTGATGTATGAGCATCAATCTCTTATCACTCCTTTCTCACTGGATAGTTCCTATTGAGTGAGTGAGTGAAGTCATTCAGTCATGTCTGATTCTTTGCGACCCCGTGGACTGTAGCCCACCAGGCTCCTCCATCCATATACGATTTTAGTCCTGAGGCATCATAGGAATCAGCATATTTTGGCAATTCTTTCCTCTCATAGAAAGAATTTATTCACAATTTCTCTGAGAAATTTCCATTCTAAATCATTAATAAAAGCCCAACCAGAGGTTCATTTTGTTGTGTTCTCTATGATTTCATTAGCAGTTATAAATCTCATAGTTGATGACAGTAATATTTTGAGATAGCCCAAATCAAATGATGTTGTCCCTAAATTGTAAAGAACAAAAACACTGGATAGAATAAAACATTTTAATACTTAAGATCAGATATGGACCCAAAATACATTTAATTACATAAAAGATAATTTTGGTATTTGCCTCAATGAATCTTCCATATGGTCAAAATTTTATGTCTTTATTTTTTCTGCCACCCCATAGCACTGCCATTATCAAAATCTCTCACTAATTAAAGCTCATGGTGGGGAGATGTATAGAATTACAGACAGTAAAATAATTTCAAAGTATTTGATAAAACTTACTCAAACACAATATTATTCTCACTCACTTATTCATGGGACTATATATTCTTCACTTGTAACTCCTTTATCGCACCTTCTATATCTTCCATCTTAAATCCACTCCTGTCTAGTTAGGAGTGTAATAAATAGGAATAAGATCCCCCTACTAAGCTCAGTGGCAAGACAATATATGGAGTATTAATATTACCTACCAATTAACCCAGGTTATGTTGGGAAAAACAGCTCAAGTCATGAGGAGATTGCAGCATGGGTTATAAATAGTTGATCACAATTCTTGTTTTTCTTTAATATTCCCATATAACTGCTCTCCAAATACTGTGAAGTTTAAAATTTGCCAAAATATACTTATAACAGATATTTTAAAAAGAGGTCCAACACAGGAAAGAAGGCAAAAAATCATTGTATCTAATGCTTTCTATAAGGAATTCAGCACTGAATTTAGCTCTGAACTAGAAACTAGTGCAAGAAGGAAAACTAATGTGTCATGTAATTTCTCATTATTTGAATTTAAATTTAAAAGATGTTTAGAAAGAATGTGTGCATGGCAGTAAATTCTGAAAGAAACATGTCAGGGATCATGAATTGTTATAGAAAGAACATTAACAACACAGTAGAAAATGTGTTCTCAAAACAATGGAGCATCATAATATTCTTCCAATTGGTTATCAGAGCTCCCCCCTCCCCTATTTTGAAGATTTTTGTAGAAAATGGAACCATGTGTGTAGAACCAAAAGGAAAAGGTGAATATAGACTTTATAACTAATCTACCTCTGCTGGACACTTCTGTTTGCTGCATGGTGGTTCAAAGCAATACAGACATAGTTCTTAATGAAGGTTTTGGGGGTACTATTTATCACTTCAACACACTGCTTTAGTCCATAAAGTTCCTACAGACAGAGCTATCTTTATGAGCCATCACACAGTTTTAGTAGGACATTTGAGGTTGGACTAAGTCCATGTTTGGCTGCTTATATTAAATTGTCATTCTAAAATTGGGTGCATTTCAATAGAGCTGGCATGGAATACACTCATCCTTGCTATCACCAAGCCAATGAACCCAGACCTGTCTCTGCATTTATGGTGTCATACCTACCCCATCATTCACCCATGGTTAATGGCATTAAAGCTGGCTCAGTGAAAAAATGAGTACCTGAAGAGTTTGGCCACTGTATTTCAAACTGAGACATTTTATAAATCAGTGCATATAAATAAGGAAGAATTTTAATTAAAAAGCAATTTTCCCCATAGAATACTTTGTTAGGTTTGAGCTTATGTTTTATTTTCATTTTAGCTCTGTAGCTTAGGCTCAAATAGGGGTTAGAAGTTCCAGAATGCCATGTGAGGGGTCAAGATAAAGATGCTATGACAACAACCAGAAAATACCTGAAACCTCAAGAGAGAATCTTTCAGCCATAGATCCCCTAATTTTTCAAAGGCTGACATTAGGCAGTCCTACCTCAAGTGACTGACAGAGCTATAAGCCTTGCTTTACTCGGCATATGCCCAGTGCCTGCTACCTCTTTGCAGAAGGTTTCTTTTTAAATGGATGCCACATCTATAGATATATTTGTAATTCACAAATTCCCCTAGCTGTCATTCTAATTAGACCAAGTCCAGTTCAGTTCAGTCACTCAGTCATGTCTGACTCTTTGCAACCCCATAGACTGCAGCACGTCAGGCTTCCCTGTTCATCGCAACTCCTGGAGCTTACAAAAATTCACGTCCATCAGATCAGTGATGCCACTCAACTATCTCATCCTCCGTTGTCCCCTTCTCCTTCCTTCAATCTTTCCCAGCATCAAAGTCTTTCCCAATGAGTCAGTTCTTCGCATCAGGTGGCCAAAGTATTGTAGTTCCAGATTCAGCATCAATCCTTCCAATGAATATTCAGGACTGATTTCCTTTAGGATGGACTGGTTGGATCTCCTT
>NW_011494802.1:2332403-2357423 GCF_000754665.1 Bison bison bison
AACTTTTTCACTCTCCTCTTTCACTTTCATCAAGAGGCTCTTCAGTTCCTCTTTGCTTTCTGTCATAAGGGTGGTGTCATCTGCATATCTGAGGTTATTGATATTTCTCTTGGCAATCTTGATTCCAGCTTGTGCTTCGTGCTTCATCCAGCCTGGCATTTCACATGATGTACTCTGCATAGAAGTTAAATAACCAGGGTGACAATATATAGCCTTGACACACTCCTTTCCCGATTTGGAAGCAGTCTCTTGTTCCATATCCAGGTCTAACTGTTGCTTCTTGACCTGCATACAGATTTGTCAGGAGGCAGGTCAGATGGTCTGGTATTCTCAACAGTTTAAGAATTTTCCACAGTTTGATGTGATCCACACAGTCAAAGGCTTTGGCATAGTCAATAAAGCAAAAGTAGATGTGTTTTTTGGAACTCTCTTGCTTTTTCGATGATCCAGTGGATGTTGGCAATTTGATCTTTGGTTCCTCTGCCTTTTCTAAATCCAGCTTGAACATCTGGAATTTCACAGTTCACATACTGTTGAAGCCTTGCTTGGAGAATTTTGAGCATTACTTTGCTAGTGCGTGAGATGAGTGCAATTGTGTGGTAGTTTCAGCATTCTTTGGCATTGCCTTTCTTTGGGATTGGAATGAAAACTGACCTTTTCCAGACCTGTGGCCACTACTGAGTTTTCCAGATTTGCTGGCATATTGAGTGCAGCACTTTCTCAGCCTCATCTTTTAGGATTTGAAATAACTCAACTGGAATTCCATCATCCCCACTAGTTTTGTTCATAGTGATGCTTCCTACGATCCACTTGAATTTACATTCCAGGATGTCTGGCTCTAGTCCAGTGATCACATCATCGTGGTTATCTGGGTCATGAAGATCTTTTTTATATAGTTCTGGTATATTATTTATATAGTTCTTCTGTGCAATCTTGCCACCTCTTTTAATATCTTCTGCTTCTGTTGGGTCCATACCACTTCCATCCTTTATTTTGCTCGTCTTTGCATGAATGTTCCCTTGGTATCTCTAATTTTCTTGAAGTGATCTCTAGCCATTCCCATTCTATTGTTTTCCTCTTTTCTTGCATTGGTCACTTAGGAAGGCTTTCTTATTTCTCCTTGTCATTGTTTGGAACTCTGTATTCAAATGGGTATGTCTTTCCTTTTCTCCTTTGCCTTTAGCTTCTCTTCTTTTCAGAGCTATTTGTAAGGCCTCCTCAGACAGCCATTTTGCCTTTTGCATTTCTTTTACTTGGGGATGGTCTTGATCACTGCCTCCTGTACAATGTCATGAACCTCCATCCCTAGTTCATCAGGCACTCTATCAGCTCTAATGTCTTGAATCTATTTGTCATTTCCACTGTATAATCATAAGGAATATGATTTAAGTTATACCTGAATGGTCTAGTGGTTTTCCCTACTTTTCTTCAATTTAAGTCTGAATTTTGCAACAAGGAATTCATGATCTGAGCCACAGTCAGCTCCCAGTCTTGTTTTTGCTGACTGTATAGAGCTTCTCCATCTTTGGTCAAGTGTTTGACCAAACATGGTCCACTGGAGAAGGGAATGGCAAACCATTTCAGTATTCTTGCCTTGAGAACCCCATGAACAGTATTAAAAGGCAAAAAGGTATGACACTGAAAGATGAACTCCCCAGGTCAGTATGTGCCCAATATGTTACTGGAGAAGTGTGGAGAAATAACTGCAGAAAGAATGAAGACACAGAGCCAAAGCAAAAACAACACCTAGTTGTGGATGTGACTGGTGATGGAAGTGAAGTCTGATGCTGTAAAGAGCATTATTGCACAGGAACCTGGAATGTTAGGTCCATGAATCAAGGCAAATTGAAAGTGGTCAAACAGGAGATGGCAAGAGTGAACATCAACATTTTAGGAATCAGTGAATTAAAATGGACTGGAATGGCTGAATTTCGATCAGATGACCATTATATCTACTACTGTGGGCAAGAATCCCTTAGAAGAAGTGGAGAAGGCTTCATAGTCAACAAGAGTCCAAAATGCAGTGCTTGGATGCAACCTCAAAAATGACAGAAAGATCTCTGTTCATTTCCAAGTCAAACCATTCAACATCATAGTAATCCAAGTCTATGCTCCTACCAGTAATGTTTAAGAAGCTGAAGTTGAATGGTTCTGTGAAAACCTACAAGACCTTTTAGAACTCACACCCAATAAAGATGTCCTCTTCATTATAGGGGACTGGACTGGACTGCAAAAGTAGGAAGTCAAGAGCTACCTGGAGTAACAGGCAAATTTGGCCTTACAAAATGAAGCAGGACAATGGCTAACAGAGTTTTACCAAAAGAACACAGTGGTCATAGCAAACACCGTCTTCCAACAACACAACAGAAGACTCTACACATGGACATCACCAGATAGTCTATAACAAAATCAGACTGATTATATTATTTGCAACCAAAGATGGAGATCAAGTCCAGCTAAGGTCAAAGTCTACCATGGCCAGTCAAGCTCTTGTTTTTTGTGAAATGAGTCAGTACTTTAAAAATGCAGATAGTTGAAACAATATCATGTAAATAAGCATTGATGTGACTACTGCTAAAAGCAACAATGTCTTTTCTACTCACTTTCTTTCATCAGTTCTGTGTATGCCTCTAAAAATCTATGATTCCAGCTCTTATCCTCTGTCAACTGGCTAGTAGAAAATTTTCCTTTAGTGTTCTGCTGTCAGCTCTACATCAGCACAACAGTGAAAAGGCATCATCCCTCCTGTAAACCAGCCCTATCTCCTGATATTGCCTCTGCCCCAACTTTTTTTCTAAGACAAGAACTAAATCAGATCTGATCAATTCTCTCTCCAGTCTCCTTTCTGTAAGCAAGAGTTCACATGACCTGAATTCTACAGCAATTCTAGGGTAAAGTAGTCCCTTACTAACATAGAAGGAACCATCTAAGCAGCTTCTTGGTTGGAGCAAAGGGTTACTTACTTTTCAGAAGAATATGTTTGTTGTGGATGTGTTTGGTGATGAAAGTAAAGTCCAATGCTAAAGAACAATATTGCATAGGAACCTAGTATGTTAGGTCCATAAATTAAGGTAAACGAAATGGTTAAACAGGAGATGGCAAGAGTGAACATTAACATTTCAGGAATCAGTGAACTAAAATGGACAGGAATGGGTGAATTTAATTCAGATGATCATTATATCTACTACTGTGGGCAATAATCCTTTAGAAGAAATGGAATAGCCCTCATACTCAACAAAAGAGTCTGAAATGCAGTACTTCGGTGCAATCTCAAAAATGTCAAACTAATATCTGTTTCCAAGGCAAACCATTCAATATCACAGTAATCCAAGTCTATGCCCTAGCCACTAATGCAAAAGAAGCTGAAGTTGGATGGTTCTATAAAGACCTACAAGACCTTCTAGAACTAACACCCAAAAAAGATGTACTTTTCATCACAGGGAACTGGAATGCAAAATTAGGAAGTCAAGACATACCTGGAGTAACAGGTAAGTTTGGCCTTGGAGTACAGAATGAAGCAGGCCAAAGGCTAACAGAGTTTTGCCAAGAGAACACACTGGTCATAGCAAACACTCTCTTCCAGCAACACAAGAGACAACTCTACACACAGGCATCACTAGATGGTCAATACCAAAATCACATTGATTATATTCTTTGCAGCTGAAGATGAAGAAGCTTTATACAGTCAGCAAAAACAAGACCAGAAGTTGACTGTGGCTCAGATCATGAATTCCTTTTTGCAAAATTCAGACTTAAATTGAAGATAAGTAGGTAAAACCACTAGACTATTCAGGTATGTCCTATATCAAATCGCTTACAATTATACAGTGGGAGTGACAAATAGATTCAAGGGATTAGATCTAATAGACAGAGTGCCTGAAGAACTATGAATGGAGGTTTGTAACATTGTACAGAGGTGGAGATTAAAACCATCCCCAAGAGAAAGCAATGCAAAAAGGCAAAATGATTGTCTGAATAGGCCTTACAAATGGCTCAGAAAAGAAGAGAAGCAAAAGGCAAGGAGAAAAGGAACTATATACCCATTTGAATTCAGAGTTACAAAGAATAGCAAGGAGAGATAAGAAAGCCTTCCTAAGTGATCAATGCAAAGAAATAGAGGGAAAAAAAGAGTGGGAATGACGAGAGATTGCATCAAGAAAATTAGAGATACCAAGGGAATATTTCATGCAAAGATGGGCACAATAAAGGATAGAAATAGTATGGACCTAACAGAAGCAGAAAGTATTAAGAGGAGATGGCAAGAATACACAGAACTATACAGAAAAGATCTTAAAGACCCAGTAACCACAATGGTGTGATAACTCAACTAGAGCCAGACATCTTGGAGTGGGTAGTCAAGTAAGCCTAGGGAAGCATCACTACAAACAAAGCTAGTGGAGGTGATGGAATTCCAGTTGAGCTAATTCAAATCCTAAATAAGATGCTGTGAAAGTGCTGCACTCAATATGCCAGCAAATCTGGAAAACTCAGCAGTGGCCACAGAACTGCCAAAGGTCAGATTTCATTCTAATCCCAAAGAAGGCCAATGCCAAAGAATGTTCAAATTATTGCACAACTGAACTCATTTCACATGCTAGCAAAGAAATGTTCAAAATTCTCCAAGCTAAGCTTCAACAGTACGTGAACTGAGAACTCCCAGATATTCAAGCTGGATTTAGATAAGGCAAAAGAATGAGAGATCAAATTGCCGTTGGATCATTGAAAAAGCAAGAGAGTTCCAGAAAAATATCTACTTTTGCTTTATTCACTATGCTAAAGCCTTTGACTTCATGGATCATAACAACCTGTGGAAAATTCTTAGAGAAATGAGAATACCAAACCACCTTACCTGCTTCCTGAGAAATCTGTATGCAGGTCAAGAAGGAACAGTTAGAACTGGACATGGAACAATGGAGTGGTTCCAAATTGTGAAAGGACTACGTCAAGGCTGTGTATTGTCACCCTGCTATTTATATGCAGAGTATATCATGCAAAATGCCAGGCTGAATGAAGCACAAGCTGGAATCAAGATTGCCGGGAGAAATATCAATAACCTCAGATATGCAGATAACACCACCCTTATGGCAGAAAGTGAAGAAGAACTAAAGAGCATTTGATGAAGGTGAAAGAGGATAGTGAAAAAGTTGGCTCAAAACTCAACATTCAAAAAATGAAGATAATGCATCTGGTCCCATCACTTCATGGCTAATAGATGGGGAAAAAATGGAAACAGTGACAGACTTTGTTTTTTGGGCTCCAAAATCACTGCAGATGATGACTGCAGCCATGAAATGAAAAGACACTTGCTCCTTGGAAGAAAAGCTATGACAAACTTAGACAGCATATTAAAAAGCAGAGACATTACTTTGCCAGCGAAGGTCCATCTAGTCAAAGCTATGGTCTTTCCAGTAGTCATGTATGGATATGTGATTTGGACCATAAAAAAGGATGAGCACCAAAGAAATGATACTTTTGAACTGTGGTGTTGGAGAAGACTCTAGAGTTCCTTGGACTGCAAGGAGATCAAAGCAGTCTGTCCTAAAGGAAATCCTAATATTCATTGGAAGGACTGATGTTGAAGCTGAAGTTTCAACACTTTGGCCACCTGATGTGAAGAGCCAACTCATTAGAAAAACCCTGATGCTGGGAAAGATTGAAGGCAAGAGGAGAAGGGGACAAGAGAGGACGAGATGGTTGGGTGTCATCACCAACTCTATGGACATGAGTTTGAGCAAGTTCTGGGAGATGGTGAATTGCAGGAAAGCCTGATTTGCTGCAGTCTATGGCACCCCACTCCAGTACTCTTGCCAGCAGAATCCCATGGATGGAGGAGCCTGGTAGGCTGCAGTCCATGGGGTCACTAAGAGTTGGACACAACTGAGAGACTTCACTTTCACTTTTCACTTTCATGCATTGGAGAAGGAAATGTCAACCCACTCCAGTATTCTTGCCTGGAGAATCCCAGGGACAGGGGAGCCTGGTGGGCTGCCATCTATGGGGTCGCACAGAGTCAGCCACGACTGAAGCGACTTAGCAGCAGCAGCAACATGGGGTTGCGAAGAGTTGGACCTGACTGCGCGACTGAACAACAGTGACAGTGAATCAGTTAAGTACATTTAGCCTCAGTGAGAACTTCATTTTCTGCTTCTTGACACATTCCCTGTCCCCCATCAATAAAAATAAAAGCAGCACTAACTAGCTAATATATGTATGCATATATGTGTATACACACACATACACACACAGCAAAGAATCTTACAGTGTTCTGTTTTTTTCTGTGATGATTACTTCAATATATTTAATAATTTAATTACCACTTGTTTCTTTCTTTCTCGCCCTTTCTTGGTGCTCATTCAGATTCGCAGATGCCCTAATACATCCCTTTGTTTGCCTTGTTGGGCCCTGGTTAGCAGTATCAGTAGTTTCTTAATGGTGCACATCCACACAACCTATGATTTCTTGTCTAAATCCTCACCTTCCTTCTTTACCAGATTTTCTGTGTTTGTTGCTGCCTAAGCTGTGGGTCTGGATTATGATCTCAGAGTTTATTCCATATTTCCTGCATTTGACGATTGGTCCTGGCAGGCTATAGCTTTCCCTTTAGTGCCTGAGCCCTCCTGACTCCTAGCATTCTGCTAGTTCCATAGCTTTGCTCAGAGCTGAAGGGCCCAAATTCACCTCAATTCTAAACTGTTCCTCTGGACCCTAACTCATCCCTCCTGACTGTATACTCTTGGGCCACTCCAGAACTCTGGTCCTAGACCACACCTTTTCCTCTCTGTGTTTCCTTGACCTTCTTGCTTTCAATTCTGGTTCCTATCTCTGACAACATCCACTACCTTCTCTCTCTACCGCTACTGCTGCTGCTAAGTCGCTTCAGTCGTGTCCGACTCTGTGCGACCCCAGAGACAGCAGCCCACCAGGCTCCCCCGTCCCTGGGATTCTCCAGGCAAGAACACTGGAGTGGGTTGCCATTTCCTTCTCCAAAGCAGGAAAGTGAAAAGTGAAAGTGAAGTTGCTCAGTCGTCGTTCCCGACTCTTAGCGACCCCATGGACTGCAGCCTACCAGGCTCCTCTGTCCATGGATTTTCCAGGCAAGAGTACTGGAGTGGGGTGCCATTGCCTTCTCTGTCTCTCTCTACATCCTTGCTTAAAACCATGGAGTCGTATTTGATATTGTTCCTCCCTTGTCCAGAATCACTTGCACAATGCTCTTTGTTTCTCATATTATCATTAGAAATCATTGTTCCAATCTGGTGCTCTTGTTATAATTATTATTGGCCTGGTCCAGGCCTGTGTCAGTCCCTACAATTTTTCATATATCTGGAACACAATTATCAGATTAATATTTTGGAAAACATCACTTAAATTATGAACACCCACATTCCTGTTTGTTGACACAATGAATTCCAAACTTCAAACATAGCATTTTATAAATAAGCCCAAACCTCTCTTTTAAACCAATATTTACCTGTACTATTTATCTTACTCAACTGGTCAGCATACCATCCCTCAAATTTACCTCATGCCTATGTATCACTCAACTAGCTCATAAAATCAGATCAGATCAGATCAGATCATTCGCTCAGTTGTGTCCGACTCTTTGCGACCCCATGAACTGCAGCACGCCAGGCCTCCCTGTCCATCACCAACTCCCGGAGTTCACTCAGACTCATCGAGTGATGAGTCCATCGAGTGATGTCCATCGAGTCGGTGATGCCATCCAGCCATCTCATCCTCTGTCGTCCCCTTCTCCTGCCCCCAATCCCTCCCAGCATCAGAGTCTTTTCCAATGAGTCCACTCTTCGCATGAGGTGGCCAAAGTACTGGAGTTTCAGCTTTAGCATCATTCCTTCCAAAGAAATCCCAGGGCTGATCTCCTTCAGAATGGACTGGTTGGATCTCCTTGCAGTCCAAGGGACTCTCAAGAGTCTTCTCCAACACCACAGTTCAAAAGCATCAATTCTTCAGCGCTCATACTGTTCTTTATTCCTAAAACACCACCAGGAGCAATGTTTTGGGTGAGCCAGAAAACCCAGTAAGGGCTCCAGAGTACTCACAGTAAGATGAAGTTATAAGAAAAGATGATCTCCAAAACCCTTCCCTTCTTAGAACTCCAAGATTTAGAGATAGAATTTTATCTCCATCCATATTCTTGTAGCCTTCCAACATTTCACTAAGGCCAGTTGTGGTCTTCTTCCAACCCACAGTGAGCACCTTTTCCTCTAATTTGCCCCTTCTCCCACTACTCATTCAGCCCATAAACAATTATAATCTTATATGACTGTTTAACTTGTCATACATGCCTTTTCTCTCTAATCCTTGAATTGTGAAATCCAGGTATCCCATAATCACCTGGGAGTAGTTGAGTGTCCAATCATTATCTATTGATGGAGTCTGAGTGAATCAAATCATTAGTGAAAGTTGCTGGAAAAATAAATTGGGAACATAGGTATCACAAGGGGCCTCGTTAAATGTACTCTCACTGGTTTAATTGCATTTAATTAAGTCCCTTGGGGAATAATTGCCCCTTAGGCCATGTCATCCAAGGTCAATGTGACTCATTTTAATCAGAACATCTCCTCGGGGTGATGGAGCAATTACATAGCATTTGGACTTGCATCCATGATTTGTTTGTGGCACCATTTTAATTTTGTGTCTGAGACATTGAATTTTAAAGTGCAGCAAGAGGACTTTGTAAATCAGGCCAAAGAACAGCCATTAAGACCTGGTTACAGTCATCCCAGATTTGCTCACAGCTTCTGTCCCTTTGCTGTGGGCTTTCTTCTCAGAGGCCCTGGATTCATTTCAGATGACATGACTCTGGGCAAACTAGATGTGAGAGGTAACTGAAAGTTAAAGTGACGTAGTATTTTTAATAAGCATGATTTTGCTGTTTCATCTAGAAATGTAAAGTAAAATAAATTATTGTATGCTAGCTTTGAGTTACCAACTGTCATTAGCCTCTGGACATGTTAACCAAGAAGCTAATAAATATAACAGATTAATAGTTAAGTTCTACTTTTTGGATACATTTTTAACAACATTATAATTATGGTCTATGTCTTGAATTCACAAGCATTTGCCTTTTGATCTCAAGTATATGAACTGTATAGTAAAAGCAAATGGCCATAGGTATTGTGGAACAATGCCTGACTTGTCCATTTTATCCTTCAAGCTTTGGGGGAGTGTTTAGATTGATTTAAAGGTTTTTCACAGCTATGTATTATTTATTCACAAAATCCTTTGATGTAGAAGCGAACTTTGTTGTCATTGTCTAGTTATTGTAAAGAGGTACTAGGCCGCTTATTAAATAACAAAATAAAAAATTCTGAACAATATTGGAATCCAGGGATACCACTTGTTTTTATTTGGAGTAGACGTAGGAGTGTGTTCTCTTGGCAGAACTCTATTAGCCTTTGCCCTGCTTCATTCTGTACTCCAAGTCCAAATTTGCCTGTTACTCCAGCTGTTTCTTGACTTCCTACTTTTGCATTCCAGTCCCCTCTAATGAAAAAGACATCTTTTCTGTTAGCTCTAGAAGGCCTTGTAGGTCTTCACAGAACTGTTCAACTTCAGCTTCTTCAGCGTTACTGGTCAGGGCATAGACTTGGATTACCATGATATTGAATGGTTTGCCTTGGAAATGAACAGAGATCATTCTGTCGTTTTTGAGATTGCATCCAAGTACTGCATCTCGGACTCTTTTGTTGACCATGATGGCTACTCCATTTCTTCTAAGGGATTCCTGCCTACAGTAGTAGATATAATGGTCATCTGAGTTAAATTCACCCATTCCAGTCCATCTTAGTTCGCTGATTGCTAACACGTTGATATTCACTCTTGCCATCTCCTGTTTGACCACTTCCAATTTGCCTTGATTCATCAACTGAACTGAACTGAACTAAACTGAGATGTGGGAGAGGGTCTTGGGATGGGAATACACAATTTGTGAAAGATGTATGGTATAAAGAAGGGGAAAAGCCATGGGACCCAGGTCAGCTTCAGGGGCTTGATCTCAACTGTGTCCCTACTGTGGTATTCAATCTTGAGCTCTTCATTTGATGTCCCTGTACCTTAATTTCTTCAACTGTAAAATGGAATAAACACTATTCTATTCACTTTTATTGAGCTCTTAAAATGATTATTTGAGATAATTTTTAGAAGAGAAAAAGTTACATTGCTGTACATATTTAACCTATTATATTACTTTATCCTAGGTGTATTGAGAACTATCCTTTGAACCACTTGGAAATCGCTCATCTCTACCTCATTTTCATTCACTCAGGCTCAAAATCTAGTCATCTGGCATATAAGACTAGTGATAAATAATAGCTATAAGAGCAGTGTGGAGTCACCAGATGGAGATTTCATGTTTTTTTATTATCATATACATATTAAGTTTCTAACATATTCTAGACAGTTATAAGAGAGATAGGGTACATGGAACTTATTTGCTTTATCAAGGACTATGTCAAAATATAAAAGGCCTTCTCATCTAGCTTCATTACTAGTGCCCTCAAGCTGTTTTTGTAATGGGAAGAATCCAATTTCTTCTTGAGAGTTACATTGTGTGCCATCACTCTCTCTGAGATGCCTCAACAATACAAAGGCGAAATGAAAATAGACAACAAAGTGAAGAATGAAGAATATGCATTAGAGATTTCCACCTTGGAATAAAATATGAATAGTATGAAGGGACAGCAAAGTGAATGCCAGAGGCAACTTTAAGGGTTTGAATCAACATATAGATGGTATTAGAGTACAGCTATTGATTTCAAGTAATAACGCTATGGTCAGTTCTGGCAGTTTAGTGAAAAGAGTGCTGAAGAAACACAATTAAAAACTTTGGCTCTGTGATGAGTTAGAGGATCTTGGGCAAGTCAGGTTGGTGGTGATGGGTGGGTGGGGTGGAGAAAATCAAGTATCTTTGGTGTAAATGGTGGGAATCTGTGTTAGATGACTTTGTCAGAGCCTTTTTTGGGATTTGTAACACTATGCTTTGTGAGAAGTATCATGCAATAAATTAAATAAATCTATATGCTTGGAATAAAGCCAGTCATTGCTCACCATTCCTTCCTTCTTTCTGAGTTGCCCTGACCAACACATCTTCACTTGATATATGCTATATACGCCCTTCAAAGTCATCTACCCAAATCTTCACATATGAAAACTTCTCTATCACTTATTAGATACTTAGCATATGATACATTATAATTTGTATATTTTCAAAAATTTTCCATGTTCGGCAAGATTTCTGGTGCTTAACAGGTGTTTGCATATAGAAGGCATTTATGGACAATGATTATCTTATGATAAAGTTTCTATTCCCATATACGATGTATTTATCATTAATTTAAGAGGCAGGCCCTGTGTGTTGGAAGGATGAAAACCAAGGATTATGGGAAAAGAATGATACTTGTCAATAGATACACATTCTTTGCAACCCAGCTTCCCCAATGTACAGTGTTACTAGATCTCTCAGAGGCTTTCCTCCTCTTGTCAAATGAAACCACCTTCTGATATCCAAAAATCCTCTCTAAGGAGGGGAAAAATTGCCATGGAAAGTAGGAATGGGGGTGTCAGAGGTGACCATGTATTCAATATATCAGCTTCAGTTCAGTTCAGTCACTCAGTCGCGTCCAACTCTTTCCGACCCCATGAATCGTAGCACGCCAGGCCTCCCTGTCCATCACCAACTCCCGGAGTTCACCCAAACTCATGTGCATCAAGTCGGTGATGCCATCCAGCCATCTCATCCTCTGTCATCCCCTTCTCCTCCTGCCCGCAATCCCTCCCAGCATCAGTGTCTTTTCCAATGAGTCAACTCTTTGCATGAGGTGGCCAAAGTACTGGAGTTTCAGCCTCAGCATCAGTCCTTCCAATGAACACCTGGGACTGGTCTCAGCAGTCTTCAAAAATTATTGGGTTCTGATCATCCTTGAGTTGATACATTGAATGCAATTTGATTGTAAGCAGAAAGAATTACTAAAGACTTTTAAATCAAACTTGGAGCCCATAAGACAATTCAGGATTCCCCAAAACCCGCCTCTACCATTCCCACATGAGAATCTGGCACTCCCTTCCTTCTCTGCTCCAGCTGCTCTTTTGCCCAGGCCTAGATCTCCAGAGCAGGAGAGCTTACTGGTCCTTTTTAGGTTGCATGGGACCTGAAACTTAGGATGTTTTAGAAGCCCTATAGAAGGAAAAGAATAAAATGCCACCACCTCACAAAATCCAGAAATATATGCTTTTAAATAAAATGCCTGACATGCCCCTATAATACATATTTCTCTCCTACATTTTTTGGTTGTATATGCTTTTATTAGGAATCATATGACAATGAACTTCCCTGATAGCTCCATTGTTAAAGAATCCACCTGCAATGCAGGAGACCCCAGTTCAATTCCTGAGTTGGGAAGATCCCCTGGAAAAGGGATAGGCTACCCACTCCAGTATTCTGGCCTGGAGAATTCCATGGACTGTATGGTCCATGGGGTTGCAAAGAGTAGGACACGACTGAGTGACTTTCACTTTCACATTACAATGATTTTATAATATTGTTTAATATAAAAGAATCTAAAGATAAATGAGTTTCTATTAGCATAATTAATCAAATGTTTTTATTTTTAGTAGTTTAAAAAGATTCATTCATATTCACAATTTGTTACTGACAATTCCACGTAAAAATTCAGAATTGTTGTCAATTTGGGAAAATATAAACCAAATTTATTTTATATATAAACAGAAAGATGTCAGGGCACTTAAAATTTTCTTGTGTAGTAACTATTCTTAGATATTCATTACATTAACATCACTTATTAAGACCTTGTCACCAATATCGTCATAGTAGTTTAGTTCGGTCGCTCAGCCATGTCCGACTCTTTGCAACCCCTTGGACTGCAGCACACCAGGCTTCTCTGTCCATTACCAACTACCAGAGTTTACTCAAACTCATGTCTATTGAATCAGTGATGCCATCCAACCATCTCATCCTCTGTCGTGCCCTTCTCCTCTTGCCTTCAATCTTTCCCAGCATCAGCGTCTTTTCAAATGAGTCAACTCTTCGCATCAGGTGGCCAAAGTATTAGAGTTTCAGCTTCAGCATCAGTCCTTCCAATGAGTATTCAGGACTGATTTCCTTTAGGATTGACTGGGTTGATCTCCTTGCAGTCCAAAGGACCCTCAAGAGTCTTTTCCAACACCACAGTTCAAAAGCATCAATTCTTCGGTGCTCAGCTTTCTTTATAGTTCAACTCTCACATTCATACATGACTATTGGAAAAACCATAGCTTTGACTAGATGAACCTTTGTCAGCAAAGTAATGTCTCTGCTTTTTAATATGCTCTCTTGGTTGGAGTCATAGCTTTTCTTCCAAGGAGCAAGCACTTTTTATTTTTTATTTTTATTATAGTCTTTGTTCTTTTTTTTTTTTTTTAGTATTTTAAAAACAATTTAATTAGAAATTACATTCTACATACAGGTCAACATACATCTGCCACAGGTGTACATGTGCATTTTTTAATATCATGGCTGCAGTCACCATATGCAGTGATTTTGGAGCCCAGAAATAAAGTCTGTCACTGTTTCCATTGTTTCCCCATCTATTAGCCATGAAGTGATAGGACTGGATGCATTATCTTCATTTTTTGAGTGTTGAGTTTTGGCCAACCTTTTCACTATCCTCTTTCACTTTCATCAAAATGCTCTTAGTTCTTCTTCACTTTCTGCCTTAAGGGTGGTGTCATCTGCATATCTGAGGTTATTGATATTTCTTCCAGCAGTCTTGATTCCAGCTTGTCCTTCATCCAGCCCAGCATGTCACATGATGTACTCTGCACATAAGTTAAATAAGCAGGGTGACAATATACAGCCTTGACGTACTCCTTTCCCAATTTGGAACCAGTCTGTTGTTCCATGTCCAGTTCTAACTGTTGCTTCTTGACCTGCATACAGATTTCTCAGGAGGCAGGTAAGGTGGTCTGGTATTCCCATCTCTTTAAGAATTATCCACAGTTTCTTATGGCATATTATTAGTTTTACATTGCCTTTATTACTGTTATTGTGTGTGTGCATGTATTTCATGTCAATTGAATGAGTATGAAGGACTTTAAAGATGGTCACAATTTTTTCCCTTTCACTCATCCATAATTTTTGGTAGCATCCCCCTACAACAATGCTAGAATTAGCCATGTGACTTAGTTTAATAGACATTACTAAACATGATACCTGTTGGCTCTTAAAAGGCACTTGGATTTGGGGCTTGTCTCTGCTTGCAACTACTATCCTGAGAATAAGCTCTGATTTGTCTGCTAAATAATGATAGGCTGCAGCCCAGTTATCCCAGGGGACTGTCAGCTAACTGCCAAACCTTTAATGGAGAATATACCAGATCACCAAGCTTCAGGTGACATAGCAGCTAAATGCAGACATATGAAAGAGGAGCCAAGAGCAGCAGCAGAACTGCCCAGCTAAGCCCAACCCAAATCAGCAGCTAAGTGAATGAATGAATTGTGTTATCCACACAGTTGTGTCTGACTCTTTGTGCGTCCATGGACTTTAGCCCTCCAGGCTCTTCTGTCCATGGAATTCTCCAGGCAAGAATACTTGAGTGGGTTGCCATTCCCTTCTCCAGGGGATCTTCCTGACCCAGGGATTGAACCCAGGTCTCCAACATTGCACGCAGATTCTTTACTGTCTGAGCCACCAGAGAAGCCCCAAAATAAACTGCTATTTTAAGCCAAAGGTTAGCAAATTTTTTCCATGAAGGATCAGATAGTAAATATTTTAGGCTTTGGAGGCCACTTACGGTCTCTGTTAAATTTCTTCATTTTTTCCTACATCTCTTTAAAGATGTAAAAGCCATTGGCCATATTTGTTAGCCATTGTTACGGGAAGTTTGTTACAAAGCAAAAATTAATTCAAACAAGAAATGTAGTGTTTTCCCAAATGCATTCATATGATTCATTTTCTTTATTAGTGGATTCACAGCAATCCCAGGGTCTGATATTTCTTTGATTCAAAATTTATCTCTCCAATTTAACAAACTCCTGCTTCTGGTATGGTATGAAAATTTTTGTCAAATTCTCTTAAGAATAATCTCTATTGATTATATTGATCATTTTTGTCTTGTACATTTCACATTCCACCAATTTTATATTAATAATCTTTTAACCCCATTAGAAATAAAATTAAAGGAAAACACACATACATATATGTATTCCAAATCAGGAGTCTGTAATTACTCATCTGTTTCACTTACATTCTCTAAAAAATCTTTCCCACTAGCAGTAAAGGGTTGTCTTTGAACCTGACCAACTTTTTGAATAAATTTGCAATTTGCTAATGTTTGTTTTCTTTCTCCAGTTCCTGGAAAATATAACAGAGTTCTTAACAAAAAAGTCACTATTTAGTCATGTTTTAAGTCTGAATACCTTATATATCTGTTGACTGGAAAAATGTTCCACAGACTAGCTCCTTGCTGCATGCAGAAACCTTGTTTCTCCTCTACTAGGCTTGTCAGGGATGGTAAAACATATTAAAAGCGCTTCTGGCCTGTACCTTCAAATTCCATGACAAGTGGCTAGACATAGTGAGTAGTAGACTAGTTCCAGAAACTATTTCTAAGCTCGGATAGTACCATGTAACTACACATGAAGTTGACATTGTCTCACATAAATATATCCAACTAAACCCCATATATGTCTCTCATGTTTAACTCTCATTTAGCCATAATTCACACATGCTAATGGCTGCTCCAATACCACCCAACAAAGGGGAAATAAGGGAGGGAAAATCAGAGTGGAAAGAGAAAGTAGTCTTAACTACAGTTACAATGTCTTCCCTCACAAACTTCTAAAAACATGAGAATGTGAACATATTGCTAGGAACCTTTCCCTTATGCAAGTGAGGGAACTTGAAACTTTAGTGTCATCACCTTCCTTATAAATCTACCTCTGTAACTTAAATATCATTTAAATCATATTAGAGGAAGCAAGCATGAACACAAATGGGTGTGAGACACTTACTGCCCAATTCCATTAAGAGAAAGATTTTTATCTGTAAAAATAGCATTCTTAACTCTGGTTCTCAAGCAGTGAAAGTATTTTTAGCATGAGTAAGGTGACTATATGTTAACCACAGTCTCCACGTCAAACATTTTCAAGGCTAGCTAAATATTTCCATGTGATGATTTTTTTTCCACCTTCAATGAAATACAAAGCACATTTTTTTAACTTTAAAGTATCCACTCTTAATATCTGCCTTCCCTAACATATCTTTGGAGTCTCATTCATCAACTCTGTCTACATGGTATCTTTTTATAACAGTCACAGAATTACATCTTTCTGTAACAAGATGTATGACAAGTTACATCTTGTCACAAAGAGTTACATCTTTGTAAAATTATTCCCACAATTTAACTGCTCTTACTTACTAAACCTCTGTATTGGTCAACAATGTAAAAATGCTTCTCCTTGGCCAGGTTAATTTAAAATAGTGTTGTGGTTTGGGAAAAAAAAAAAGTTTCCATGAGATTTTCCTTATCTCTATTTCCCATCTGGCTTGCTGTTATAAACATTTAATCCAGTGTTTGCTGCCAATGTTTCCCAGAAAGCCTTATAATTGCTTGGAATTTGTATGAACAGTTCCAGTCTGGTGCACAATTAGGGATGCACTATAAAATTTTCATTGCTCGATTTAGTTGAAATTATAAGATGGAAAGGGAACAATAACACCCATAGTTGTAGACTATGAAAATGACTACTAGAATTTGCAAGTAACAATCCCAATAGACCAAAATCTCAATCTCAGTAGACCCAAAGAAATCTCAGTCTAAGCAAAGACTTAGAATATTTAGTGAGAAACTTTTATGTGAAAAAAAGGACTTGAGTTTCAAAAATTCACAGAATTCAAGAGGAAAAGAGGGAATTGGGATTCACTGCCCTGTGCTTTCTCAGGTATAAAGGCTTTGGTACAAATACTCATTGACTCCATATCTAAGGAAACAGGGAGGTAAATAAATAGTGACAAAAGGCAGTTGGTATCAATGTCCTGCCAAGATGCGGCAGATTAATCCAATTGGCATTCTTCATTTCTGAAATAAGCTAATTGTGGAAAACCTTTTTAAGGCCTTCTTGTCATGCTGTGGACTATAATTTCCACTACTTCTATAAGTCTCGAGGTTCAAACATTGCACTACCATTGGCCATCCCATTAGAGTATATCCATTAAGTTAAATGAATGGTAGTTGGTCCGTGCCAGTTAGTATCTGTGAGTGTTTGTATGTGCCAACATCTAATTGAAAAGTACACGGTCCCACGCTTGCACTTCAAATGTTTCAGCTCTGTGGGCATATAAAATTAAAAGAATAACACTGCTGGGTTCTTGGCCTAAAAATGCATTTGAGTGGAAAAGCCAGGTGAAATGTAGATAATCCAAATGGTGGTAAATTGGGATTTCTGAAACCTTCTCACTACGAAAGGCTTGCTGTGAGAGGACCAAACTACAGAGTGAGAAAATGCATTAGCTGTTGAGGCTACTAGGGTCAAAAAACAACAGGAATGACAATAAAGAAACAATGTTGCAGCAACTCAGTATTAGGTCCAGAAATGTGAAGTGTGATCTATCATTCTATTGAACTATCATTCCACCTACCTATCAATCTATCAACCATCTACCTATGTCTTTACCTACCTACCTACTACTTAATATATTGGAGAGATACATAAGGAAATATTCAGTGGCTCTATCAGCCCATCTACAGGTGAGTGATGCAGGGGAGACAGACTGGCCTGTCTAGGAAATGTAAAGTTCCAGCATGAGATGACTGTGAGTTTGTAATGGAATCTGAAGGAATTGAGGAGTCACATTTTGACTCACGAAGTCATTCAAACCCCCAATTTCCAAAGCCTCAAGGATTGAGGAGACAGAAAATGTTTCTTGAACTCTGAGAAGTTTAAATGTTACTATTTAAATGTTTTGACACTCCTGACCCATAAATTATCATTGTATTGCTACATTTTTTTGTGGGTATTTGTGCACTTCCCAGGCAGTTGTACTTGTGTACATTAACGTGGATAGTTTTTTACCCTCTTACTGTTGGAATCCAAATTTCACATTCTAAGAAAATTCTACCCTGATTTTAGGGATTATGGCCTGAATGACACGGTTTTCGCTCAGTGAATTAAGTGATAAAGAAAGGCACATAGGAAGCAGATTCCTGCAGTTCTGATGCTGGTTGATTTTGAGCAATTCATAGGCAATGATATGCATTCTTGTGGGCTTGAGAGTCTTCATCAGAAAAATGAGACTGATTGTTCTAGCCAACCATACAGATTATCTGACAGTGCAATTAGATAATGATTTGTCTTTCATAGTACTTTTCTCTCTGCAGATTGTGTGAGGGAGTACATAGACAACAACTTGCATCTTTTTGTTTGTTTTAAATTTAACCTCATGCTGTGATGTTAAACAATTCTGTCAGCAATGTGTAGTTGTTAGACGACAAGTGTCTCAGTCTCCTCATGGGTAAAATAATAATAATAATAATAATTACAATGAAGCATTGTTAGAACAATTAAATAAGATTTCATATGTGTGTGTATGCATGTATGCACATATATATATTTTACATATGGACTTTTTACACATATATGTATATACTTTTATGTGTGCTATGCTTAGCTGGCTTAAAATTGAATTCAAAAAATGAAGATCATGGCATCTGGTCCCACCACTTCACGGCAAATAGATGGGGAAACAACGGTAACAGTGACGGACTTTATTTTTTGGGCTCCAAAATCACTGCAGATGGTGACTGAAGCCATGAAATTAAAAGAGGCTTGCTCCTTGGAATAAAAGCTATGACAAACCTAGACAGCATATTAAAAAGCAGAGACATTACTTTACCAACAAAGGTCCGTACAGTCAAAGCTATGGTTTTTCCAGTAGTGATGTACAGATGTGAGAGCTGGACCATAAAGAAAGCTGAAGAACTGCTGCTTTTGAGCTGTCATGTTGGAGAAGTCCCTTGGACTGCAAGGAGATCAAACCAGTCAATCCTAAAGGAAATCAACCCTGAATATTCATTGGAAAGACTGATGCTGAAGCTGAAACTCCAGTACTTTGGCCACCTGATGCAAAGAGCCAACTCATTAGAAAAGACCCTGATGCTGGGAAAGATTGAAGGCAGGAGGAGAAGGGGATGAGAGAGGATGAGATGTTTGGATGACATCACTAACTCAATGGACATGAGTTTGAGCAAGCTCTGGGAGATGGTGAAGGACACGGAAGCATGGTGTGCTGTACTCCATGGGGTCTCAAAGAGTTGGATATGACTGAGCAACTGAACAACAAATGCTTAGCTGCTCAGTCATGTCTGACTCTTTGACCCTTTGGACAGTAGCCCACCAGACTATTCTGTCCATGGGATTTCCCAGGCAAGAATACTGGAGTGGGTTGTCATTTCCTCCCTCAGGAAAGTCTAATATATGTCTCCAGGAAGTCTAATAAACTTTTATATACATATATGTATATATGTGTGTGTGTGTATGTATATATATATATATATATTTGTAGAGTTAGGTAGTGTGTTGCTTAGTAAACAGTAACAGTAGTTTTATTTTCTTATTATATGCGTAACATTGTGAACATTCAAGGCAGTGGTATCTTCAAAGAGAAAACACATTCTTGAGTGGTTCAGGAAATACAATATTTCTCATCTTTGGAAAGAAGTTTATGATTTGCCATATATTACTCAGAAAACTATAAAGACAATCTGGCTAACATAAAAAGTATAAAATCTTGAAAAATAGTGTCACCTACTTTGCAAATTACTAGATTAGAAATGGGTGGATAATTTCTAATCTTCTTTTCAGCCTTGAAAACAGACTTGAAAAGCCTTAAGCTTGTTATAGGTAAGAGCTTCACTCAAGGGAGTAAATGCATAATTCCAACTTTCCTTTTCATTTCCTCCCCTTCTTGTGAATTCTGCCAGTTAGTGAGAAAGTTAAAGTATAAGAAACCACAAAAAAATGCCTCAATCCCCTTTATATGAAACTGTAGAGATTTCCATGGAGATGAAGATAACCATAGAATGAGGACAACATTTTGAAATCTCTCAAGCCAAAACTTGTCCACAGAAAGGACTGATTGTGAAGGTATTCTAAATGTTCCATCTCAAGTTTCCTCCTTGAAGGAAAAGAAACTGTATCTAGGCTATGGTTTCTGAAAGCCCAAGAGTTTTCTTCAATTGCAATAAACTTCTTCAAGAAGCATTTCTGAACTGAGTGTCTGTTTTGCAAGGTGGTGTGTATGGCTTTAAAGATGAGGTGTATCCAATGTTAGCCAAATCTGTCATTAATTCTGCCTCTTTGAAAATGTAGGAGAAAGGTCTAAAGTATCAGCACAGTATCTGTCCCTTACAGAAAGGACCCTGCCTGTACAATTGCCCCATAGAAGCTTCCTATTTGCACTTGTGAATTTGCTGCCCTGGGGAATAATGTAGAGAAATCATTGAAAGGATTCCATAGTGACACTGCTGAGGTATCCTGGGAACTATTGCTGGGTCCCCTACAGTCTGCACTTGATCTCTATTGCCAATTTCTGACCTTCAGCAGTCCACTTAACCTTCCTGTAATTCAGCTTTCTCAAGTATAGAACCGGCCCCATAATATTTGTAACTTAATTCCCCAAACAGAATGCTGTAGAGATGAATGAAGCAATGTTTCCTAGATACTTAGAGGTCTCGGGTGAAAGTGTGCTGAAATGGAACACAAATGGAGCACACAATTTTAAGTCCTGATCGCCTTGCGTACAGCTGTGCATGGATACTAGTCTTGTGATTAGTACTCACTGAACATCAACCTACTCCAGTTCCTAAGGATTGTTCAGGTTGGCAAATCAGTTTTAATGTACAGGGTCACTGCAACTCACTATTCCAGTCTGTGCTCTTCATTCACCACCTAAGTTGTCTTTAATGGTTCAGACTACTCCTACCACCCCTGCATACTTCTACCACATTGTCACTAGCTTTTAAAATACCAAGCGTGCTTTCCTTTTCATTCTTTACTTTTGGCACCACTTCATTATATACAATGGATCCATGATATTTAAAAAAAATAAAGTGCTGTTAAGTACATGCACCTTTAATGTAAACTCAAAAGCATGAATGAGGGAAATCAATGGGATTAAAAAGTATTTAAGGTCAATATTATTTAACCCACATTAAATTAGTTTGATCCTTAGAAGAAATGTTGATGGCAATCACTAGAGCAAGTTAGGAAGTTATTTTAATGCCAGTGTATATTTATAGGCTTTTGGGATAAAAGTATATTCATTGGCTTCCTGTTTTAGTAACATACTAAGACAGTTCTAAGTGAAATCTCCTCTTTAATCAGAAATAATCATGATGCCTCTTTCTTTAGTACACACCTTTGTCTCTCTTTTGCCTGCTAATGCCTCACCACAGATATGCCAATGGAAATAGTTATTAGGCAGAGACAGGATACTGAAATTGAACACAGGTTATTGAAATTGAACACACAGAGGTACATGTCAAGATGCAGATGCCAAGAAGTATCATTGTTGATAGGGCCTCCCTTACTGGCCTTCTAACTGCTCTTAAAATTCCCAGATTACTCATCCCCTTACGTAAGAAAGAGAAGATTGACAAGATGCAGATATTTATAAACGTGTCAATACTAATATCTCAGAATTTAAGAGAATGAGAAATGATATAGGTCAGTTTTGATAGCGGGGAGCAGGGGAGATGTGTCTGTATTGGGAAAAGGTGTCTAAAATGGGAATGTCAGAGGGTGCATGTATAGGCAAAGAGAGAGATTCTGGGAAATTAATAACAAGACAGCACTGGGTGTAACACAGAAATAATAATAGAAATCCAAACGCAGATGGAAGAATTCCATTACCATGGTGACAGGGCTCAATATCATATCACATGTGCAGGTTAAGGGAGTATATATATTTTATGTGCTAAAGAGATGACTCAAAAGGGTCGTAATTAGCTTCATGCAAATATCTGGAAAGATCCTTTGGATGGGAGATTACCACTGTTCTATACAGTTACAGGAAGCAAGAGTAGGACCGATAGTTGACCTCTTTATTCTGATCAATTTCTTTTTACAACACAATTTTCAAATGGCTGCCTACCTCAGAAGAGAAGGGGAATTCCTATCATTGGCATGTTTAGCTTGAGACTGGGTGCTAACTGACATGGATACTACAGAGGAAATTATTGCACTACAGATGTTGAATTGGACAAAAAAATGTGACTTGTTTTTCATACTGTATAATGCTCTGTCTTTACCAACTTTCTGATGGCTAACTTAGCCTGTGTTTACTTATACTGGAAGGTGAATGGAAAATAGCATCTATTCAGTTCATTTCAGTTCAGTCGCTCAGTCGTGTCTGACTCCTTGCGACCCTATGTATCGCAGCATGCCAGGCCTCCCAGTCCATCACCAACTCCCGGAGTTTACCCAAACTCATGTCCATTGACTCCATGATGCCATCCAACCATCTCATCCTCTGTCGTCCCTGTGTCCTCCTGCCCTCAATCTTTCCCAGTATCAGGGTCTTTTCAAATGAGTCAGCTCTTCACATCAGGTGGCCAAAGTATTAGAGTTTCAGCTTCAACATCAGTCCTTCTAGTGAACAACCAGGACTCATCTCCTTTAGGATGGACTGGTTCCATCTCCTTTCAGTCCAAGGGACTCTCAAGGGTCTTCTCCAACACCACAGTTCAAAAGCATCAATTCTTCAGCGCTCAGCATTTTTTACAGTCCAACTCTCACATCCATACATGACTACTGGGAAAACCATAGCTTTGACTAGATGGACCTTTGTTGGCTAAGTAATGTCTCTGCTTTTCAATATGCTGTCTAGGTTGGTCATAACTTTCCTTCCAAAGAGTAAGTGTCTTTTAATTGCATGGCTATAGTCATCATCTGCAGTGATTTTGGAGCCCCCCAAAATAAAGTCAGCCACTGTTTCCCCATCTATTTGCCATGAAGTGATGGGATCAGATGCCATGATCTTAGTTTTCTGAATGTTGAGCTTTAAGCCAACTTTCTCACTCTCCTCTTTTATTTTCATCAGGAGTCTCTTTAGTTCTTCTTCACTTTCTGCCATAAGGGTGATGTCATCTGCATATCTGAGGTTATCGATATTTCTCCCAGCAATCTTGATCCAGCTTGTGCTTCATCCAGCCCAGTGTTTATCCTGATGTACTCTGCATAGAAGTTAAATGAGCAGGGTGACAATACACAGCCTTGACGTACTCCTTTTCCTATTTGGAACCAGTCTGTTGTTCTATGTCCATTTCTAAATGTTGCTTCCTGACCTGCATACAGATTTCTCAAGATAGCATTTATTGTTCAGCTATTAAGAGCTGTATATTCTGTGTGCAACCTCATTTAGATATCTTAGTTATTTGATGCACTTATCTTTATTTATCAGATGAAGAAATAGCCTTGGAGATACTAAATTAACTGACTAGGCCGTATATTTTGCTAGTAGATGTTAGATATAGGATTTGAAACTAAGCCTTTCTGGGCTCAGAATCCATGATCCTTTCTTTAAGCCATCCCCCCAATCAGAGAAACTGAACTGTGCCCTAGGCTTATGATGCACTGACTCAACAAATGTCTATACTTTCCAGGCACCATCTGTGCAAAGCAACCCTCAGTGGGAGGAGTCTAGGCAAGGAAGATACTGAGCATAGGTCACAGGTCTTTAGGAAGCTCTTCTCTGCTGTAGCCTGGAACTCTTCAGTTATTGAATCATCATATTGAGTGCTTCTTCTTGCTACTGCATCAAAAAGAAGGGCAAATCAACAGTTTTAAACCTGATTCAACATTTTTCAATAGGTGCTGATTCAAGGAAGCAAAGTATAAGAAATGTCTTGAAAGCCACCAGGATGGAGAAGAGAGGTTGAGGGCCTGATAAGATATGAATATTTCCTCACTGGTGACAACCCTACTGCTATTAAAAATGGGCACATTAGTTTCTAAGACATTTATTGCCATCTCTAGGAAAATTAGAATAATAAGAACATTAATCTAAGATGACCACAAATATGAGTGTCATCACACAGTTTTGTGCAATGCACAATCTGCAACATAAAATGATGAGGACAAGCAGTCCTCATCTGGGATAGTCATGTTTGAAATAAGCATCACAAGTAATATCATTACCACTGTTTATCAGTAATAACTCATTAAAGCAGATATTAGGGATTTCAAGAAATGAAGAATAATAAGCGTATGTTAATTAAGAGAGGATTCATTTGATCATTCACTTACACAGCAAATATTTGTCAGTTATCTATAATGAGTAAACATCCGCTGGATCATGGAAAAAGCAAAAGAGTTCCAGAAAAACATCTATTTCTGCTTTATTGACTATGCCAAAGCCTTTGACTGTGTGGATCACAAGAAACTGTGGAAAATTCTGAAAGAGATGGGAATACCAGAACACCTGATCTGCCTCTTGAGAAATTTGTATGCAGGTCAGGAAGCAACAGTTAGAACTGGACATGGAAAAACAGACTGGTTCCAAATAGGAAAAGGAGTACATCAAGGCTGTATATTGTCACCCTGTTTATTTAACTTATATGTAGAGTACATCATGAGAAACGCTGGACTGGAAGAAACACAAGCTGGAATCAAGATGGCCGGGAGAAATATCAATAACCTCAGATATGCAGATGACACCACCCTTATGGCAGAAAGTGAAGAGGAACTAAAAAGCCTCTTGATGAAGGTGAAAGTGGAGAGTGAAAAAGTTGGCTTAAAGCTCAACATTCAGAAAACGAAGATCATGGCATCCAGTCCCATCACTTCATGGGAAATAGATGGGGAAACAGTGGAAACAGTGTCAGACTTTATTTTCCTGGGCTCCAAAATCACTGCAGATGGTGACTGCAGCCATGAAATTAAAAGACGCTTACTCCTTGGAAGGAAAGTTATGACCAACCTAGATAGCATATTCAAAAAGAGATA
>NW_011494802.1:2357548-2357801 GCF_000754665.1 Bison bison bison
ACTTTCTGCCATAAGGGTGATGTCATCTGCATATCTGAGGTTATCGATATTTCTCCCAGCAATCTTGATCCAGCTTGTGCTTCATCCAGCCCAGTGTTTATCCTGATGTACTCTGCATAGAAGTTAAATGAGCAGGGTGACAATACACAGCCTTGACGTACTCCTTTTCCTATTTGGAACCAGTCTGTTGTTCTATGTCCATTTCTAAATGTTGCTTCCTGACCTGCATACAGATTTCTCAAGATAGCATTTA